>NC_057807.1:173800117-174100117 GCF_018294505.1 Triticum aestivum | reverse complement strand
TCTTGGTGAAAGCGTAGGAAATTTTTTATTTTCTGCTACGTTCCCCAACATGGGGTCAAGCGTCTCACCATCAAGGGTGATTCTCAGTTCCTTGTCAACTTCTCCAACAAGACATACAAGCCTAAGGACGAGTGCATGGAAGCATACCTAGAAGAGGTACCTAAGATTGAAGAACACTTCTTGGGTTTGGAATTGCTGCACCTTCCACGGGGCACGAACAAGGAGGTGAACGACATTGCCAAGAGGACGTCCCGACGCGATCCTCAGAAGCCTAGCGTCTTCGAGGAATGGGTCATCAAGCCAAGGGCACCCCCTCCCCCCCTGTAGGAGCTGCACTGCTTTGGGATGAGCTGCCCCCTCCCACTCCGCGGGCGCCCTAGCCAGCGGTCTGACCTCAGGAGCCCGTCTGTTCCTAGCGCTCAAGCCTGAGGAGGGGTGCTGGACCAAGGAGTGGAAGGAGTACCTCCACCAAGGCGCCCTGCCGGAGAAGGAGGAAGATGCAAAACGCGTGGCTCGTCAGGCCACCGCTTACGTGTTGCAGGATGGTGAGCTCTAACGAAGGCGCCCAAACGACGCCTCATTACGGTGCATCTCTATGGTGCAAGGGCACGAGTTGCTGGCTGGCATCCATGGCGGGGATTGTGGGAACCATTCTTCATCGCGCACCCTCGTGGGCAAGGTGTTCTGCAGCGGGTTCTGCTGGCCCACGGCGCCCAACGATGCCATTGAGCTGGTGCGATCCTGTGAGGCATGTCAGTTCCACGTCAAATAGATTCATCAGCCCACTCAGGGCCTCCAGACCATCCTGCTCTCATGGTCATTCATCGTCTGGGGGCTTGATATCCCGGGCTCGTTCCCCCGAGCAGCTGGGGGCCATTGACAAATTAACCAAATGGGTGGAGGTGGAGCCCGTGCGCACCATCCCAGCTAGCTCGACCAACAAGCTCATCAAGGGCCTCGTGAGCTGCTTCGGGGTCCCCAACCGTATCATCACTGATAATGGCTCTCAGTTCACGAGCAACCTCTTCAAAACATATTGTGCTAACCCTGGAACACAGATATGCTATGCTTCGGTAGCAAACACGTGGATCAACAGCCAAGCCAAACACGCCAACGTGGAGGTCTTCAGGGGCCTCAAGACCAGGAGCTTCAAGAAGAAACTCGTCCATCCCCACCACCGCGACTAAGCCCACCGGCGAGACACTGTTCTTCCTCGTCTACATGGCTGAGGCGGTCCTCCCTCATGAGGTCAAACATCGCCCCCCCCCCCCCCCCGCGGGTCTTGGCATTTGACGAGGCACGCTAGGACGCCCCGCGGGAGATGGACCTTGTGCTCGGGGAGTAGGGCCATCGCCAAGCCTCGCTCCATGCCGCAAGGTACCTGTAGGCGCTGCGGCGGTATCACTGCCGTTGTCGGCATCCTGGATTTGGGGGTATCCAGCCTTGCCTCCTACGGCCCACCGCGTGGCTTCATCGACGTCCTGGTACGGCCCGACTTCAACATAAACAACACAAGACCCTCGCGAGGGGCCAAGCTGACGTGATCCATGGCGACCAAGGCCAGGCGGGTGCCAGGTGGGCGCAGAGCGCAGGTTTCCGCTTTGATGCAAAGGCAGCCAAAGGTTTCCATTCTCGTGCAACGAGATCAAGGCTTCCTGGACGACATGACGAAGGTCATCGAAGAGCCCACCGCAGCGTCATGACCAGAGGCTTTTCGCAGGCAAAGACTACTTCTGTCAGGATAAAATGTACTACTTGTCCCCTTTCAAATCCGGCCGTTGTGGAATCCCTTCCTGCTCATATTTGGGAAGATGGACAAGGCCACTATAAATAGGACTAGCCACCACCATAGAAGGGGACGGGATCATAACAAGTAGAAATAGCATACACCACACAAGCCCAAGAACACCTCACCTCCTGAGGCTGGTTCATCCATTGTACTAGTTCATCCTCATCCCTCCGAGGCAATCCACCACAGCACACCGTATTAGGGTAATACACCACAACGGTGGCCCGAACCAGTATAAACTGATGTGTCCCTTTGTCTCTTTGAGCTTGATGCACTAGGCTTAGGAGGATCGTGAGTAGGCTGGCTGGGTAGGTTGAGATCTCCGCACACAACCCAGAGTTCGAACCTCTCAAGGGTTTGTGGATACCACAATCCGACATTTGGCGCGACAGGTAGGGGTGCGTCGGATCCTCTCTCCCGTCGATCGACCCACCGCCACTCCGACACCTCCATGGCCGACGCGCGCCGGGCTCGCGCCGAACGTTGGGCTACGGTCGCCGCCCGTGTCGCTCAAACGGCTCTGCCGGGTGTTGGCTGTGCCCGTCGCACTCCTTCTTCGGTGGCCAACGCCGCCACGGGCGCTGCCAGCCACGAGCAGCAAGCTTCATCGCTGCACCCGTCGGTGCGTCGTGATGGCCACACCGCTACTCCGTCACTGACCCCAGCAGCTTCGTCATCCCACGCGCGCCGTGGCCAGGCGGATGCGTAGGCCGCTCTGCTCATGGTGCGAGAGCTCCTTCGCTACCGCCCGGTCGGCAACCTCTATGAGGAGTGGCTCGAGTGAATTGCTGAGCTCATCAACGTTGCTCATGGGTGCTCCGCCGAGTCGGCTTGCTCGCTGCCTCAGCAACCACCTGCAGCGAGCGACGTGGCGCACGGGGCTCCTCCACCATCTCCGGCCCTTGGCGCCATCGTCGAGCCAAGGCGCGTGGTTCTGCGGCGTGACCCACCGTGCCCTGTGCCAGCTCGGGATGACATGAGCTACCAGGTGGTGCAGCGGCATCACAGTGAAGCGCCCGTGCTTCCGGCACCCCAGCACCAGGCCCGCGTACCGCCACAGGAGGTGGTGGTGCGCGTGCACCAGGATCAGTTTGCACCCCCTTGAAGACCTCCAGTGGCCACGGCAGGATGCCGCGTGTTCACTCCGGAGCTCCACAACGTCATCTGGCCAAGCAAGTTCAAGCCTGACCTGCCTCCACGCTACACGGCACCGCCGAGTTCCTGCAGCTCTACAAGCTGAGCTTAGAGGCGGCCGGCGGTGACGAGAAGATCATGGGAAACTGGTTCTCGATGGCCCTCAAGGATGGCGCGCGTTCTTGGCACCTAAACCTAACCGAGTGGTCGGTTTATTCCTGGGAGGAGATGCGCAGCCTCTTCATCGCCAACTTCCAGGGTGCTCGCGACCGTCCACCGCCCGCGGAAGACCTGCACCACATCAAGCCGCAACCTAGAGAGACCCTGCAGAAGTATATCTAGCAATTCAACAATGTTCGCCTCAAGATTCCCGTGGTGTTAGACGAGGCCATCATCTCCGCGTTCACCGATGACGTCCATGATGTCAAGATGAAGGAGGAGCTCGCCATCCACGAGGATTTCTACACCGCTCTAGAGATGTTCAACATGGCGAACAAGTGCGCAAGGGATTTGAGGGATGCGTCTCCCTCCTCGAGCTCCCTGAAGTTGAGCCAGAAGACAAGAAGACCAAGACCAAGGACGTGAAGCGCAAGGGGCCATCCATGCTTGCGGCCGAGCCAGAGACGAAGCACGGCTGTGACCACCCTGAGTCATCTAAGAGCAACCGGCCGTTCTTGGTCTTCCACAATGTTCACAACCACAACACCAACGACTGTTAGGAGCTCAGGGCCCTCCGTGATGGGCGCCTTGGTCGACGCCCTGAGTGCAACGATCGAGGCTATAGTTGTGGAGGCGGCCGAGGTGGAGGACGCTGGGACGGCGACCATCGTCAGGAGTGGCGCGACCATGTCACATCCCTAGCTTCTGGTGCTGCCTAGTGTTTGCATCTTGCTTGCATCATGTTCAACTTTCATGGAAATTTGAAATGGGGATGTTCAAACCCTAGCATTAAAAGGAATCCACCAAGTTTAACTAAAATATTTTTCAGTGAACCCAAATGGCCTTCAAAAATGTTCATCATTTTTGGAAAATGCTGGAAACAGCAACCAGAGGTGATGCACATTTTTTCATGATATTTTGGATTGTTGAATTAACACATATTGTACTTTGAATTGGAGCAAATAAGTACTATAAATACTTTATTGCGCCAATAATTCTGATTTTTGTTGAGGGGCTTCGGAATAATCCTTTTAGTCCCTGCAAAATTATCAGAAGCAACAAAATTAGTTTGGTTCAAAAACCAAATTAAAACAAATGTCAGAAATAGAAAACAGAACCAAAATAGAGTAAAGGAAACTACCTGGGCCACCTACCTGCAGCCGCACTGGCCCAGCTCCTGTTCCGGCCCAGCCCACCACCGCCTGGCTCCCTGTCGCCTTCCTCCTCGCGCCAGTAGGCAGGGGCGCGTGCCCGGCGCGCGTGGCCACACGCCGGCCACCTCCTCCCTGCCTGGCTGCCTCCTCCTCCCCCTGGACGTCTCCCGCAACGCCACGCCACCCCCTGGAACTCTCTCACTCTCCCCCCTGCTCTCTCCCTCGCCGTTCCCCATCCTACCCGAACGGGGTCGTCGCCGCTGACCGTCACCACGGCGGCCACCAGCATCCCCACGCCCAGCCAGCTAGTGCCCGAGCTCCGCCTCCTCGCGCTGAACCTCTCCACGCTGAAGGAAACAAGCCGGAGGCCCTGCTTCATTGCCATCGTCGTCGGCTTCGCCATCGGCCGCGGGAGATCCGCCTCGCCGCCCCGCTCGCTCTGATGCTTCCCCGGCCCAGTCGTCTGCACTGGCCAACTCTCCGTGAGCTCCTCTTCCTTCTCCCCCTAGCCACGTCAGTCGAGCTGCCCCCTACCCTGTTGGCCATCACGGCCGGGAGCTCGGCTCCGTCGGCCATGTCTACGTCATGGCCACAGACGCGTAAGCTCGAAAATGAGCGCGTCACCGTGCTCAGCACATCACCAGGAGGCCGTAGCACCCAGCCATTCGCCCCGCCGTGCCCCACAACACCATTCCCAACCTCGCCCGAACTCCGGCGGCCGCCAAGGTCGATGCCGCGCTCGACTCCGGCCACCCCTGCCGCTAACTCCGGTCCAGTTGGATGCGGAAGAGCACCAGCAACGTGTAGAGCCTCTCAGTCGCCGATTTGGTCGCCGGAGGAGCGTTTCCGACGCCCTCCGCTGTCGCTGGCGTCGTCGGCGACGAGCCGCGGGTCAACTCCGGCGAGTTTGACCCGGGTTTGACCGCACTTTGACCCGCTCTGGCTTACTGACGTGTGGGCCAGGCACTGTTTATTTAGGTGTTAGATTAGTTAACACTAATTAATTTAGTTAATTAATTAAGCTACTGACATGTGGGCCCATGCCCCACTGACACTTTTAGCTAGGATTAAATTAGCACTAACACTCCCTGTTAATTAGCCTAGTCACTGACCAGTGGGTCCCAGCGTCAGGTTTGACCTGGTCGACGCATGTTGACCTGCTGAGGTCAGCATGACCTAATGCTGACGTAGTAAACATTTCCTGGAATTAAAATAAATTAGAAATGATTTATAAATTTCACAAAATGTCCTAAACTTCTAAAAATTCGTAGAAATTAATCTATAACTCCAAATGAAATAAATTATATATGAAAAATGATCAGAAAAATCCAAAGATTCTGAATATGTCATTTTCATGCATGTTAGAACAACTTATGGCTGCTGTTTGGGACAAATCATATAAATGACATTTGAATTTCACATATGGAGTTTGGATTTGAACTTAGGGTTCAAACCAACTTCATTTAACTTTGTTGCTAGTTGCATTAGCTCAAAACACCAGCATGTTGCCATGTCATAATCATGCATCATGTTGTTGCATTGCATTTATTGTGTTTCCTCTCTATTGCCGGTAATTGTTCCCTCTCAGTAGACGTGGTTCCGACGATGAGATGGATGACACCGATGAAGAACTATATTATCTTCAGAAGTGCCAGGCAAGCAAAACCCCCTTGTTCATTCCGATACAAACCGACTCTCTCACTCTGCTCTCTTTTACTGCATTACGACAACAACGATTCAACTGTTACATGCTGCGGTAGTTGAACCCCTTATCCTCTACATGACCTGTCATTGCCACAACAAATAGATGAAACCTACTAGCATGAGTAGGAGTTGTTTGAGCCCTGATGTGCCTACTCATTCATGCTTGTTTGTCATGCCTGCTACTGCTTAGAGTTGAGTCAGGTCTGATTCATCGGGGATGAATCGGAGGTGTGTGAACATGTCCTACTGTGTGTGAGCTAAGTGTGTGAACACGATTTGGTAAAGGTAGCGGTGAGAGGCCATGTAGGAGTACATGGTGGGTTGTCTCATTGAAACCGTCCTCAGGAACTGAGTTCTGTGTTTGTGATCCATGAACAGTTACTACCACACATTGGGTTCCGGTAACTCGACCCCTCTCGACTTATTAATCAACATGATCTCTGTCCAGGAGTCGCAACTAGTTTCTGGTGTTTATATGTAGTGTTAGTAGTCTACCAAGTGGCACCCGATATAGGTGGGCTTGGGACAGACTAGGCACAGTGGCACGGTGTACCAAGTGGCACCCGGATGGTGGGCTTGGGAACCCTGCTCACATCGTTTGGGGCCATGAGCGACACCCCGGCCGGATCTCCTTGCGGATGGAACCCGAATAGGCGATAAACCTGGATGAGAGACTTGTGTGGTTAGTGAGGTCGTGGCCGACTCCCTCGCCAGGCTTCCGCTTGAAGGTTGCCGAGATACACGAGGTGTACATGGCGGTAAGTGGCGAGAGAGTGTGTGAAGAAGTACACCCCTGCAGGGTTAATATGATCAATTCGAATAGCCGTGTCCGTGGTAAAGGACTTCTGGGTTGCCTATACAGTTCATAGACAAGTGAAAGTGGATACTCTAAAATACGCAGGATAAGCGTGAGTGCTATGGATGGCATTCTCGTAGGGAGACGATAGCGGATCCATAGTGGTGTATTGATATGGTGAATATGTGGACTCGTGTGCGCCACCTCAAAAGAGTTACTTGCAGTCGTAGTTTAGGATAGCCATTGAGTCAAAGATGGCTTGCTGCAGTTAAACCCCACCATCCCCTTTGTTGATAATGATGCATATGTAGTTAGTTCTGATGTAAGTCTTGATGGGTACATTTGTACTCACGTTTGCCTATTTTATGTTTTTGCAGAGAGACTTCAGTCTCACTAGTAGTTTCATGTGCACTTCGACGTTTAGCTTGTTACCTCAGCTACGATCTTGTGCCCTCGGCAGGATCTGGTAGATAATCAGGCTTTTCAGCCTTTTTCATTTATAGATGTCTGTACCCAGACATGTTAAGCTTCCGCTTGTGCTTTGAGTTGTATGCTCTAATTGTTGGGTCATGAGACCCATGTTTGTAATACCTCGCTCCTTGGAGCCTATTTAATAAAATACTTGTGTTGTAGAGTCATGTTGTGATGCCATGTTGTATTTGCACATATCGAGCATATTGTGTGTATGTTATTGAAATGCATGGTATGTGTGGGATCTGACTATCTAGTTGTTAACCTTAGTAGCCTCTCTTACCGGGAAATGTGTCATAGTGCTTCCACTGAGCCATGGTAGCTTGCTACTGCTCCGGAACACGTAGGCTGGCCGACATGTGTCCTTCTTCATTCCTGTGTCTGTCCCTTCGGGGAAATGTCACGCGATGAATACCGGAGTCCTGCTAGCCCAGTGCTACAGCCTGGATGTTGGAAATATGCCCTAGAGGCAATAATAAAAGTATTATTATATTTCCTTGTTCTTGATAATTGTCTTTTATTCATGCTATAACTGTATTATCCGGAAATCGTAATACACGTGTGAATACATAGACCACAATATGTCCCTAGTGAGCCTCTAGTTGACTAGCTCGTTGTGATCAACAGATAGTCATGGTTTCCTGGCTATGGACATTGGATGTCGTTAATAACGGGATCACATCATTAGGAGAATGATGTGATGGACAAGACCCAATCCTAAGCATAGCACAAGATCGTGTAGTTCATTTGCTAGAGCTTTTTCAATGTCAAGTATCTCTTCCTTAGACCATGAGATCGTGTAACTCCCGGATACCGTAAGAGTGCTTTGGGTGTACCAAATGTCACAACGTAACTGGGTGATTATAAAGGTGCACTACAGGTATCTCTGAAAGTATCTGTTGGGTTGACACGGATCGAGACTGGGATTTGTCACTCGGTATGACGGAGAGGTATCTCTGGGCCCACTCGGAAATGCATCATCATAATGAGCTCAAAGTGACTAAGTGGTTAGTCATGGGATCATGCATTACGGTACGAGTAAACTGACTTGCTGGTAACGAGACTGAACAAGGTATTGGGATACCGACAATCGAGTCTCGGGCAAGTAACGTACCGATTGGCAAAGGGAATTGTATACGGGGTTTTGATCGAATCCTCGACATCGTGGTTCATCCGATGACATCATCGAGGAGCATGTGGGAGCCAACATGGGTATCCAGATCCCGCTGTTGGTTATTGACCGAAGAGTCGTCTCGGTCATGTCTGCATGTCTCCCGAACCCGTAGGGTCTACACACTTAAGGTTCGGTGACGCTAGGGTTATTAGTAAGACTTGTATGTGATTACCGAAAGTTGTTCGGAGTCCCAGATGAGATCCTGGACGTCACGAGGAGTTCCGGAATGGTCCAGAGGTGAAGTTTTATATATGGGAAGTTGTCATGCGGGCACCGGAAAGTTTCGAGGGCATATCGGTATTGTACCGGGGCCACCGGAAGGGTTCCCGGGGTCCACCGGGAGGGGCCACCCCTCCCGAAGGGCCACATGGGCCACAAGGGGCAGGGAGCCAGCCCCTGGAGGGCTGGGCGCGCCCCCCACCTTGGGCCCATGCGCCTAGGGTTGGGAGGGAAACCCTAAGGGGGGCGCCCCCCTTGCTTGGGGGGCAAGCCTCCCCTCCCTGGCCGCCGCCCCCCCTCTAGATCCCATCTAGAGGGGCCGGCCCCCCTTGCCCCTTCCCCTATAAATAGAGGGGTGAGGGGAGGGCTGCTGTACACAACTCAAGGCGCAGCCCCTCCCCTCCCCAACACCTCTCCTCCTCCGTACGCGCTTGGCGAAGCCTTGTCGGAGTACTGCTGCACCAACAACACCACGCCGTCGTGCTTCCGTTGGAGCAATCTTCCTCAACCTCTCCTTCCTCCTTGCTAGATCAAGACGGAGGATACGTCGTTCGTCCCATACGTGTGTTGAACGCGGAGGTGCTGTGCATTCAACACTTGGTCATCGGTGATCCGAATCACGGCAAGTACGACTCCATCATCACCATCCCCTTGAACGCTTCTGCACTCGATCTACAAGTGGTATGTAGATGCAAACTCACTCCCTTGACTCGTTGCTTAGATGAACTCATAGATGGATCTTGGTGAAACCGTAGGAAATTTTTTAATTTTCTGCAACGTTCCCCAACAGTGGCATCATGAGCTAATTCTATGCTTAGTTCTCTATTCCACGAGTAGAACACAATTTTGTTGTGGGCGTAGATCTTGTCAACTTTCTTGCCGCTACTAGTCTTATCTTGCTTCAGCGGTATTGTGGGATGAAGCGGCCCGGACCAACCTTACACGTACGCTTACGTGAGACCGGTTCCACCGACTAACATGCACTAGTTGCATAAGGTGGCTGGCGGGTGTCTGTCTCTCCCACTTTAGTTAGAGCGGATTCAATGAAAAGGGTCTTTATGAAGGGTAAATAGAAGTTGACAAAATCACGTTGTGGTTATTCGTAGGTAAGAAAACGTTCTTGCTAGAACCCAATTGAAGCCACGTAAAAGATGCAACAACAATTAGAGGACGTCTAACTTGTTTTTGCAGCGATTGTTCATGTGATGTGATATGGCCAGAAGTTGTCACGACCGGTTTTTCCGGGTAGTCCATTTCCAGAAAAGACCGTCGTGCTCATCAGCCCCAGGATTACTGTTAGCTGATGAGGCTCCAACTTGATATAGGCACTCCAAGCAAAAATACAAAATATGTAGTACAAGACCATTCTGGCCTGTGGGTACAACAAATGGTTTCTAGTGGTTGATGGCGGAAGCGGGTTGTGAAACATCTGTGTCTATGGGACTCCATTTCCCACGGGAACAGCTGACCAGGTTAATTCCTATCTTCGCGAGGCTGCTATCTCCATTGCGTGGGTTTCGGGGCTGGCATCGCGTCGCTCCTCTCCGTGCAAGAAAATCTGGCCAAGACAATAGCCAGGGACAAGCCAGTGAGTACTTTGAATGTACTCGCAAACATTATGAACACAGGTATAATATAACAATGATGTGCTGAAAAATATTTTATGCTCATGACGTCAGCCACAAAGGATAAGTAATTCTCGGATGCGTGCAAGCAAGTTATTTATAAAATTGCAATAACATGATAGTATAAAAGAAATTTATGAAATAAATAACAAGTAATGCCACAGTCGGGCGCCTGAGCGACGCCACATAAAGGGCTTTAAAAGAAATGCCACAGTCGAGCGTCTGAGCGACGCCACATAAAGGGCTTTAAAAGAAATGCCACAGTCGAGCGTCTGGGCGACGCCACATAAAGGGCTTTAAAAGAAATGCCACAGTCGGGCGTCTCGGCGACGCCACATGAAGGGCTTTAAAAGAAATGCCACAGTCGGGCGTCTGGGCGACGCCACATAAAGGGCTTTAAAAGAAATGCCACAGTCGGGTGTCTGGGCGACGCCACATAAAGGGCTTTAAAAGAAATGCCACAGTCGGGCGTCTGGGCGACGCCACATAAAGGGCTTTAAAAGAAATGCCACAGTCGGGTGTCTGGGCGACGCCACATAAAGGGCTTTAAAAGAAACAATCATAGTGAATATCCCGGAGGTAGAACCATCCCAGAGATACTCGATAATAACAATAACATCATGGTTTAGTCAAATAATAATAATCATAGTTATCACCAGTCACAAGTAGTAATTCCATTTCTGGATTAACAGATTCATCTCCGAAGACCGACACTAAGACCGACACTTGACCCATCCCAGACTGTAATCCTTAACCAAGGACACGGCTATTCGAATAGGTTTATTCTCTGCAGAGGGTGTACTCTTTACCCACGAGTAACGGATTTCTTTAGTCCATCGGGACTAATTCCGTCTACAGTCTTTTTGTTGAAAACACACCTAACTTGCACACACCAGCTTAACTCACACGTGTCTGGAATCACCCACGACACCTGTTAAGCAACTCTAAGTGGGGAGGCTACAACCTCGCGTAGCATGGGATCAAACTTATATCGCGCGCTCTAAGGGGTGGCCTCCCCTCTCGGTCCCAACCGGAAACACCCATGCCCCCGGACCAGGTGGTCTGCCTACCAGTTACAACCGGTATCTTCCACCATGGCCTCTCTGTACGGTGTGTGCTAGAAAGAGGTTGACAACTTACTGAACCGTACTCTACTTGCTGTAGAGACGAGTGGTAGTACGAAACAGGTATGGGGGTTACTGGAACAAGACTCGATCTACGGTCGACTCAGGAGGTTCAAGTATTCCCTGCATGATTAGCATAACAAATATATTTCATCAAACAGAGTCACCACTCATATCACCTTACCATGCCATACCAGACAGAACCGTCCCGACGGAGACCGGCGACAAACTCATACCTACCCAAGGCAGAGGTTTTCCCCGGTTTCCTGCCGGTATGCATGCCAAGCTCATGAGGGTGATTATCATCACAAGTGTGTCCATTACCAACAGCATGGAAATCAGTAACATGCACCCATGCATATGATCATATCACATGAAATAACAAGTCCTTCGAAATGCGGTGGTGTTATAAATGCATCAACGATCACTCCAAAAATATTATGCCGGGATTCAGAATGCTTGCCTTCAATGTGTGGAAAGGCAGGGTGCTCTCCAAACTTTTGAAAGTTTTCTTCTCTTTCCCCAAAATCCTATTTGAAAATATATTTGAATTAACACAATTTCAAAAACAGAACAAAAAGTTGTTTGAAATTTTTCAAATAAATCTTAAAATAAACTAGATCAAATATGAGGAAGGTAGGAAAAAGAATCAACTTATTTGGACTTATATTTAAAAAGTTAGAGCCAGTCAAACATTTGGTCAAAATCTGTTTTTAAATAAAACAGAAAAAGAAAACGTTTCGGAGGGGAATACGCTTTCGGAGCGGGGAAAGCGTACTAGGGATAATACGCCTTCACTTAATCTCACGTGGTCAGCGCGGGGTGTCGCTGACAGTGGGCCCGCCTGGCCCACTGGTCATGTTTGACCAGTCGCCGCGCGTCGTCTCCCTCCTCTGTCCGAGCGGAGCGGGGCTCCGGCGATCGTCGCCGGCGTTTGGCTGCTCCTCGCGGGCTCCAGAGGGTAGGGATGGATCCGCACGGCCGAGGCGGTCCTCCCGGTGGTCGTGGGGTTGTCGGAGGTGGAGGGAGCTGCCGGCGGCGAGCTCCGCGGCGGAGGAAAGCTTCGGTGACAAAGTGAGTTTGTGGTGGCGACGGCTCCCGATCAAAATCAAGCAGGGGAACGAGTTCACGGGAGGATGAGATGGTTCCTGGTGAAGAGAACGGAGAGGGGGAAGCTCTGGTTGCGCCGAATGGAGCCGGGAGGCGGCGGTGGCCGAACTGACCGGAGAGGTTGAAGAAGACCTGCTCCCTCCCAATTGGTGGCGATAGGGGCGCTAGTGAGACGGCATGAGGCTACCTGAGGGCTTGGAGACGCTCGGGGCTTCCCTTTTATAGCGTGGCAAGGCGGTTCCGCGGCGGCCGTGGATAAGCTCTCCGGCGAACCGACGTTCTGTAGCTAGGGCGACGTGGCGGCGACGAGGGCTAGCAGACACGCTTGCGGATGAGCTCGCACTGCTCCAAGGGCCAGGTGGCGAGCGGGCGAGGCTTGGGCGGCGCTGAACGGCGCAGGGCTGTCGGGCGGCGGCGGCGGCTAGCGCTTGGCCTGCCGGGCGCGGCGGGGGCTGCTTGGCGCGTAGCGGAGAGAAAGGGAGTGCGCGGCAAGGTTCTGCAGAGCGGGCCAAAGCCGTGGGGGCCAGCGTGTCGGCTCGGGCGCGCGGCTGCAATACGCGCGCTCTGGGCGCGTCCAGTGCATGCACTGGGTGTGCTCGACGAAATGCCAGAGCATGCTACAGAGCTTGGTTGAGACTGGCAATTAACAGACCTAGGTTAGGAGAAACGGGGAGTCTAGTGGACATGCTGGTTTGATCCGAGGTGCAAGGTCACAATGCAAAGACAAAAACATGTCAAAACTGGCCATGCCCACCAGGTGTTTGACAAAATGCCAAGGGCACTTAGGCATTTCCTGGAGTGGCTAAAATCTCCAGATCAATGTCTCTGTGGATGAAAGAGAGAGTGGTGATGTTAGTTGGACAAAAGAAGAAACTTGTTAGTGCAAGTTTTACAAAACTTCAATTCTGGACAGGAAATAAATGACATTATTTCATGAACCAAAAATGATCCAAAAGGTGCATACTCCTGGACTTAAGGGTTTAACATGGGGGTCTACAAGTAGGAGAAATGATCAAGGGCTAAAGAGCAAGCAAAAACATGGTTGCTGCACAAACCAACAAGTTGGTCCAGAATGAAGATGAAGTTGATTCACTCAAATTTTTCAAAGAACATACTTAAGTTTTTGCACAAAGAGGGATAATAGGCTCCTACTGACCTCCCTTAATTTTGGTAGAAGTTTTAAATGAATATTTAAATAGGTTGTAGTGCAAAATGCACTCTGGACCAGAGAAGAAAAATTGAGAGTAGGGCTCAAAATATTTAGTGAATGAAATATATTTTTGCATAAAAGTGATTTAAAAACATCACATGACATCTCCAAATTTTTGTGGAAATTTTAAGTGAATCTATCAAATGGTTGTAGTTCAAATATGGCCAATTTAACCTTGAAAAAACTATTTTCAAGAAAATAAAGATCAAGCAATTAAATTATTAATTAGTTATACTGATAAAAGGAAAGTTTTTCTTGAGAGGTTAAACAAGTCCAACAACATATTTGAAAAGTTTTCTCTTTGGGAAAAACTCATCATAACAGGGAAGGAAATGATTAAAAAATCAAAGTGGAGCTCAAAAATTTCAAAGTTTTAAATCCTGGAAAAATTTTAATTTAATAAAACAAGGCCAAATTTTTGGGGTGTCACAATACTATCCCCCTTAAGAAAAATCTCGTCCTCGAGATTTGCTAAAAGTGGTGTTAAGAGAATAATTACGAATAAAGACGTGGCTACAGTGAGAGGGCAATAAGTGGTGAAAAACCACAGTGTGAAAACTGGTGCCGCGTGGAAAAGTCCACGGTTCGGGACAAAAACGGGCGATTTCTACGCTGGATATAAATTTAGGATAACTCCTAAATTTAGATATACGCTGATCGCACCCGAGAGCACAGTGCTCTCTCTGGCTGACAGGTGGACCCGGGGTCCACTGTCAGTCTCCTCTTCTTCTCCCTCTGGACCTTTCTTCCTCCTCTCTCCCGCGCGCTTTCTCCACCGGCGACGCCTAGTGGGTAGGGCATCTAGGCCGTACCGTGGTAGTGCGCGGCGTGCTAGCTGCTGGTGCAGTGTGCACTCACCTCGCGGGCCAGTGCGCTATCGGCACTGCTCGCGGATTCGACTCCGAACACCGGCGATCGGCGACGAGCGGCGTTGGTGGACTTCGCCCATCGTACACCGAGCTCGAGCTATAAAAACGGCCGGGGTGCCTCTCTCTTCCTCCTTACACCTGGCCTCACTTCTCCTCCTCCTTATCTCTCCGTTACTTATTACAGAAGCTCGGTCGAGGCTCTAATGGCGGAGGCGATGCCGGACTGGTTTGTGATCCTGATATGCGGAGGGCTGGCGACGCTGCTGGGGCTCTCTGTGCTCCTGTGCGCGATGATCTTCGACGAGTATCGCGATGCTGCGGCTCGGGTGTTGGCTCTCCGCGGTGGTGGTGATCATGAGGAGTAGATGGAGTGTGCCGGGTGCTAGCTGTTGTTAGGGGGTGATTAGCTGGATGTAACATCGTTGCAAAGTTTTGCATACAGTGTATGTGTCCGAATGATTATGGTTGTGAGTCTGCTCGTGGTGCTGAGTGGAATCAAATAATCCACGCCGTGAAGTGGCTGGTGTAGCAATTCAGGGAAAAGAAATCTCACTCCAGGATTTCGCGAGGAAAAAAAACAGTTAATTTTAAAGGAGCATAAACCACAACAAAAACTACACCCATTAGTAGAAGCCAAATAATTGACTCGTCGTACAAACTCAGGGTATCACGCATAAGTCACACACATAAATAAATGCTGCAAAGGACAAATACAGTAGTGACGTCTAAAATGAAAATGGTAACTGGGAGGGGTTCTGATAAAATGTCTCTGGTAAAGGGATACATTCTTCTTCAATTGGAGGCAGTGGATTGACCAGTCGATGTATGCGTCTCTCCGTGTCGGGTCTCAGTGGTCTGCCGATGGCAACCTGAGGATTTAAATCTGCGAGGCTCTGGAGATAATCCATCACTCGCTGGTTTAAATGCTCTTGAGCAATGATGTACTGGATGAGGTTGGCCAGAACTGGGTCTCTCTCAATACGCCCACCGGGAAAAGACGTTACTTCTCCGGGTGCTGCACGGCTCGGAAAGTAATAATATCCTCGTTCGCGGGCATAGGGTACTGCGGATCGAAGACGAGCAATCGCTTCTTTCGCAGCAGCTTCTATGGCCAAGTGTGGGGTTGGCATAGATTTCCCCACGAAGGAAACTTCTATTGGATCTTGGTTGGGGTCTACAGGAGGAATGTGTACTGCTGCCCAATATTCCGAGGTGGAGGGGGTGATCCTTGATTTGAACAGCTCGTACTGGGGTGGCTGGGTAGAACCCATGGTACTGCGGGTAAAATCCCACAATATTTTGACAAAGCTACCTGGAGTTGCATCTGGGGTTCTCAGATGAATGCTGGGGTTCGGCATGACAGGAAGAAGCGTGAGTGTTGTGCACAAGGTGGGGGTTGCTGGGTAAGGTCACAAGGTGGCCTTTATATAGCAATGGAGCTGGATCATTTTTACCGTGGTGAAAGGTAATAAACTTGCCAGCTTAGCTCTAAGGTCGGGTCAGTGTCAGAGATACACATATCTCATAAAGAGACGTGTTACTGTGGTAGTCGTCGGGCTGGTTTTGGTAGTTGTGCCCGGAAAATATGCAGCTATGCGCTGACCAAACATGCAAGGCTACTATTAACACAGAGGCACAAAGACAGGCTGCGTTAATATACGCGGTCGCATGATTACAAAGCGAGGATACATTGAAACTTGGTACTACTCATACGGCTCAGTCTACCTCGTTTATGTCTAAACGGGCGTGCCTGGTGGATGTCGAGGCTTCTCCACGTGTCTCTCTGCCGGGATTAGTCGGAGATGGCGGAGGAACTGCAGGGTCGGGGTAGTGAGAATGACCATTGCGGGGATTGTTGGCCACAACCCCGTTGGAGTGTGCTCCCAATATGCGACGAAGCACTTCTGGGGTTATCGCAGCACCTTGGCCGATGGCTGGGGCAGATCTCGGGGTCTCGATCGGTTGTCCAAACAACACGACTGGGTTGTCGGTGTTGGGCTCGTTTCCTTCTCTCGCCGGGGCTCGACGAACCAGCTCTCCACGAGCTGCGATTAGATCAATAGTGATCTGGTCGAACAGTGCCTCTAGTGCACTTACATAGCGCACTAGGTGCAACAATGCGGGGTCCGTCTCGTGATCTCCATTAGCAACTTGGGGTGGTCTACCATATCCTTCACGTCTGGGGTAGTAGTGGAACGAGCGACAGTTAACTCTGGGCGACAAGTGCCTGAGATGAACTATAGCCTCTCGAGCGGCTAGCTGGATGGCTTGTGGCTCAAAGGAAGTTGTTCTTCCGGTGAACCGGTAGGGGCGTTCGGGTGCTAGACTCCTACCGTAAATGTGCACAGTGGCCCAGAATTGACGGTCTTCACCGCTCATGGGTCCTTGATACACAACATATTCTGGTGGCTCCTCTAACGCGTAGGCACGACGGGTGAGGTTTGCGAGGATGGTCACAAAACCTCCAAGGTTGGTTGCTGTGGTTTCGTTGTGCACTATAGGTCCAGGCATTGTGGCTCGGTTTGGGGTAGCGACTATGTGTGCTGGTTTGGGGCTAGCGCGCCCCTTTTTATAGGGAAAAGGGGACGGAATCTTCCTTCGCACGCTTGCGAGAAAAGACTATTTAGGGGCCGGTCACTGGCGTATGAGTGACAGGTTAGGTTGATAGGTTGGGCACCGACTGCCAAAAGTGTTGGGTCACTGTGTGGCTATCTTGCACGAGAAGCTTGGCTGGGGTTTGGTTAAGGTCTGGTGGGTTGGTTTGCCTATGTTTATTGACCTGGCTAAGATAGGATTAGCCAATGGTCAGCCTGGCTCTGATACCAAGCCTGTCACGACCGGTTTTCCGGGTAGTCCATTTCCAGAAAAGACCGTCGTGCTCATCAGCCCCAGGATTACTGTTAGCTGATGAGGCTCCAACTTGATACAGGAACTCCAAGCAAAAATACAAAATATGTAGTACAAGACCATTCTGGCCTGTGGGTACAACAAATGGTTTCTAGTGGTTGATGGCGGAAGCGGGTTGTGAAACATCTGTGTCTATGGGACTCCATTCCCACGGGAACAGCTGACCAGGTTAATTCCTATCTTCGCGAGGCTGCTATCTCCATTGAGTGGTTTCCGGGGCTGGCATCGCGTCGCTCCTCTCCGTGCAAGAAAATCTGGCCAAGACAATAGCCAGGGACAAGCCAGTGAGTACTTTGAATGTACTCGCAAACATTATGAACACAGGTATAATATAACAATGATGTGCTGAAAAATATTTTATGCTCATGACGTCAGCCACAAAGGATAAGTAATTCTCGGATGCGTGCAAGCAAGTTATTTATAAAATTGCAATAACATGATAGTATAAAAGAAATTTATGAAATAAATAACAAGTAATGCCACAGTCGGGCGTCTGAGCGACGCCACATAAAGGGCTTTAAAAGAAATGCCACAGTCGGGCGTCTGAGCGACGCCACATAAAGGGCTTTAAAAGAAATGCCACAGTCGGGCGTCTGAGCGACGCCACATAAAGGGCTTTAAAAGAAATGCCACAGTCGGGCGTCTGGGCGACGCCACATAAAGGGCTTTAAAAGAAATGCCACAGTCGGGCGTCTGGGCGACGCCACATAAAGGGCTTTAAAAGAAATGCCACAGTCGGGCGTCTGGGCGACGCCACATAAAGGGCTTTAAAAGAAATGCCACAGTCGGGCGTCTGGGCGACGCCACATAAAGGGCTTTAAAAGAAACAATCATAGTGAATATCCCGGAGGTAGAACCATCCCAGAGATACTCGATAATAACAATAACATCATGGTTTAGTCAAATAATAATAATCATAGTTATCACCAGTCACAAGTAGTAATTCCATTTCTGGATTAACAGATTCATCTCCGAAGACCGACACTAAGACCGACACTTGACCCATCCCAGACTGTAATCCTTAACCAAGGACACGGCTATTCGAATAGGTTTATTCTCTGCAGAGGGTGTACTCTTTACCCACGAGTAACGGATTTCTTTAGTCCATCGGGACTAATTCCGTCTACAGTCTTTTTGTTGAAAACACACCTAACTTGCACACACCAGCTTAACTCACACGTGTCTGGAATCACCCACGACACCTGTTAAGCAACTCTAAGTGGGGAGGCTACAACCTCGCGTAGCATGGGATCAAACTTATATCGCGCGCTCTAAGGGGTGGCCTCCCCTCTCGGTCCCAACCGGAAACACCCATGCCCCCGGACCAGGTGGTCTGCCTACCAGTTACAACCGGTATCTTCCACCATGGCCTCTCTGTACGGTGTGTGCTAGAAAGAGGTTGACAACTTACTGAACCGTACTCTACTTGCTGTAGAGACGAGTGGTAGTACGAAACAGGTATGGGGGTTACTGGAACAAGACTCGATCTACGGTCGACTCAGGAGGTTCAAGTATTCCCTGCATGATTAGCATAACAAATATATTTCATCAAACAGAGTCACCACTCATATCACCTTACCATGCCATACCAGACAGAACCGTCCCGACGGAGACCGGCGGCAAACTCATACCTACCCAAGGCAGAGGTTTTCCCCGGTTTCCTGCCGGTATGCATGCCAAGCTCATGAGGGTGATTATCATCACAAGTGTGTCCATTACCAACAGCATGGAAATCAGTAACATGCACCCATGCATATGATCATATCACATGAAATAACAAGTCCTTCGAAATGCGGTGGTGTTATAAATGCATCAACGATCACTCCAAAAATATTATGCCGGGATTCAGAATGCTTGCCTTCAATGTGTGGAAAGGCAGGGTGCTCTCCAAACTTTTGAAAGTTTTCTTCTCTTTCCCCAAAATCCTATTTGAAAATATATTTGAATTAACACAATTTCAAAAACAGAACAAAAAAGTTGTTTGAAATTTTTTCAAATAAATCTTAAAATAAACTAGATCAAATATGAGGAAGGTAGGAAAAAGAATCAACTTATTTGGACTTATATTTAAAAAGTTAGAGCCAGTCAAACATTTGGTCAAAATCTGTTTTTAAATAAAACAGAAAAAGAAAACGTTTCGGAGGGGAATACGCTTTCGGAGCGGGGAAAGCGTACTAGGGATAATACGCCTTCACTTAATCTCACGTGGTCAGCGCGGGGTGTCGCTGACAGTGGGCCCGCCTGGCCCACTGGTCATGTTTGACCAGTCGCCGCGCGTCGTCTCCCTCCTCTGTCCGAGCGGAGCGGGGCTCCGGCGATCGTCGCCGGCGTTAGGCTGCTCCTCGCGGGCTCCAGAGGGTAGGGATGGATCCGCACGGCCGAGGCGGTCCTCCCGGTGGTCGTGGGGTTGGCGGAGGTGGAGGGAGCTGCCGGCGGCGAGCTCCGCGGCGGAGGAAAGCTTCGGTGACAAAGTGAGTTTGTGGTGGCGACGGCTCCCGATCAAAATCAAGCAGGGGAACGAGTTCACGGGAGGATGAGATGGTTCCTGGTGAAGAGAACGGAGAGGGGGAAGCTCTGGTTGCGCCGAATGGAGCCGGGAGGCGGCGGTGGCCGAACTGACCGGAGAGGTTGAAGAAGACCTGCTCCCTCCCAATTGGTGGCGATAGGGGCGCTAGTGAGACGGCATGAGGCTACCTGAGGGCTTGGAGACGCTCGGGGCTTCCCTTTTATAGCGTGGCAAGGCGGTTCCGCGGCGGCCGTGGATAAGCTCTCCGGCGAACCGACGTTCTGTAGCTAGGGCGACGTGGCGGCGACGAGGGCTAGCAGACACGCTTGCGGATGAGCTCGCACTGCTCCAAGGGCCAGGTGGCGAGCGGGCGAGGCTTGGGCGGCGCTGAACGGCGCAGGGCTGTCGGGCGGCGGCGGCGGCTAGCGCTTGGCCTGCCGGGCGCGGCGGGGGCTGCTTGGCGCGTAGCGGAGAGAAAGGGAGTGCGCGGCAAGGTTCTGCAGAGCGGGCCAAAGCCGTGGGGGCCAGCGTGTCGGCTCGGGCGCGCGGCTGCAATACGCGCGCTCTGGGCGCGTCCAGTGCACGCACTGGGTGTGCTCGACGAAATGCCAGAGCATGCTACAGAGCTTGGTTGAGACTGGCAATTAACAGACCTAGGTTAGGAGAAACGGGGAGTCTAGTGGACATGCTGGTTTGATCCGAGGTGCAAGGTCACAATGCAAAGACAAAAACATGTCAAAACTGGCCATGCCCACCAGGTGTTTGACAAAATGCCAAGGGCACTTAGGCATTTCTTGGAGTGGCTAAAATCTCCAGATCAATGTCTCTGTGGATGAAAGAGAGAGTGGTGATGTTAGTTGGACAAAAGAAGAAACTTGTTAGTGCAAGTTTTACAAAACTTCAATTCTGGACAGGAAATAAATGACATTATTTCATGAACCAAAAATGATCCAAAAGGTGCATACTCCTGGACTTAAGGGTTTAACATGGGGTTCTACAAGTAGGAGAAATGATCAAGGGCTAAAGAGCAAGCAAAAACATGGTTGCTGCACAAACCAACAAGTTGGTCCAGAATGAAGATGAAGTTGATTCACTCAAATTTTTCAAAGAACATAATTAAGTTTTTTGCACAAAGAGGGATAATAGGCTCCTACTGACCTCCCTTAATTTTGGTAGAAGTTTTAAATGAATATATAAATAGGTTGTAGTGCAAAATGCACTCTGGACCAGGGAAGAAAAATTGAGAGTAGGGCTCAAAATATTTAGTGAATGAAATATATTTTTGCATAAAAGTGATTTAAAAACATCACATGACATCTCCAAATTTTTGTGGAAATTTTAAGTGAATCTATCAAATGGTTGTAGTTCAAATAAGGCCAATTTAACCTTGAAAAACCATTTTCAAGAAAATAAAGATCAAGCAATTAAATTAGTTAATTAGTTATACTGATAAAAGGAAAGTTTTTCTTGAGAGGTTAAACAAGTCCAATAACATATTTGAAAAGTTTTCTCTTTGGGAAAAACCCATCATCACAGGGAAGGAAATGACTTAAAAAAATGAAAGTGGAGCTCAAAAATTTCAAAGTTTTAAATCCTAGCAAAATTTTAATTTAATAAAACAAGGCCAAATTTTGGGGTGTCACAGAAGTTGTGATGAATGATGAATGATATATTGTGATGTATGAGATCATGTTCTTGTAATAGGAATCACGACTTGCATGTCGATGAGTATGACAACCGGCAGGAGCCATAGGAGTTGTCTTTATTTTTGTATGACCTGCGTGTCATTGAAGAACGCCATGTAACTTACTTTACTTTATTGCTAAACGCGTTAGCCATAAAAGTAGAAGTAGTTGTTGGCGTGACAACTTCATGAAGACACGATGATGGAGATCATGATGATGGAGATCATGGTGTCATGCCGGTGACAAGATGATCATGGAGCCCCGAAGATGGAGATCAATGGAGCTATATTATATTGGCCATATCATGTCACTACTATATAATTGCATGTGATGTTTAGTATGTTTATGCATCTTGTTTACTTAGAACGACGGTAGTAAATAAGATGATCCCTTACACAATTTCAAGAAGTGTTCTCCCCTAACTGTGCACCGTTGCTAAAGTTCGTCGCTTCTTAGAACCACGTGATGATCGGGTGTGATGGATTCTTACGTTCACATACAATGGGTGTAAGACAGATTTACACACGCAAAACACTTAGGGTTAACTTGACGAGCCTAGCATGTACAGACATGGCCTCGGAACACGGAGACCGAAAGGTCAAACACGAGTCGTATGGAAGATACGATCAACATGAGTATGTTCACCGACGATGACTAGTCCGTCTCACGTGATGATCGGACATGGCCTAGTCGACTCGGATCGTGTAACACTTAGATGACTAGAGGGATGTCTAATCTGAGTGGGAGTTCATTTTAATAATTTGATTAGATGAACTTAATTATCATGAACGTATTATAAAACCTTTGCAAATATGTCTTGTAGATCAAATGGACAACGCTCATGTCAACATGAACTTCAATGCGTTCCTAGAGAAAACCAAGCTGAAAGATGATGGCAGCAACTATACGGACTGGGTCCGGAACCTGAGGATCATCCTCATAGCTGCCAGGCAACAATATGTCCTAGAAGGACCGCTAGGTGACGCTCCCGTCCCAGAGAACCA
The DNA here is from genome assembly GCF_018294505.1 of Triticum aestivum. NCBI lineage: Eukaryota > Viridiplantae > Streptophyta > Magnoliopsida > Poales > Poaceae > Triticum > Triticum aestivum. The sequence goes on along the minus strand of NC_057807.1, from coordinate 174,077,477 downwards.
AGACATTATGAATGCTTGGCAGACTCGTGCTGATGATTACTCCCTCGTTCAGTGCGGCATGTTTTACAGCTTAGAACCAGGGCTCCAAAAGTGTTTTGAGCATCACGGAGCATATGAGATGTTCGAGGAGCTGAGACTAGTTTACCAAGCTCACGCCCGGGTCGAGAGATATGACGTCTCCGACAAGTTCTACAGTTGTAAGATGGAGGAAAATAGTTCTGTCAGTGAGCACATACTCAAGATGTCTGGGTTGCACAACCGTATGACCTAGCTGAATATTAACCTCCCTGATGAGGCGGTCATTGATAGAATCCTTCAGTCGCTCCCACCAAGCTACAAGAGCTTTGTGATGAACTACAATATGTAGGGAATGGAACAGACCATTCCTGAAGTATTTTCTATGCTGAAGTCAGCAGAGGCTGAAATCAAGAAAGAACATCAAGTGTTGATGGTCAATAAGACCACTAAGTTCAAGAAGGGCAAGGGCAAGAAGAACTTCAAGAAGGACGGCAAGGATGTTGCCGCGCCCGGTAAGCCAGTTACCGGGAAGAAGTGAAAGAATGGACACAAGCCTGAGACTGAGTGCTTTTATTGCAAGGGGAAGGGTCATTGGAAGCGGAACTGCCCCAAATACTTAGCGGATAAGAAGGCCGGCAACACCAAAGGTATATTTGATATACATGTAATTGATGTGTACCTTACCAGTACTCGTAGTAACTCCTGGGTATTTGATACCGGTGTCGTTGCTCATATTTGTAACTCACAGCAGGAGCTGCGGAATAAACGGAGACTGGCGAAGGACGAGGTGACGATGCGCGTCGGGAATGGTTCCAGAGTCGATGTGATCGCCGTCGGCACTCTACCTCTACATTTACCTACGGGATTAGTTTTGAACCTTAATAATTGTTATTTGGTGCCAAGTTTGAACATGAACATTGTATCAGGATCTCGTTTGATACGAGATGGCTACTCATTTAAATCCGAGAATAATGATTGTTCTATTTATATGAGAGATATGTTTTATGGTCATGCTCCGATGGTCAATGGTTTATTCTTAATGATTCTCGAGCATAATGTTACACATATTCATAGCGTAAATACCAAAAGATGTAAAGTTGATAACGATAGTCCCACATACTTGTGGCACTGCTGCCTTGGTCACATTGGTGTCAAGCGCATGAAGAAGCTCCATGCTGATGGACTTTTGGAGTCTCTAGATTATGAATCATTTGACACATGCAAACCATGCCTCATGGGCAAGATGACCAAGACTCCGTTCTCTGGAACAATGGAGCGAGCAACCAACTTGTTGGAAATCATACATACCGATGTGTGCGGCCCAATGAGCGTTGAGGCTCGCGGAGGATATCGTTATGTTCTCACTCTCACTGATGACTTGAGTAGATATGGGTATGTCTACTTAATGAAACACAAGTCTGAGACCTTTGAAAAGTTCAAGGAATTTCAGAATGAGGTAGAGAATCAACGTGACCGAAAGATAAAATTCGTACGATCAGATCATGGAGGAGAATACTTAAGTCACGAATTTGGTACACACTTAAGGAAATGTGGAATCGTTTCACAACTCACGCCGCCTGGAACACCTTAGAGTAACGGTGTGTCTGAACGTCGTAATCGCACTCTATTAGATATGGTGCGGTCTATGATGTCTCTTACCGATTTACCGCTATCATTTTGGGGATACGCTCTAGAGACAGCTACATTCACTTTAAATAGGGCACCATCTAAATCCGTTGAGACGACACCGTATGAATTATGGTTTGGGAAGAAACCTAAGCTGTCGTTTCTAAAAGTCTGGGGATGCGATGCTTATGTCAAGAAACTTCAACCTGAAAAGCTCGAACCCAAGTCGGAAAAATGCGTCTTCATAGGATACCCTAAGGAAACCATTGGGTATACCTTATACTTAAGATCCGAGGGCAAGATCTTTATTGCCAAGAACGGATGCTTTCTGGAAAAAGAGTTTCTCTCGAAAGAAGTAAGTGGGAGGAAAGTAGAACTCGATGAAGTACTACCTCTTGAATGGGATAGTAGTGCAGCTCAGGAAAATGTTCCTGTGATGCCTACACCAACTGAAGAGGAAAATAATAATGATGATCAAGGTACTTCGGATCAAGTTGCTACTGAACTGCGTAGGTCTACAACGACACGTTCCGCACCAGAGTGGTACGGCAACCCTGTCCTGGAAATCATGTTGTTAGACAATGGTGAACCTTCGAACTATGAAGAAGCGATGGCGGGCCCAGATTCCAACAAATGGCTTGAAGCCATGAAATCCGAGATAGAATCCATGTATGAAAACAAAGTATGGACTTTGACAGACTTGCCCGATGATCGGCGAGCAATAGAAAACAAATGGATCTTTAAGAAGAAGACGGACGCGGATGGTAATGTTACCATCTATAAAGCTCGACTTGTCGCTAAGGGTTATCGACAAGTTCAAGGGATTGACTACGACGAGACATTCTCAACCGTAGCGAAGCTAAAGTCCGTCCGAATCATGTTAGAAATTGCCGCATACTATGATTATGAGATATGGCAGATGGACGTCAAAACGGCATTCCTTAATGGGCATCTTAAGGAAGAACTGTATATGATGCAGCCGGAAGGTTTTGTCGATCCTAAGAACGCTAACAAAGTATGCAAGCTCCAGCGATCCATTTATGGACTGGTGCAATCATCTCGGAGTTGGAATATTCGCTTTGATGAGATTATCAAAGCGTTTGGGTTTATGCAGACTTATGGAGAAGCCTGCGTTTACAAGAAAGTGAGTGGGAGCTATGTAGCATTTCTCATATTATATGTAGATGACATACTCTTGATGGGAAATGATATAGAACTTTTGGACAACATTAAGGCCTACTTGAATAAGTGTTTTTCAATGAAGGACCTTGGAGAAGCTGCTTATATATTAGGCATTAAGATCTATAGAGATAGATCGAGACGCCTCATAGGTCTTTCACAAAGCACATACCTTGATAAGATTTTGAAGAAGTTCAAAATGGATCAGTCCAAGAAGGGGTTCTTGCCTGTATTGCTAGGTGTGAGATTGAGCTCGGCTCAATGCCCGACCACGACAAAAGATAAAGAAGAGATGAGTGTCATCCCCTATGCCTCAGCCATAGGATCTATTATGTATGCCATGCTGTGTACCAGACCTGATGTAAACCTTGCCGTAAGTTTGGTAGGAAGGTACCAAAGTAATCCCGGCAAGGAACACTGGACAACGGTCAAGAATATCCTGAAGTACCTGAAAAGGACAAAGGACATGTTTCTCGTTTATGGAGGTGACGAAGAGCTCATCAAAAAGGGTTACGTTGACGCAAGCTTCGACACAGATCTGGATGACTCTAAGTCACAAACCGGATACATATATATGTTGAATGGTGGAGCAGTAAGCTGGTGCAGCTGCAAGCAGAGCATGGTGGCGGGATCCACATGTGAAGCGGAGTACATGGCAGCCTCGGAGGCAGCGCATGAAGCTATTTTGGTGAAGGAGTTCATCACCGACCTAGGAGTCATACCCAATGCGTCGGGGCCGATCAAACTCTTCTGTGACAACACTGGAGCTATTGCCCTTGCCAAGGAGCCCAGGTTTCACAAGAAGACCAGGCACATCAAGCGTCGTTTCAACTCCATCCGTGAAAATGTTCAAAATGGAGACATAGATATTTGCAAAGTACATACGGATCTGAATGTCGCATATCCGTTGAGTAAACCTCTCTCGCGAGCAAAACATGATCAACACCAGAACTCTATAGGTGTTCGATTCATCACAATGTAACTAGATTATTGACTCCAGTGCAAGTGGGAGACTGTTGGAAATATGCCCTAGAGGCAATAATAAAAGTATTATTATATTTCCTTGTTCTTGATAATTGTCTTTTATTCATGCTATAACTGTATTATCCAGAAATCGTAATACACGTGTGAATACATAGACCACAATATGTCCCTAGTGAGCCTCTAGTTGACTAGCTCGTTGTGATCAACAGATAGTCATGGTTTCCTGGCTATGGACATTGGATGTCGTTGATAACGGGATCACATCATTAGGAGAATGATGTGATGGACAAGACCCAATCCTAAGCATAGCACAAGATCGTGTAGTTCGTTTGCTAGAGCTTTTTCAATGTCAAGTATCTCTTCCTTAGACCATGAGATCGTGTAACTCCCGGATACCGTAAGAGTGCTTTGGGTGTACCAAACGTCACAACGTAACTGGGTGATTATAAAGGTGCACTACAGGTATCTCCGAAAGTATCTGTTGGGTTGACACGGATCGAGACTGGGATTTGTCACTCCGTATGACGGAGAGGTATCTCTGGGCCCACTCGGTAATGCATCATCATAATAAGCTCAAAGTGACTAAGTGGTTAGTCACGGGATCATGCATTACGGTACGAGTAAAGTGACTTGCTGGTAACGAGACTGAACAAGGTATTGGGATACCGACGATCGAGTCTCGGGCAAGTAACGTACCGATTGACAAAGGGAATTGTATACGGGGTTTTGATCGAATCCTCGACATCGTGGTTCATCCGATGACATCATCGAGGAGCATGTGGGAGCCAACATGGGTATCCAGATCCCGTTGTTGGTTATTGACCGAAGAGTCGTCTCGGTCATGTCTGCATGTCTCCCGAACCCGTAGGGTCTACACACTTAAGGTTCGGTGACGCTAGGGTTATTAGGAAGACTTGTACGTGATTACCGAAAGTTGTTCGGAGTCCCGGATGAGATCCCGGACGTCACGAGGAGTTCCAGAATGGTCCGGAGGTGAAGTTTTATATATGGGAAGTTGTCATGCGGACACCGGAAAGTTTCGGGGGCATATCGGTATTGTACCGGGGCCACCGGAAGGGTTCCCGGGGTCCACTGGGAGGGGCCACCCCTCCTGGAGGGCCACATGGGCCACAAGGGGCAGGGAGCCAGCCCTTGGATGGCTGGGCGCGCCCCCCACCTTGGGCCCATGCACCTAGGGTTGGGAGGGAAACCCTAAGGGGGGCGCCCCCCATGCTTGGGGGGCAAGCCTCCTCTCCCTGGCCGCCGCCCCCCCCCTCTAGATCCCATCTAGAGGGGACGGCCCCCCTTACCCCTTCCCCTATAAATAGAGGGGTGAGGGGAGGGCTGCTGTACACAACTCAAGGCGCAGCCCCTCCCCTCCCCAACACCTCTCCTCCTCCATACGCGCTTGGCGAAGCCCTGTCAGAGTACTGCTGCACCAACAACACCACGCCGTCGTGCTGCTGTTGGAGCAATCTTCCTCAACCTATCCTTCCTCCTTGCTGGATCAAGACGGAGGAGACGTCGTCTGTCCCGTACGTGTGTTGAACACGGAGGTGCTGTCCGTTCAGCACTTGGTCATCGGTGATCCGAATCACGGCGAGTACGACTCCATCATCACCATCCCCTTGAACGCTTCCGCACTCGATCTACAAGTGGTATGTAGATGCAAACTCACTCCCTTGACTCGTTGCTTAGATGAACTCATAGATGGATCTTGGTGAAACCGTAGGAAAAATTTTAATTTTCTGCAACGTTCCCCAACACTGGATGCACTCGCTGATGACCGACACGTTTGATGCTGGGTCATGGATGCATGTCCCTGTAAGTTTGTGCCACTTTGGGTTTACGACTAGCCATGTCAGCCCGGGCTCCTTATCATATGGATGCTAGCGACAGTATCATATACGTGTGCCAAAAGGCGCAAACGGTCCCGGGCAAATGTAAGGCGACACCCGTGGGAATACCGTGCGTGAGGCTGCAAAGTGATATGAGGTGTTACATGCTAGATCGATGTGGCATTGAGTCGGCGTCCTGACAGACCAGCCTCGTGAGGGCCGCTGGCAGGGCCAGCCTCGCGAGGGCAACTGGAGGGAGCAGGCTCGTGAGGTTCGCCCTCAGGGCAACACAACTTTGCCTCCTCTACCTCCACCGCCAAGAAGGAATGAAGATCACCACCAGGACGAGGGGCCGGGGGCTTCTAGGAGCCTCAGTCCACTGCCTGCATCTTGGGCGGCTCACAGGCCTCGGCTTCCCACCGCGTCGTCAAGCAGTTTGCGCGCGAGGTGAATGCAGCGCTCCCCAAGCCTGAAGCAACTCGCCCTCTCAAGTGGTCCAAGTGCGCCATCACCTTCGAGTCCTCAGACCAGCTCAAGTGTGCGGCCACCGCTGGCGCGCTCCCCATGCTCTGCTCCCCCATCATCAGCAACGTGGTCGTCACCAACTCTCATCGATGGCGGAGCGAGGCTCAATGTCCTATCTATTTAGACGTTCGACAGGCTCCAGGTGCCATACTACCAGCTTCACCCCACCAAGCCTTTCTCAGGAGTGACCGACGGTTCGACACACCCGATCGGGCAGGTTTGCCTCCCTGTCACCTTCGGCGAGCACAACAACTACCGCACTGAGCTCATCGACTTCGACGTTGCCGACATCCGCCTGCCCTACAATGCCTTCTTAGGGTAGCCAGCACTGGCCAAGTTCATGGCGGCCATGCACCATGGCTACATTGTCCTCAAGATGCCGGGAAGCAGCAGCGTCATCACAGTCTCCTGTCAAGAGAAGGATGCGGTGTGCTCCCTCGAGCGTGCTTTCCAGGCTGCAGCGGTCGAGAACCTAGAAAACAAGGATGCCACCCTCCCTCCTGAGGTCGCCCCCAAGACGAAGAAGCTGGAGTTGGGACAGAGGTCTCGTGAGGAAGCATCACTTGAGGACGCAGCACCGAGCCTCGCGTCTCCGACGCGGTACCTTCACCCATCGCATAGGAAGGCACGCCCGACGCTCCTCTCAGGCTGGGCTTGGGGGCTCTCCTTTGGAGGGCCGCAAATCTAGCCAATGTCTCGAGAGGGGCGCTCGGGCACCATGTGGAGGCGCTCTTCAGAGCACGCTTCCCAGGAGAAGGCAGCAGGCATGAGGCACTAGGCGTTCAGGAGTTCATCAGCTAGGCAATCAAGGAGATTCGGGAAGGATGGGTTCTGCAAGGCGATCGTCACCTGCCGCGTGGCGGAGCTCACTGCCCTAGCAAGGGTAAGCAGTTCCGCGTCTGCGTCGACATCCCCGGGCTAAATAGGTCCGCCTCTCGGCAGCTCATGTGGCCATCTCGTGTTGGCCGATGCGAGGGCCCGCCTCACAACTACATTCGCATGCCTTTCAGCCTGGTTGGCGCGGCTGAGGTGTTCCACCGCTGCATAAGGGACACTCAGACGACCTGCAAGGCCAGGCACCAGGAGGTCTCTCCGAGTGTCCCGAAGCTCGGCACCAGAGCGGCTCATGAGGAACGGCTCCAGCGGCGCGCGTTTTTTGGCTACTTCAACAACTCTTCAGCAACGGTACTAGGTGCCATCTCTCTAGTTCGTTCAGTTTGGGGGCGCCCCTCGGGCTGCATCATCCCCAGTCCGTATGGGTCTGGCCCTATGGCATGTATCATTTTGCATTCATCAGGACTATCTAATAATTTCTGTGAGTTTATCTATGATTGTAACTCCATGACCACCCGCCTCGCGACCCTTCATGTGTGCTGACTGATACCATTCATGCATCGCTGCACGATACTCACATCGGCACGGTGCTTGTGCTCGGGTCCGTCCCTGCAATGCTGATATACCCAGGGGTCGAGCTCTGGTCTGCGGCCCGCTCCGTGTACACCACCTCGCCAGGCCCTCGGTGCCCCTGGCTCACACCTCTTACTTCAGACCCGCTACATAGGGGTCCCAGTCTTTTCTTTCATCCAACCTGCAGGTTCATCTGGCGATTAGGGCCGCGGGTCGTCTTGAACAACCTCCGTCTGGCCTCGCGAGTCGCTTGCGCGTTAAAGGGGGCCCTCCCGAGCACCGCGTCTCGGGAGCTCTAACTGGCTCTCCAGCTCTCACCCCTGGCCTTGACCACGGCATAGCGACCTGGCATACCAGCGGTGGCTGAGCTTGCTCGAGGACGAGGTCCTGAGGATGCAGAGCACCTGGGCGAGCGAGGCAAGAAGGTGGCCAAGGCAAGCTGTGCCCAACGATATTGCAGGTGCGAGGGAAAGCGTCATTTCCCTAATGAATCTAGACATCAAACAGATAAGTCTCGGCTTGTTAAAACACCAGTTTTGCTCCCCGTATGCACCACCTCGCAGTTCCACTTTGGTAGTTCTACACCCCTTTTCGATTTCCTGTATAGCTGCTTGCACGCCAAAGGGGACCTCGTGAGCATCGCGTCTCACGAGCTCTTACCGGACCCTGGGCCGCTCACCTCCTAGCCTTGACCACGGCATCGTGACCTGCCATACTAGTAACTGCTGAAGCCTGCCTAGGGACTGGGTCCTAATGGTGTAGAGTGCCACACTATCTAGGGCAAAGAAAAAGGAGGAACTTAGATGAACTGGAATACGCGTATCCATCACAAAATCAAGAGACAACAATACTATTAAGTGCATTCCGATCCTTACAAACCCCACGGGGGCTGATATTCATATCACGCAGGAAAAGCAACCACAAGGCCCTATGGTATTGTCGACGATGCCGGGCGGCAGCTGCAGCTGCGCTGCAGCCTCGGCGGGAGCTCGGCGGCACGTAGCTGTCGTCGCTCGACTCCGGATAATCACTGGGGTCACAAGAGTCGCTGGGTTCCCAGGAGTCTCCACTGCTGCTGGACGAAGCACCGAAGGGGACGGCAGCAGGCCCAGCGCCCGCTACGGCGTCACTCGAGCTGCCTCCTCCGGGGCAGCACTCCAGCTGTTCGCCCTCCTCGTTGAAGATCTTGAAGAAAAGGGTGGTCGCGCCATTGTACTCTTAGTGGATTGCTAGGGCTCCCTCTGCGCAGCAAGCCCGGGCAATCTCACCCCATCCTCGAGTCATGAACACGTCCCCGGGCGGCACCACCTCAACTTCGGCTCCAGTTGCCAGGCTGCGGCACCCAGCATGCTGCAGCCACAGGTCGACCGTCCCCCTTGGAGGCAACTCACTGGCAAAGAACCGCGGAAGTCGGATCCAGGTGTGGGGGGCATCACCGCCCACACCACAAACTCGCTCGAGCTATCCTCGGCATTGGTCCATGGTGTGGGCGGTAGGGCAATGGCGGCCCTACCACCTTCGTCAGGCGCCTCTCGTCGGCGCACTCCTTCGTCCTAAGCGCGAGCGTATATGGGAAGAGGGAAGCCAGGCGGAGGCCCCGACTACCAAGGCCAGGTCACCTCTCACCCACTCCGGCGGGAGAGGATCGGGCCCCTCCCGAGGGGCCTTCCCCTTCTCAGCCACAGAATACCTTCTGATCAGAGCCATGGAGGCAAGGTGGAGAAGAAGAGAAGCAAGCGGAACGAAGACGAAAGCAAGATGAGCAGGGGCTCCGGCCGCCCGCACATTTATAGCCGGGAGAAGGTAAATTGGCGGCCTCCCATGATCTCCAGTAATGATGATCTTCTCTGCATGCAGCATGCAGTTGTCAAATCGAACAGTTGCCGAGGCAGCATGGGGAAGTAGAGTCGCCCATGTCCCGTCAATCGCCATGCGTCATCAAGGCCGCAGGCGGTTAGGGCCCGCGGCGCTCCGCACTTGCCCTTTGGCTTCGCCTGGAAGCCAAGTCCGAGCGCGCCTTGGGCCCGGGGGCTACTGTCGGCGTCCTGGATTTGGGGGTATCTAGTCCATCCTGCCTACACCCCACAGCGTGGCTTCATCGACGGCCTGGTACGGCCCGGCTTCAACATCAATAGCACAAGGCCCTCGCGAGGGCCCAAGCCTCACGAGGCGGGCGACGCCAAGACCCCCTAAGGAATCGGCCTCCTCAGGCTGGCTCCTGAGGGGCGGAGAGTTCTATGCAGTGTTGCCTCACGAGGCTCAGCTGACGTGAGCCATGACCACCAAGGCCAGGCGGGCGCAGAGCGCAGGTTTCCACTTCGGTGCAAAGGAAGCAGGGCGCAGGCGCGGAGTCCCGAGGAATCAGCCAAAGGTTTCCATTCTGGTGCAACGAGACCAAGACCGCCAGGACGGCAGGACGGAGGTCATCGACGAGCCCACCGCAGTGTCACGACCAGAGGCTTTTCGCAGCCGAAGAATACTTTTGTCCGGATAGACTGTACTACTTGTCCCCTTTCAAATCCGTCCATTATGGAATCCCTTCCCGCTCATATTAGGGAAGAGATCCAAGGCCACTATAAATAGGACTAGCCACAACCATAGAAGGGGACGGGATCAGAACAAGTAGAGCTAGCATACACCACACCAGCCCAAGAACACCTGACCTCCTGAGGCTTGTTCATCCACTGTACTAGTTCATCCTCAGCCCTCCGAGGCAATCCACCACACCACACTAGATTAGGGTATTACACCACAACGATGGCCCGAACCAGTATAAACTGATGTGTCCCTTTGTCTCATTGAGCTTGACGTGCTAGGCTTAGGTGGATCGCGAGTAGGCAGGTTGGGTAGGTTGAGATCTCCGCACGCACCCCAGAGTTCAAACCTCTCAAGGGTTTGCGGATACCACAATCCGACAGCCGCAACATCCGCTCCAAGACCCTTGAGGTGGGTGACCTTGTCCTGAGACGATGCTCTCCAGGGAGGGGCTTCACATGCTCTCGCCTATGTGGGAGGGCCTATTCAAGATCGCCCGCGTCTCCAGGCCTGGCGTCGCATGCCTGGAGACGCGGGACAGTGTCCCCATCCAGAATGCCTAGAACATCTAGCACCTCCAGAAGTTCTATCCCTGATAGGCAAGCGCCGTGCGCCTCTCAAGTCTCCGTTCGTGACAATCCCATGTAATAATGAGTGGGGTTGTACACGCCCCGGAGTCTCCTGACAGTTTCCCTTGAGCCTCACAAAGGCTCCCACCCACGTCTTAGTGGAAGCCCCATGCACTGCGCTGGCGGGAACACTAGAAGATAATTGTAGGTGCCGGACACGACAATTCAATTTCTAGCTTTTTGTAGTTGGTTTGCCACTTTTTGGAATGAAATTCGAAATTCTCGCGTCTTTATTTGAAATGGTTGATAATTTTTTCTCCTTGCGGCGTTTACTCTTTCCAAACCATGCTTTCGAGGAGTGGCAGCTGCTGGTCTCTCTTCCCCACACATCTCACGAGCGGGGGCTAGGCACGGTGTGTATGTCTGGGTCCACCCACAAACACACCTCGCCAAAGCCTTGGTGCCCTAGCCTTTGGCGTCTCAATCCTCACGCGACACTGGTGAATGAGCCAATGGGCGTGTGTGTTCCCCATGAGCCCTCATCCCGTAGCCTCGCTGGGCATCGCGACTTGGCGTACCAGTGGCGATTTGTCCTCGCGGGGCGTGGTGCACGTAGGAGGTCCAAGCTCCAAAGAAGCATGCCCTCCCAGCATGAGAGTCTACCGCAAGCACCCTAAGCTAAGTTATCCCAATTGCGATTAGCAAAAACTCACCAATCAGTAGAAATACGAATACCAGAATACAATATAAAAACGTTAATATAACGGCGCAAGCGCCATGATTCATTACATCCCCCGACAAGGCTCTCTACTTCTTGATGGAGGGAAAGAAAAAAGAAGACGGAGCCAAAGCAGCCCCGCGATCACCGTGGCTCCTGAGACCCAGCTCCAGCGACGCCCGCGCTTAGTCAGAGTCCTCCTCTTGCTTCACCGGGGCGCGACAGGCAGGCGGCTCATCGCCCTCCCTGGTCCGAGCTCGGCGGTGCGGCTACTCATCGTAGTCGCCGTCTCTCGTGCTCTCCCCAGAGGAGGAGCCGCCACTTCTGGAAGCGTCGGGACCATCGCCAAGGGCAAGTTCACCACCGGGGATGCTACCTCCCCGCCGGCCGTCGTCATAGGAGGGGTTTACGTCACCATCGTCACTGTCATTCTCCGGGCAGCCCCCCAGGCGCATGCCGTCCTCCCCGAAGATCCTAACGTAGATGGTTGTGGCGCTGTCGTGCCTAAAGTGGAGAGTACACCTCCCCTTTAAGCCGCGCGTGTTGGTGAACGGCTGCCACCAACGGTTCAGGAACACATTACCGGCGGGGGTGACCTTGACCTCCACCCATGAAAGATTGCTACATCAACCATCTGCGTGCAGCCAGAGGCCGCCAGGTACCTCAGACGGCAGGTTGCCCGCGAAGAAGCACGGGAGCTGGAACTAGACACCTGTGGGCCTCTCTGCCCACACCACGAACTCCAAGGATGCGTCGGACGAATGGGAGCGTGGACGCGGTGGCCAAATGGCTGCCACATGCCACCCTCCTTGGCCGCGGCCACCGCAGCCGTGGCGGCCCCTAGTGCGAGAGGGAGCACCCCCACAACTGCCGGAGGCGACGCTAGCCTTCAAGGGTGTGCGCCCACGCCCTCGGGGAGACCCCGCTGGCGTCGCAGCATACTTGCGGGGACGACCGTGGCCCCTATTGGGCAACGGCGAGCTTCGTCCCTCCTTGGGGGCCTTTCCCTTCTCGGCAGCCGAGACCCTCCTCACTGGCGCCATGGATGCTTTGGCAAGACGGCGGCACGGCGAAGAAGAAGGAGTGAGCAATGAGGGCATGAAGATGGGCTGGGGGCTCTGCCCCATCCCTCCATTTATAGCCGAGGGAAGGCTAACCGGCAGCCTCTCACATTCCAAGTAATGATGGCCCTTCTGCATGCATTAGGTAGTTTTCAAGTCGAGCAGTTGCCGAGGCGCGTTGGGAAGCGGAGACGCCCACGTCCCATCAAGTGCCACACGTCAGCCTGGCCAGCAGGCGATTGGGGCTCGTGGCGCCTCACCCATGCCTTTGGCTTTGCCTCGAAGCCATGTCCGAGCACGTCTTGGGCCCCGGGGCTACTGTCGGTATTCTGGGAACCATGGTACCCAGACTTGCCTGCTTGCGGCCCACGCCGTGGCTCCTTCGATGGCCTGGTACGGCCCACACCCAAGACTATCCAGACAAGACCCTCAAGAGGGGCCAAGCCTCATGAGGCGGACAACGCCAAGACCTCCTGAGGGAGCGGCCTTCCCAGGCTGCCTCCCGAGGAGCAGAGATTCCTATGCAGGTACCCGACCTCCTGAGGTTGTGAGGACGCAAGCCATGACGACCAAGGAAGGCAGGCGCCAGCGGGAGCAGAGAAGGCAGTTTCCTCTCTAGAGTTAAGGAGGCAAGCACAAGCGTGGGTTCCCGAGGAATCTAGCAAAGGTTTCCATTCCAGTGAAACTAGACCAAGATCTCTAGCTCGGCAGGACAGATGTCATCGCCGGACCCACCACCACATCTGACCACAAGCTTTGCAGGCAAAGACCACCTTTCATTACGATAAGATGTACTACTTTCCCCCTTTCAAATTGGCCACTTTGTAATCCCTTCCCGCCTACGTTTGGGGGGAAGAGGACTGAGGCCACTATAAGTATAGGTTAGCCACCACCATTGTCGGGGAAAATATATAGGGGTATATGTTTTCCCCTAACTCGTGCACGAACAAGCCATTGCAGCCCCTTTCAACCAAGAGAATCCACAGATGACACCCGTCCTATGACGTGTCAAACAAGTAGGCATGGAGCTGGCAAGATAGCCTGGCAAGCCATGTCGGGCGACCAACGACATGATGTTAAGCGGCGCATTAAATGCGCCCTGTCAGCCTGCAGAGTTAGGTATGATAGCACTATTTGCTGTCTTATTAGTGTCTAATGACTGATTTGCCACTGTGGTGGCACCTTAACCTATAAAAGGAGGCCCAAGCAATGGTAGTAGAGGTTCGCGAGGTTAGAGAGCTGCATAACTCGAACCCCCATACGTACGTAGTCGTTGTCGCCCTGAGGCAACCCTTGCCGGGTAAGTGTACTACGCTCCACCACCACGTTTCCCCCATCAATCCACCAAAGCAGAAGTGGGGTTTTACACCTCGCGGCAGCCCGAACCTAGGTAAAACTGCGTGTGTGATCTCTACCGTGCTGCGTCACATTCGTCTGCTCTTTGTGCAACGCGACTCCCCCCTGCCAAACCAGCAAGGGGCCGTCCTGGTTCCATAGGTGGCCGCGGTTTCCTGTGATATATTTGGCGTGCCAAGTAGGGGGTGTCGCTTGCGCGAACCTGAAGGTGTGAGTAGCACGTCATCTTCATCGCCATCAGCGTCTTCGACGACGCCGTCGGCCATGGTACCCACGAAGACGCAGAAGCAAAGCGGGGCCATCCCCGCACCACATTGTTCGTCTCCGCGCCTCGCCGTAGCCATGGCTACAACGAAGATCTCCGCTGGTGGCAAGAGACCCAACCCGGCGGCCCGCATGGTGTACCCACCATTCGGGCGCCGTTCAGGGAAAGGGCATGATACGTGCAGGCGTGAGCTCCCTCCTCCCCTTCCCTTCCCTTTGTCAGCAGTCGAATCACTTTAGCCCAGTGTCATCGATGTCAACGACTACCGCAAGACGCTCGATCCAGTATTTCTCCTATTTTGGGTAATCTTGAGCGAAGCACTGGTATGAGTCCGTCGATAGATGCCACGGCAAGTGTATTCCGGCGAGGCTGCCTACGTTGGCACGACCCATTCATCGGCGGCCACTGGACTGACCCAAAAGGGGAGGAGAAAAAGGAAGGGGTACTAGAGAAGCCTGACACTATGCTCCAATGCCCGCCGGCCGCATGAAATGCATATCAGTCCCTGCCGGGAGGTGGTTGGCTCCCGTTCCGCCATGTGCCGTGGGTGCGCCTGGCACGCGTCACCTGACAGAGGGGAACAAAGTTCTAAATGGAAAGCTAAGTTTACTTTATCACTTCCTCATTGGTGCCTTAGAGAATTTTGCGGTCGTTTAGCCCTTAACTCTAGTGAGCATTGATATCGTGAAAACCCTCATGTGATGGAACCTTGGTTAGCTTCTTTGGTCGCACCATCGTCCTGTTATGATCCATGGTCGCAGGACGAGAGGCTGTGCCGAGAATTACCTGGGAAAAACCTACCGGGATGCATCCACACCAAGATGACTGATAAGGTCGGACCCTTAAGACAATCACGGCAATATGATACCGGCAGCCATCAAAAGCATACATAGGAGCCGATCATATGAACGCAAATGTACAAGGCTCAAGGGGATAAACACGCATTTAAGATTAAGCTAGGAATACCGGTTTTGACAAACATGAAATAGAATGACTAAACACAAAATCTGCGTCATGTTTCATTACAGGGGACCGCAGAAGCAACAACAGCCCGATACTTGACTTGGTGACCAGATGGAGCAATTCTAACTTGGAGAACCCTATCGGCCCGTGACGCTGCTATCTCCTTGGTAGCTGCAACATCGGCACCCGCTGGCGGCTTCTTGAATCCGTCGTTGAGTTCGAGATTTGGATGGCGGCATGCGATATTGCTCAAGACCATGAAGAAGGCGTTCCGGGCAAGCTTCCGGGACTCGGTCGCCAAGCGCTCGGCTCTCCCTTCTTCGTGCACTTTCAGCTTCTCGATCAACTCATTGAAGAAGACTCCCAACTTAGCACTTGGGACCTTGTGCCTGCTAAGCGAGAAAATTGGGCCATTCATGCCCATCTCCACAGCCTGGGCACCAAGACGCTCAACTATGTCGATCAGACTCTATCCAGAGGTTCCTCAAATTGACCTGATTCTTCAACTTGTCCTCGGCATCCTGCTGGAGACGCTTGGCAGTGTCCAAATTCTTGGACAACGACTGCTGGCGGTACTCAAGTGACTCCGTGAAGCGCTCCAATGTGCCAATCCTCCCCTTCATGTCCGAGATGAAGCCGTTGGCAGTTTCAATGCTCTGAGTCTTGGAAGAGAGCTATGACCGCACGTTAGCCAAGAGGGCTTCCGCCTTCCGCAGTTCTTCTTTGAGAGTTGCTAACTCCTTGGCGTTCCCGGCAAGATCTTTCTCCAGCTCAGACACCTGCCAGTCAAGATCAGTCTTGGCGGCGGACACGGCAGCCAGGTCATCAGTGAGCTTCTTCAGCTGGGCAGCAGAGTCAGCGGCAGCGGCTACCAGGGCCGCTCCATGCTTGTCCTCTAGATCCTTGGTGCGCTGGCAAACAAGAGCCTCCAAATCATCATCTTTGGCACGAAGGGTGGCTTCAAGCTTCCCCTCCCGGAGGGAAATCTCTCGCTCTCTGGAGTCCAGGGATGCCTTGTGGCCAGCCAGGCGTGCCTTGCGCGCCATGACGTCCTCCTGCGTCATCTGGAGCATCTCTTGCTGCCTCAAGAGCACCTTGAACTGCTTGTCATGCCACTCGTGCAGCTCCAAGCCCTTATCCTTTAGCTTCTGGTTGAACCTTTCGACAGATTCACGCTGCTCCTTGAGCGCCAGCCACTTCTGATTGTGCCAGGCTTGCATCTCCTTCATGCCCGCCGCCATAGATTCCATGAAGGACAAATCCATGGTGACGAAGGCTGAGTCGTCGTCCTCTCCAGCTCCCTGATAAAGCGGAGCCAGGATACATTGAAGTTCCTCATCAAGCTCGGCATCCATCGTCAGGGTCAGTCCAGGGGCTCCAGCTCCAGGTGGCAATAGCACCATGGCCAGCGTACACGATGAGGATGTCGTGATCTTAGCGACGGCCCCAGTAGCAGGGAGTGGGCCCATGGTCCGGAGAGGGATCTTCACCTCGACGGCCACTCCCCCTGCCGGGACGACCTCCGGAGAATGCTCCTTCACCGCCAGGGAACCCTGCGCATCCCTGGCAGTGAGATCCTATCCCTCAGCAGCGGCAACCTCTATGGCTTCATTTGTGACGGGCCTTCCTATATCAGTCGCCACCAGCAAGTCTGATTCCTCGGCTTGAGGGGATACATATGGGAGAGCCAGTGAATTACGAAGAAATAGAAGTCTTAAGCAAATAGAGAAGCCGGCGAAGCAACCGGAGCAAGAAACAAAAGAAGGAACAAATGAAGTACCTAGAGAAGTCTGCCAGGCAAGAACCTCTGTTTCCCCGACAACAACTATTGTCGTGCCCCGAGCTCACCCTCTGCCATGGTAGTCCCGACAACTACCCGTATAGTGTCATCCACAAAGGGCTCCGTGGGGGTCTCTCCATCTCGAGCAGCGGGGGAAGCATGCCCCTTGGGGAGGGGTTCACCCCGCGTCGTCTCACCTCCCCCTCCACCTGAAGGAACATGGAGGCCGTCACCATCGCCTCCGGCGGGTGGAACCAAGTCTCCGCTCTCGGGCCGAGGGCGGGGCTGGGGGCTCGGCACAGGGTCCTCTGCATCACCCCCCCACCAAGGTTGGGCTCTCTGCGCCCTTCAATGACCTGAGGCACCGGAGCTTCCTCCGGGAGCATTGGACGAGGGTTCCCGTGTCCTCCTCCACCTCCCTACTGGCGACAATAAAAGCAAGAAGTCAGCAGCAAAAATAATTTGATATGCACAGGATATCCGCAAAAGTAATCCTCCTTACTCTTCTGCAATGAGAAAGGAGTCCAAGTTGAACTCCATGGGAGGTGAGGGCTCCCTTCTCCTCTTCGGAGGCGGAGGGGCAGAGCTCTCCACCAGCTCTGGAACCTGGCACGGAGCCGGGGGATTAGACGAAGACGAGTTCTGCGAAGAACTCAAACTCGAGCTGGAGTCGGGTTCATCCTCCACAACCGCCCCTCTCCCGGCGGAAGAGGTGTTGATCCTGGCGAGACGAGGAGATTGGCGGCACGCCACCTCAGCCTTGGAGGCTTTGGTGGTATTCTTCTTCACCTTCTTGGCGGCTGGATCGGCGGCAACACGCCTACGGGTGCGCTGCTGGACGTCCGGCTTGGGGGCTTGCGACCCAGTCGCAAGCCACTCCTTGGGCTCCACCACCTTGCCGACCCCCCTCCTCGTGGAGCTCCTTTGCTGTCGTGGAAAGGGCATCTAGCCCGGCAAGGTTATCCCCAGCAAGATCTACCCCGACAGCCCCTTCCATGGCTTGCGCCTCGCTGCCGCCTTGGGAAGAATTCCCATCCCGAGCCTTCCCCTTGCTCTTCCCGGCCTTCGCGGCCTTCGCCATCTCCATAAGGTGGGCCGCCCTGGCCTCCTCGACCCTCCTCAAAATATGCACCACCTCCATAGAGGAGGTGGTCTTATACATCCGGGTTTCGGTCCTAGTGGCCCCCTCCACCAGGGTATTCAACTAGTCAAGCTCCTCTTCCAGGGTGGGTAGCTGCCAAGTACTTGCTACCCCTTCAGCATTGCAGTCTGGCATCCATTACAATGTTTGGTCTCGGGCAGAATTGATACTCAGGGGAATGACGGTTGCCGGGAGCTTGAACAACTCAAAGCGACCGAACAGTTGGTCGCACAACCTGGCATGACCATAAACTGAAAAGTTGTTGGCCAATCCGGAGAACAACCTCATCCTGTCTGTCGCATCACCATATAGCCATGTAGATCTGTCTCTTTCCTGCAACGGTGAGACGCGTCAGAGAAGAAAGTCTACCCCCACATGCTCGATAGTTAACCCGGCAACCCTCAAACGGGTGATCCTATTGATTGCCAGGCGCAGCCTGTCCTCAGTAAGGCCTTCGGTGCTCCAAGCCTTGCCGCGCTCGACACATTCCTTCTGGGCTTCGCAGAACTCGAGTGCTACCTTATCCTAGATCTAGCACCAATCTCCTCTCCATTCCTCGCCACACGTGGCATCGAGCTAATGATTCTAGAGTGGTAAACTCTGCTGTCCACTCGTGAGACCAAGTAATGTTGGAACATATCCACATTGGTCCTGACTCCGACGAAATTCTCGCACAAATGCGCGAAGATGGCCATGGTCTCCAATGCATTTCGCATGAAATCGAGGAGGTGGAACCCATAGATGTTCATGATCACCTCAAAGAACTCGGAGAGGGGGGGGGGCAAAGACCGCAGATGAAGTAAGCACAGAAGAATCGATAGGAATCCTACGGATCCTCCTTACCCGCCACATAAACCATAGGCACTCCATGCCCTTTCTCAACAGGCCTCCCCACAGACATCCATACCTTGCTTGAAGGACCGGGCCGCTCAAATTCGATGGGGTGAAGACGACATCTTCGCTCTGCTTCTTGCTCAGCTCCGCCCCTCTCCTGCTTCCCTCGGCGGTGGCCTCCTTCGTTGCGTCCGTCTGCTTCTTCTTATCCGCGGGTTTCGTCCCCATTCTGGAGGTGGCGACATGGAAGGGTTCAATGGGGAGGATGAGGCGGATGGGAGAAAGGAGGAACTGTCGCTTGGCTTGCAGAGGAAGAAGATGGGAAAGCGGAGCAGGAGACGGATGAATCGCGTCGCTTTGTTTTTCCCTGCTCTTAAGGGGGAAAAGCAGAACAGGGGCGCAACGCTTTAGAAAGTTATCATTTTACCTTAACTGCTACAGTCCCACGACCAAAGACGTACAGTAATTATGCGAAGTGGACGTTGGATTGACCAATCATCATGGCAAAACAGCACGCGCATCCCTCTCCTGCCACGTGTTTGCGCATGATTTGGGGCCTAAACCAATGTGCCCCGTGAGATGTGTGACTCCGGACGGAGGGCTTATGTCGGGGAAAATATACAGGGGTATATGTTTTCCCCTGACTTGTGCACAGACAAGCCAAGATTAAACCAAGATGTGCAAGAAACCAAGAGATTCAAAGAACCAACCAGCAGATCAAAGGGACCAAGGCCAAGCCAGAGAGGCAAGATGACGTCAACAGAGAGGCCTCCTTTCCCGGGCAGGCGAGCCTGGCAAGGGGCGAGGTCACCCCTAGAAGAAGGGAACCAAGGCATCCCGGCAGGGCCTGCCGGGACTTGCGGGGGCCAAATCACCTCACCGACCACTCCACCACAACTCATGTTGTTGATCAGTGCGGTGTCAAACCGCAGAGTGATTAAGTGGCAGCCATTCGCCACATGGCAGCCCCTTTCTACCAAGAAAATCCACAAATGACACCCGTCATATGATGTGTCAGACGAGCAGGTGTGGAACTGGCGAGATAGCCCGGCAAGCCTTGCCGGGCAACCAACAACGTGACGTTAAGAGGCGCATTAAATGCGCCCTGTCAGCCTGCAGAGTTAGGTATGATAGCACTATTTGCTGTCTTATCAGTGTCTAATGACTGATTTGCCACTGTGGTGACCCGTAACCTATAAAAGGAGGCCCATGGCAATGGTAGAAGGGGTTCGCGAGGTAAGATGACTTGCTAACTCACACCCCCATACGTACGTACATCGCTATCGTCCTGAGGCAACCGTTGCCGGGCAAGTGTACTATGCTCCACCACCACATTTCCCTCATCAATCCACCAAAGAAGGAGTAGGGTTTTAGGCCTCGCAGCGGCCCGAACCTGGGTTAAATTGCGTATGTGATCTCTGCCGTGCTACCTCACGTTCGTCTAATCTTTCTGCAATGCGACTCCCCCTGCCGAACAAGCAAGGGGCCATCCTAGTCCCATAGCTGGCCGTGGTTTGCCGCAACAACCATGGAGGGGGATCAGATCCTTTCCACCCTCACCAGAGCAACCCTCGCGAGCTTGTTCATCCTCTGTACTAGTTCATCCTCAGTTCCTCGTGAGGCCAATCCACCACAAAGCAGGAGTAGAGTATTACGCCACAAGGTGGCCCGAACCTGGGTAAACTATTGTGTCCATCTTCTTCCTGGATTACGAGACTCGAGCTAGGCCGAGGGGTGAAGAGTTGGTTGGCTGGTGAGGTTGAGTTCTTTGCACACGTCCCCGAGTTGGAACCTTTCTTGGGTCTGCGGAGCCCTGAATCCGATAGGTTAGCTAATGACCAACAAGTATAGGGGATCTATCGTAGTCCTTTCGATAAGTAAGAGTGTCTAACCCAACGAGGAGCAGAAGGAAATGACAAGCGGTTTTCAGTAAGGTATTCTCTGGAAGCACTGAAATTATAGGTAATAGATAGTTTTGTGATAAGGTAATTTGTAACGAGTAACAAGCAATAAAATTAAACAAGGTGCCGCAAGGTGGCCCAATCCTTTTTGTAGCAAAGGACAAGCCTGGACAAATTCTTATACAGAGAAAAGCGCTCCCGAGGACACATGGGAATTATCGTCAAGCTAGTTTTCATCACGCTCATATGATTCGCGTTCGTTACTTTGATAATTTGATATGTGGGTGGACCAGTGCTTGGGTACTGCCCTTTCTAGGACAAGCATCCCACTTATAATTAACCCCTATTGCAAGCATCCGCAACTACAAAAGAAGTATTAAGGTAAACCTAACCATAGCATGAAACATATGGATCCAAATCAGCCCCTTACGAAGCAACGCATAAACTAGGGTTTAAACTTCTGTCACTCTAGCAACCCATCATCTACTTATTACTTCCCAATGCCTTCCTCTAGGACCAAACAATGGTTAATTGTCATGTAGTCAACGTTCACATAACACCACTAGAGGAAAGACAACATACATCTCATCAAAATATTGAACGAATACCAAATTCACATGACTACTTATAGCAAGACTTCACCCATGTCCTCAGGAACAAACGTAACTACTCACAAATCATATTCATTTTCATAATCAGAGGGCTATTAATATGCATTAAGGATTTGAACATATGATCTTCCACCGAATAAACCAACTAGCATCAACTACAAGGAGTAATCAACACTGCTAGCAACATCTGAGGTTTTGGTACAAAGATTTGATACAAGAGATGAACTAGTGTTTGAGAGGAGATGGTGCTGCTGAAGATGTTGATGGAGATTGACCCCCTCCTGGTGAGAGGATCGGTGCTGATGACGATGTTGATGATTTCCCCCTCCCGGAGGGATGTTTCCCCGACAAAATAGCTCTGCCGGAGCCCTAGATTGGTTCCACCAAGGTTCCGCCTCGTGGCGGCGGTGTTTCGTCCCGAGAGCTTGCTTATGATTTACTAGGGTAAAGGACTTCATATAGCAGAAGATGGTCACCGGAAGGCTGCCAGGGGGCCCACGAGGCAGGGGGCACGCCCAGGGGGGTAGGGGGCGCGCCCCCACCCTCGTGGCCAGGGTGTGGGGCCCCTCTGCTACTTCTTCCGCTTTATATTTATTATTAGTTCCAAAAATGACTTTCGTGGAGTTTCAGGACTTTTGGAGCTGTGCAGAATAGGTCTCTAATATTTGCTCCTTTTCCAGCCCAGAATCCCAGCTGCCGGCATTCTCCCTCTTCATGTAAACCTTCTAAAATATGAGAGAATAGGCATAAGTATTGTGACATAACGTGTAATAACATGCCATAATGCAATAAATATCGATATAAAAGCATGATGCAAAATGGACTGATCATTAGCTGCATTATATCGTCTATTCGTTAAGGACTTTAGCACTATTGCGTCACCTTTGCATGCCTTGAGTAAGAAAAATGCACCTTTTGTTTGGGACCATCCCAAGATACCGCATTTCATGAGCTTAAGAATTTGCTTACTAATGCTCCATTGCTTGCCTTACCCAATTTTGATAAAATTTTTGAAGTCCGTTGAGATGCTAGTGGTAATGGTATCGGTGGAGTTTTGATGCAAGAAAAGACCCATTGCATACTTCAGTGAAATTTTTTTCGGTGCTCAACTTAATTATCCCATCTATGACAAATAATTATATGCTTTAGTGCGAGTATTGCGTGTTTGGGAGCATTACCTTCGCCCACATGAATTTGTCATACATACTGATCATGAGACACTTAAATACCTTAAAGGTCAAACCAAGTTGAAGAAACGACATGCTAAATGGAGTGAATTTATTGAATCTTTTCCATATGTGATCAAGTACATTAAGGGTAAAGAGAATGTTGCGGTGGATGCTCTTTCCCGCCAGTGCATGTTAGTTACTAAACTTGAAGTGAATGTCATTGGCTTTGAGCATGTCAAAGATCTATATGCACATGATCCTACGTTTGCGATTCCTTATGCCAAATGTCTTGCTAACACTTTTTGGGAGAACTATTTCTTCAACAATGGCTACCTTATGTGTGCTAACAAACTTTCTATACCCGAGTCGTCTCTTCGTTTGTTACTTTTGCAAGAGGCTCACGACGGAGGACTTATGGGACATTTTGGGCGCGACAAGACCTTTGCCACACTCTCCTTCACGTACTTTTGGCCCAAGATGTTTTGCGACATCACACGCTTCAACAATCGATGCTCTACATGCCGCAAAGCTAAGTCAAAAGCTCAATCTCATGGTTTACATATGCTACTTCCGATTCCATATCAACCATGGGAAGGTATTAGCATGGATTTTGTACTTGGATTTCCTAGGACTCAAAATGGAAAGGATGTCGTATTTGTTGTTGTGGACCAATTCTCTAAAATGGCACATTTCATCCCATGCAATAAGATAGACAATGGTTCACCTGTTGCAAATATTTTTTGCACAGAAATCTTGAGGTTGCATGGCGTGCCAAGGACAATTGTTTCTGACTGTGACGTCAAGTTCCTAAGCTACTTTTGGAAGACACCGTGCACCAAGCTAGGCATCAAGCTCTCGATGGCCTATCATCCCCAAACCTGTGGCCAAATGGAAGTCACCAACCGCACGCTATCTACTCTCCTATGTGTGTTGGTCAAAAAGAACATTGAGGATTGGGAGGAGTTCTTACCCATTGCCGAGTACGCCTACAACTGCGCAAGACACTGTACTACCGGCAACTCCCCCTTCGAGATCGTTTACGACTTCAATCCCTTGTCGCCCTTGGACATCCCCCCTCTACCATTTGAAGAACGAGTCAACATGGACGCAAGTGCAAGAGCAAGTTATCTCAAGAAGGTACATGAAGATACAAGGGCCACGATTGATCGTCATGTACAACGCCTCACCACCAAGCTCAACATCAATAAGATATCCATGGTGTTCAAACCAGGCGATTTGGTATGACTACATCTCTGCAAGGACCGCTTCCCCAATGAGTGCAACTCCAAGCTATTACCACGAGTCGATGGACCATTCAAGGTGCTCGCACGATACAATGACAACGCCTACAAGATAGATATCCCACGCGACAAGTACAACGTAAGAGACATTTTCAACATCAAGGACTTGGCCCCATACAATGGTGACGAAGATCACGATCTGAGGACAGATCTCTCCCAATGGGGGAGATGATGCAAAGCATCCTTCCATCATCCCCATGGATCCCACACCATCACATCAAGCACCACGTGGACCCATGACAAGAGCTCGAGCACGCGCCATTGAAACCAAGGCGAACTCACTCCTACTTGAGAATTAAGATACATATGGACATGAACGGAACTTGGTTGCTACCTCACCAAAATATGCTATGTGTCATTAGGAATGAAGACCAACGCCACCAAGCAGCTAAGGGACACCCCAAAGGAGGAGAAGAAGCACCTCAAGGCCTCAAGGAAGAAGAAGAGGACTAAGAGGAGAAAGGCTGCACCTCCCAGGTGACCATGTTCCCACGGCCCCCAAGAACCCATGCACACGGGCCACCTAGTGAGATACTGGAACCAAGATGCACCACCCCGTGCGCACAGCCTCCAGACCCCATGCGCACGGGCCAGGGCCGCTGTAGCACCCCATGCGCACGTGCATGTACCGTGCACACGGGACCCTGTGCGCACGGGCCTAACTTACCCCGTGCGCATGGGCTCTTCAGGATGGACGACCAAGAGTGGATGTTTGGGCCTCCACTTCACCCACTTCACCCACCTACCTATATATACTGTACCTAGGGTCATGTTTGGGGTTAGCAAAGTATATGTGAGACATTAATAGAGCTTTGCTCGTCCTACCACTCCTCTTGGAGATCAAGACCTATTAGGAGAGGATCCCAAGTGGATTTCAAGACCTCCTCTTTGGAGAAGACTATCATCAAGGCCTCACCTCCTTAGGAGTGGGAAGAACCTTACCTTTGTGCTTGTTTCCTTGGATGTTCTTGTATACTTGTGGATATCATGTGTTTTCTATTCTAGTGGACATGTGATTGGGTCTTTGTTTGAGTGAGTCTCTTTGTGTTCTTGTGTTCATCCTCTTTTCCCCTCTAAGTGTGAAAAGATCTCCATCTAGGGTTCCACCCTTAACACACTTCCTTGTGTGCGAAGATGTAGCTGGTGGGTCAGACCTGTCAGGGGGAGAAACATTTGTTTTCACATAATAAGGAGGAACTTGCTTGCGTGCGGCCATGGACCATGTGGGTCCCTACTGTCAGCCACTCCACGTACATCCCTCTTTCGATGGCTGTCATTTGTTGAAAAAGTTAACCACACCACCCCGAGAGAACCAACACAATGGACGATTGCGAGGCCTAGGAAGGGAACGACCCGGAGCCGGCGAAGACACAAAAGTGGATCACCACGTAGAGGGGAGTGCGACGGTTCACTGGTTCAGTTGCGGGGTGAGGCTACCGTTGCTGGAGAATAACAGAAGGTGTAGGTGAGTACAGGTATGACCTGGCCACTGTTGGTAGTAGAGTGGGGTGGCGAGGCATGTGCGGTAGCACAACCGGCCACGGGAGGCAGATGCGGGCGCTCAAGCCAGCAATGGTTTGGGTGGCTGAAGCAAGAATGTCCGAGATTGAAGAAGCATGACAGCCATTGGATGGACATCCAACGGCCACAGTTGCAAGAATCGTGTGTTGACTATAACTTGAGAAAGCCTTGCGTAGGCGTCAACTTAGTAGGCCCAGAAGTGAGTATCACCTCTGTGGCAGAGAGCATATAGCCAAGTTGGGATTTGTAATAATTTACAACCAATTTTTTATTTATAATGGAATTTACTGCAATCCATTTACTGTATGTTGACATTGCAACCCATTCTCTAGCCAGGACAACGGTTAATAATTTCAATCAAATTTCCCACATTTTGATGGGATCCGAAATATTTTTTATCTCGAAATTTCGAGAAAGATTAAATCTAATTTCAAAATAAATTTATATTAGGGAAAAAATCCAACAAAATTTTGCACGCGCAAGAAGTAATGAAATTAACAATTTAAAAATCCAAAATATTTTATTTTGAAACTAATTACCTATTCCGTGCGTTTTTTATTGATAGCCCATTTTTTATAATTATAACCCATTTATTATTTCTTAAAACCCATTTTCTTGGCAAGCCTAATGCATCTCTCCTAGGAAAGATTTGCAGCCCAGCGGGCTAGAGAATAACAAGTTGACCTATGTTGGGTATTCCTCAAAAAAAGTATAGCTGGGCTAGCCATTTTCACCTTGAAAAATTAATATCTGGGCTGGATATTCGGTCGACACAAAATAATAGCCTCGGTTAGACAAGCCACAACCCACCCAGTTAATAGCCTGCTCCTCTGAACAGAAACAAAAACATCGATAGAAAAAATTCTGCTCACCCCTGAAAAAACAAATACTGCTCGAGCTGCTGGGTCCCAGCTGCCAGTCGCTCCTTGTGCAATTCTCTCGTATAATTTTTGGTGACATGCATTGACCTTTTGTTATTTAAACCTATGGTCAAAATGTGACACTAAATATGAAGGGGACCAATAAACCAGGACAAAGGTAGTATATAGGTTGATAATGGTGCGGGACCATGATGTCTGGAAACCAGGAGGAAACAATAGTTTTTTATAGTTCTAATAAGGAGGCACTTGTGTACGTACGGCTATGGCCCTGGTGGGTCCATACTATAATCCTCTCAACGTAAAGTCATCTCCAGATTCCTCATGTTCGTTAACCATGTTGACAACACGAGATAGCAGCGCCACGACAAGTGCAAAAACTCGAAGGATGATGGAGAGGGCCTCGCGGGCCCTATAGATGGTCTAAAACAGCGCCCGCTACTTATTTAGGAAGCTAGGATCATTGGGCCACATGTTTGCGATGACATTGTCATTCGCTTGTTCGCCGATGATTCGTCCCTCCGCGAGCCGGTGCTCATTGAAGAGACAGAGGTTATAGCACTAGTCCTCGTGCGCTTGCCAGAATGCCGATTCTGGCGGCGTTGGTAGCTCTTCAGCCATTAGGGCGTCGAAGTGCGGCCGCACCTACTCTATGGTGAACAAGGCATGAACCGGCTTGGGCGGTGGCACCGACTCCTGGTTGGAAGCTTCATCCATCATCTGGTTGTCGTCGGTGAGCTCGGCGAGCCAACATGTCCGGCTGCTGGACCGGACCACTGCCAAGCACGACTATGACCGCCCTGGCCCACCCAGATCCCCTCCATCGCCCGTGCACGCTTTCCGCCCGAAACGGTCAGCACCACTCACGCCGCTTCCCAGTGTAGGAGACTGCTCCGTGTTCAAACGATACAACTGCCATCCATATGTCTGTCTGCCGCCCACATTAATGATACATGGTTGCCGAGGCGGCTACTCTGGTGCCACCCGTCCATCCCTCTGCTGCCCACTATTGCTATATAAACTAATGCCCCTACCATAGCCACTATCATCCATTTCTGTTCCCTTTCTCCTCTCCACACCACTCCCACCATGGCTTCCTCGCTCTCCACAGATCTCCAGGATGGGCGGACGATGGACCAGATGAATGAGATGGCAGCCATTACTACCGAATAGATGGCCAGCAGGCAGCCGGAGGACGACGACATCCTAATTAAGAACGTGGTGAGGTAGCAGCAAGAGGAGAAGTTCTGGGAGGCGCAAATCAATGCTGCCAACAACCACCAGGTCCTTCAAGAGCACCTGCATGCGGAGGAGTAGATCACCGTTGAGTGGGTGGTGCAGGAGGCATTGCTCGAGTTGTACCGCTTCTCCCGCGAGAGCCGCCTCGAGCACTCGCGATACTGCATGTGGGTGGCAGTAGTTGTGGCCACCTACAAGGAGGACGATGAAGACGGCGAGGTGCTATTTGGTAACACGGACAATGAGGCGAAGGACATCACCGGCTCCGTCGAGGCAATGCCCCGCCAGCAACAAACTGGAGGACTTCGCCGGCTCCGTCGAGGCCCCGCCGCGTCTGGAACGATGCAGAGAACATCGCCGCCTCTGCCGAGGCCCCGCCCCACCGACAATAACCCAGAGGACTTCGCCAGCTCCACCGAGGCTCCGCCTCATTGTTGCCCTGCCTCGGCAAAGTGGAGGAGAATGTCGGCTCCAACGAGGTAGCACGCCGCTAGCACTGAGGCAGAGGACTTCAACGGCTACGGCGAGGCCCTACTCTGCCGAGGCCCCACCTTGCTGACAACGAGTCAGAGGACATCGTCGGCTCCGCTGAGGCCCCTCCTTGCCGGCAACGAGGGGAGGATTTCCCCCACTCTATTGATGTGCCACGCCGCCGACAGTGAGGCAGAGGGCATTGCCCGTTCCGTCGAGGCCCTGCCCTGCCGGCAACGGGGCCGCGCCACACAGAAAACAAGGAACAATAGAAGACAACAGGTCGCCGCCACTCGGGTCCAAGTAAGGCTGCTGCTCCTACCCTCTGGTTGAATGTCACACACTGATTTTCATGGCACAACACTTAAGATGATAAATCATGATAAAATGTGGTTTGACAAAAACTTTTGAGTGTTTTGGACCTTGCCTTAGTTGATGTTTGTCTGCTGTTTGCAAGTGCTCTAAAAATCAAATAAATCCTCCAACTTCGATACTTCATTTCCTTGCCCCAAACTTCTGCCCAATGATCATGCCATGTGTATAGAGTAATATAGTATTTTCTTATAAAAATAATTTGGCCAAAAGGTATTTTTCAAAAATTAGTTTTCCAAAAACCCCTGAATTGAGGTTTGCACTGCAAGTACTTAATTAAGGGTAGCAAAAATCTTTCCAAAAATATATTTGACTCCTATTAGATATAGTATACCCAGAAACAACAAAAATGTAATTTTAAAAGTTATTTTCCTATTTTATTTAAAAGCTTTTTCTTAAGGCCAGAAATGGTCTTTAATAGGGAAAAATTATTTTATTATTTTGAAAATATTTGACAAAAATCAGGGAAACTCAGTGGACATATATTGTCAATATATAAGAGTTTCAACACATTCTCATGATCAAAATATTGGTAAAATCCCTCGAAAACCCTTTCTGGATATTTCAAGCTTTTGAAATATTTACAAAGGAAATATTCTCCAATAATTCCAAGAAAATTCTAGCATGTCACGTATGACACATTAGATGATCTTGCCAAGTCTCATGTCACGGAGAATAGTATAACTCCATGAAATCCCCTCAAAACCATTTCTGTCCATTTTGAAGTTTGAGCAACTTTACATTGCCAAACATGTCCAAATGTTCTCAAACCTTGTGAACATGCTCAAATGGTCTAATAATTAATCTAGACCAAATGGAACAAGTTGGAGAAAAATTTAACTTGATCAAAGTGCCCCAAAACCCTTCCTGTCCAGAACCAACTTTGAACAACTCTACATTAGCAACTTACTCTTTTTGATCTCAACTTTTGTGGACATGTTCAGAATCTCAAATGATGACACTACACTAAGTGGTGCATCAAGGAGAATAGATTTGCATGGCTAAATCTTGAAAAGTCCATTTCTGCTAATTTTTAGGGTTTACAAAAGTTGCATTGGCAACTTTGCCCAAATGAGCTCAAAATTGGTGGAAGGCCCTAATTATATGTCACATTTCACCCTGTGGAGTCTCATGGCAAATGGAGATCATCTGCTTGCCCAAACCACCATGAAACACCTTCTGGTAGAAACTTAAAATGCCTGTTTTTGCCATTTCCCCTAATCTCCGTGAGCTCAACTTTTTCCCACAGGCTCATCTGGTACCCCTCTACCACCTGCATCTTTCCCTGCCCGAGGAGCCATGATTAAGGGGGTTAGAACCCCATTTTTCTTCTCTGGGCAACAGCATTCTCCCTCTCTCTCAGCCTCTCTCTCCCTCATTGGCATTCCAGAGCATCCAAGGCTTTCACCAGGCTTTAGCCCATCACCCAGCACACTCCAGACGCAAGTGGACACGGCAGAGTGCGCAAAACGCGCTCATGCCGGCCAAAAGCCTGCTCTGGAGTGCGCTACAGTAGCGGCCGAGCCCTGCCGCCGCACTCCCGTCCACCTCGGGCCGCCCAAGCGCGCCAGTCGACGCGCCTCGGCGTCCGCGACACGCCACGGCCTGGTCCCCCACCTCCTTCTTCCTCCTGCTGCCTTTGCTCACACGTGCGCCGACCGCCCGAGAGCTCCAATGGGCGGCCTCACACGCGCGGCACCCTGGCCCTTCCCCGCTCCCCCTCTTACCTCCCTCGCTCCTGGACGGACTCCACGAGCGCCATTGACCCAGCCTGGCCCCTCCCAACGGTCCCTAGGACCGCTTCCACGGGCACCCGCGAGCTCGGCTCACGGTGCGCCATGGTCCCGCCTTATCTGGCCTTCCCCGGACCCTCTCTACCCTCTGGTCATCTCCTCTCTCTCCCAGGATGCTCATGGGACAGCCCCCTCTCCCTCTCTCGCCTTCCCTCCACCGCAATGGCCGGAGTGCCGCCGTCGGCCTCGGCCAAAATCCACCCCACACCGACCTCCTCTGCCGTGGCCAACACCGTGCTCGACCCTGAGCTCCTCGGCGGTCGTGCCACCCATGGATGGGCGCGGCATCGCCTCCTGAGTGCGCCGGTGGGTGGAGCGTCGCCGGGGACGCCCTGTAACCCCGGCAATCGTCGGCGGGGGTCACCCCTACCTCTGCTCTGTTCGAGCGGGAGGAGGGGGATGAACACGACAGGCGGACCCCGCAGGTCAGCGACCCACCCGGCCGGCCCCACGGTTTAAGTGGAAGCGGGTCAACTGGAGTCCGCCTCCCCACGGCGAAGATGCCCTGGAGCTAGTACGCCTTCGACGTGGCCTCTTCTCCCGCGCGGCTAGGCAGCTAGGCCGGCCCGTCAGCTATCCCTCGCCCAGAGCGCGCCGCCGCCGCCCAGATCCAGCCCGTTTCGGTAAAACCTTGGTCTTTTTCTTTTTCCAGTCAACTTCAAAAATCCACAAATAAATCAAATCAACTCCAAATTTGATGATTCAAATTTCTTGTGACTCTATAAATCATGATCTATTTGGTGATGCAACATGCACATTTTTTCAGAGACCTTTTCTTCACAAATATTTATTAAAACCCCATTTTCCAATTCTATGATGAACTTTAGAAAATCACAGAGAGCTCAAAATTTATCCAAATACCATGATTCAAATTCCTAGATGCTTCTAAGTTCATAACTTAGTTTACGAACATTTTTATTAATACTTTCTGTACCCCACAGAATAATGAGCCATTTCTTCATGTTTGTCAACTTTGTAAATTCATAGGAAATCCAATTGAACTCCAAATCCAGTGAAACCAACTCCTAGATGCTTCTAAAATCATGATTGGTTAAATGGGTGCCTTTGCTCATTTTCCAAATATATATTTCTGGACACTTCTTGCAAATCCATAAACCCCTTGGTTCCATCATATCAAAATGTTCAGAGATATCCACTGATCCAATTCCAATGAAACCACTCTGGTTATTTTTCATATGACCAGAGGTATCCTATAAAATTCCAACTCATATTTTTAGAGCACTTTTATTTTCTACCTTGTTGTGTTGCTTATTGTGATTGTTTCGACGTTAGTTGACGGAGTAGACGGAGTACTTGGAGAAGGACCGGAAGATCTCAAGACTCTGATGAACCAGGCAAGCAGCCCTTTGACCATGTCTATGAAACCTTTTTATGCATGTCATATAGCTCTTTATTATTGTTACAATCGGAATCATGATGAGATGGTGAACCACGTGGGTTGGTTGCCTCTGTTACTTCCTCGTTGATACTTGCATTGTGCATGACCCTACCTTCTTATGAGGGTTATGCTGGTGGAGTAGATAGGATGCTAAAATAGTTGCTACGCAAAAAGGGACGGGTTTATGCATGGTGAAGGAGACAACGCATTTTCAAAAGACTTCTCGAAAACCTCGTCGGGTGCCACTTATGCCCGAGGGAGATGATGAGATGGGTAACCACTTGATGACGAAGTGGTGTACCGATGCAAGTGTGTGTGTGTTTTTTTTCAAAAACGGATTAGATTTAAGATTTGATGACTGTCCCAACCTTACATGCGCAACCACTCTACCCTTATATGGGAAAGGGCATTATTGATTACCTAGACCGATACTAGCTTGGAGCCCTCATTACTAGTGACGGGAGAGTTGGTGGTGTGCTCTCTCGGGACGGGGTTGTGCCAGGTAGGGCGGCCAAGAACATTTTTATGGGGCACCGGACACACCGTTGGTACCCCGTGCTTGTGATGAGAGATGATTATGGAGCGAGGCTCCACGAAAATGTTATGTGATAATGTTGGGCACGGGGGTTACTACCAATCGAGTGGACTCCATGTTAGTGTTGTCTAGGGAAAGGTAGTGATCGGGTGCTTACCCCGGGTACTTGAGGTATCGCGGGTCGTGGATGACACGGAAGTTCCCCGGATCTTGTGGGTATAGTGTGCAACCTCTGCAGAGTGTAAAACTATTCGAATAGCCGTGTCCATGGTCAAGGATGGTTGGGCGGTGCTTCTTAAACTATTTCCAGAGTTTACAAACCAGTGTGTGTGTTTGGGTAACTACTTGGGTCAAGTCAAAGGACTTGACATGATTGAGTTGGGTTGGTTCCCACTCTATTTATGTTGATATCTGTAACCTGTCCTCATGGTTACTTGAATTCTCCTGATGCATGTCTTACAAGTTGTTGAACATGTCATTGCACTCAAAACTAGCTTTCTGCAAAAATTTACCTATATCATGCATTGTTGTATCTTGAACCAAAACATGTGTTGCTTGCGAGTACATTCAAAGTACTCATTGGCTTGCCACTGGTTATTTTATTGACCAGGCACGAAAGAACATGATTTGATGAAGAATACTTCGAAGACGAACATGCGAGCTAGGACGCTTCCCAGTCAGACTGCCTATAGGGTTAAGGCAGATGGCATGGGTCCAAGTTGTTATTGAAGATTTCCGCTGCGATGATACACTCAAGACTTGACCATAATGGTCCTACCTATGTAAAACGGTATGTATGGATGTAAGACTCTTGTTATTCAGCTTTTGTGTGTTCAGTGAGCATTGATCTTTGGGATCACTGTGCACGTGCATTCGGTGATCTCGACTTATGAGTCGGGGTCCCCACAGAGCTGGTATCAGAGCCATCCTGACTGTAGGAAGCCTTAGTTAGCATGGTCGTTAGTTAGGGTAAAGCTATTTCCAAAAACTATTACTAGTTTTCAAAACTATCCATACTTCTCTTCCCTTCTCATTTTTCGAAAACTAAGGTATACTTTCCTTATTGATCTCTTCCCCTTCAAAACCTTTGGTCGCTAGAACCCTTATGCCCCTGACCACTGGATTCCTTGTAATCCTCGTGGATAATCTAGAAGGAAGATGCCTTGCCAGACATTCACCCACATCTCCTGAACACAAGATTGGCGACATCACAACAAGACGATACCAACAGAAGATATATCCTCGAGGAATGAGGACCTGAAGACCCAGGAGATGGTGACACCCTTGACACTGCCCCAAGATGATGCAACCTTAGCCTACGATGATCAGGGCATAGGATATGCAAGATCATGATATAAATCGCTAATATAGTAACCCTGTCACTACCGTTGTTGTATTGGCAACCACCGGTGGATGAGAACCTAGCCATTTGGTCCGCCTCACTATAGTGAGCAGGAAAACGGTTCTCTTCATCCCCCGCTCTCGGTGACGATATTGTCAACAATGTGTCCGACAGATTGGGCCTCTATTACGCCTTGTTAATGACATTGCATAAAGGAGTGCCACCCGGAACCGCTGATGCCTTAGAATGCAAAAAGGGATCATCGTGATTAAGAAGACAATAGAAGACCAAGTCAATACCAATTACGAGGAGCCACCTTCACCCCATCCCTTCAACATGCGAGAAGTTGTTGAAGAATCTTCAGGCGCAACCCGGATTGTTTCATCGAACAACTACAAGAGACGTAGCAACACCTGATGAAAACTCAGAAGACTGCGTGAGGCACAAGGCACGACTACTGAGTCCGAGAACCCCTAGGGTAGGATGAGTCGTGTACCCCCTATGCGCAGTCGAGTCCGTATGGTAGTTCGAATAGAACCATGTTGAGTGTTGCTTGTTTTTATTTTTTTGTGTTTTGATATAGGTCGCACTTTTGCCCTAAGCGAAAAGTATGCGACTATATCACCTTCCTTACCTTGCTTTTTCTGTTTGGCCCTTTTTGCACCTGTTTGTTGCACTTGCACTATAGAACCCCCTTTAGGCATTCCCCTCCTCTATGCTACTTTTCCCTCTCATCTCTCTCCTCAACTGAAGACAAGCAAGACAATATGCACCAAGGATTCCACCTCGGCGACCAACAAGCACTGAAGACTTTTGCTACAACCTCCTCGACCAAGTACAACCCCGTATATTTACACCTCAAGACTAGAAACCCATTCCTAGACCCTTCGAGACTTCATAAGATACCCCAACTCGAATCGTTAACCATGTGCTTAACCCACAGAAGTGCAAGAGACCTGTTAAGCCTCCGTAACCTTGCTTATCACTGGGTTCATTAGGGAACTAGTCGACATAGCGAACGAGCACATTATCATCCTAAGATAGCACCAAAACTGACGATGCCATAGGGAAGACCAATCTGAGGATATAGGAGCAGAGGACAAATGACTTGGTGAGTTTATATCAATGACTTTGAGGAATCGTCCGAGACTATTTGGTGGATTATGAGGCTTTCATGTTGGTAGATGAACTTGGTGGGATCGTTAATATAGAGTAGCATAGCTTTCATTACCCCTGAGTAAATTGGATTTATAGAACAATTATGATCGCAAGCTGAACTCCTGGAAGTGCAAGGATTTGACTTGATGGTATTGATAGGAGATAGTTGATATTACGTAAATAACTTGAGGGGAACATGTAGGATCCCTCGTTGGACAAGAGATTTGGATTTAAATAGGTGATCCTAGTTGAGTATAGATGCTGAGTAAGTCTACATGGTTCAGAGTAGATTGGATTTAGATTGATGATCTTGATCATGATACCATGTTTCTCGGTGGACAATAAACTAAGAGATTGGATTAAGTGTCGGGGATGATTTAGGGATCTATATAAGCTTGAGATTGGAGGTTACATGACCATGATAATGGAAATTGGTGGACTGACTATAGCAAGGAAGCCCTTTCAAGTATTTGGGGACTAAAGGACTTTAGTAGATCATGTGGAACACCATAAACATTGGATTTGTAGAATTAATGGATTGTGTAGTGATGGGCTATTGGAGTTGATTCATAGGAAGGAAACAAGATCTTGGAGTGGCTTACGACGTGTTTCCTTAGGATAGAGATGCTTTATCATGGACCTTGGGTCAATAGACTGAGCACTTGGATTGTGGTGATTAAATTCAAGCTTAGCAGCTTATATGCTCTACCCATGGATTTTTAGGGGTAGACATACATATGAGTTTGGGGATCATGGACATATATGATTTTGTTAGACCTCCTCTCAAGAGTCATGAGGATATGAATAGCATGAGTGATGATTGGAGTTGACCTACACAAGATGATGCTTTCAGCAGTATAAGGTGATCTGTTTGGAGGACTAGGTAGAACAATTGGCATCTCAGGAATTGTGCTCAAGGATGAACATTCACTCGCACCCTAGAATCCTTGAAACCCTTAAGCCCTACCAAGCTACAACATGGTCGGACCATGACCGTGGGTCATGACTCTAGATCAAGAACACCTTGGACCATACTCAAGCGTGACCACCACTAATTCCCCAGCCTACTTTATGTACCCCATGAACAACGTCTTTATGGAGTACTTAGACAAGATAGTTGTCCTACTTGTCTACCAAAGACGGAAGAAGAGTCGTTCAACTGGTCAAGGAACATTTGCAGACCGCCATGCCAAGGAGGAAGAACTATACCAACCACCGTCGTCAAGAAGTAAACCTCCGCGTCGAAGATCAGGTGTATCTGCAAGCCACTCCTCTCTAAGGGACCAAGCATTTCCATGACAAGGAGACCCACACCAAGATTCATCGGCCCCCTTTGAGATCACTCCGAGATTTAACAACCCCCTCTGAGATCACTACGAGGCGAAGAGAAGACAGTTACCAGCTAGAGTTACCACCTGAGTTACCCATTGTGCACAACGTTTTCCATACATCACAACCCCGGAAGTGTTTCCAACTTCCTAACTAGCCCGACCTCTGCAAGAACATCGATCGTCAAGCCACCGATCTCCAGCCCAACCTGACCTATGTGAGGAACCCCTTAGCAACCTGGATCAAGCAGGACGTCATACATGAAGCCACACCATCAAGTACTTCAAGCTTAGTGGAGCACTACACGGAGGCAGAAGCAACATGAGGACTTGAAGACTACCCAGGTCCAAGTTTCTGTATTCCCTTCCGCGCCTAGTCTGGGAATCTCGGGGATGAGATTCTTGTAAGGGGGGTAGGTCTGTCACACCCTGATTTTCATGGCACAACACTTAAGATGATAAATCATGATAAAATGTGGTTTGACAAAAACTTTTGAGTGTTTTGGACCTTGCCTTAGTTGATGTTTGTCTGCTGTTTGCAAGTGCTCTAAAAATCAAATAAATCCTCCAACTTCGATACTTCATTTCCTTGCCCCAAACTTCTACCCAATGATCATTCCATGTGTATAGAGTAATATAGTATTTTCTTATAAAAATAATTTGGCCAAAAAGTATTTTCCAAAAATTAGTTTTCCAAAACCCCCTGAATTGAGGTTTGCACTGCAAGTACTTAATTAAGGGCAGCAAAAATCTTTCCAAAAATATATTTGACTCCTATTAGATATAGGATACCCAGAAACCACAAAAATATAATTTTAAAAGTTATTTTCCTATTTTATTTAAAAGCTTTTTCTTAAGGCCAGAAATGGTCTTTAATAGGGAAAAATTATTTTGTTATTTTAAAAATATTTGACAAAAATCTAGGGAAACTCAGTGGACATATATTGTCCATATATAAGAGTTTCAACACATGGTCATGTTCAAAATATTGGTCAAATCCCTCAAAAACCCTTTCTAGATATTTCAAGCTTTTGAAATATTTACAAAGGAAATATTCTCCAAAAATTCCAAGAAAATTCTAGCATGTCACATATGACACATTAGATGATCTTGCCAAGTCTCATGTCATGGAGAATAGTATAACTCCATGAAATCCCCTCAAAACCATTTCTGTCCATTTTGAAGTTTGAGTAACTTTACATTGCCAAACATGTTCAAATGTTCTCAAACCTTGTGAACATGCTCAAATGGTCTAATAATTAATCTAGACCAAATGGCACAAGTTGGAGAACAAGTTAACTTGATCAAAGTGCCCCAAAACCCTTCCTGTCCAGAACCAAATTTGAACAACTCTACATTAGCAACTTACTCCTTTTGATCTCAACTTTTGTGGACATGTTCAGAATCTCAAATGATGACACTACACTAAGTGGTGCATCAAGGAGAATAGATTTGCATGGCTAAATCTTGAAAAGTCCATTTCTGCTAATTTTTAGGGTTTACAAAAGTTGCATTGGCAACTTTGCCCAAATGAGCTCAAAATTGGTGGAAGGCCCTAATTATATGTGACATTTCACCTTGTGGAGTCTCATGGCAAATGGAGATCATCTGCTTGCCCAAACCACCATCAAACACCTTCTGGCAGAAACTTAAAATGCCTGTTTTTGCCATTTCCCCTAATCTCCGTGAGCTCAACTTTTTCCCACAGCCTCATTTGGCCCCCCTCTACCACCTGCATCTTTCCCTGCCCGAGGAGCCATGATTAAGGGGGTTAGAACCCCATTTTTCTTCTCTGGGCAACAACATTCTCCCTCTCTCTCAGCCTCTCTCTCCCTCCTTGGCATTCCAGAGCATCCAAGGCTCTCCCCAGGCTTTAGCCCATCACCCAGCACACTCCAGACGCAAGTGGACACGGCAGAGCATGCAAAACGCGCTCATGCCGGCCAAAAGCCTGTTCTGGAGCGCGCTACAGTAGCGGCCGAGCCCTGCCACCGCACACCCATCCACCTCGGGCCGCCCAAGCACGCCAGTCGACGCGCCTCAGCGTCCGCGACACGCCATGGCCTGGTCCCCCACCTCCTTCTTCCTCCTGCTGCCTTTGATCACACGCGTGCCGGCCGCCCGAGAGCTCCAATGGGCGGCCTCACACGCGCGGCACCCTGGCCCTTCCCCGCTCCCCCTCTCACCTCCCTCGCTCCTGGACGGACTCCACGAGCGCCATTGACCCAGCCTGGCCCCTCCCAACGGTCCCCAGGACCGATTCCGCGGGCACCCGCGAGCTCGGCTCACGGCGTGCCATGGTCCCGCCTTATCTAGCCTTCCCCGGACCCTCTCTACCCTCTGGTCATCTCCTCTCTCTCCCAGGATGCTCATGGGACAGCCCCCTCTCCCTCTCTCGCCTTCCCTCCAGCGCAATGGCCGGAGTGCCGCCGCCGGCCTCGGCCAAAATCCACCCCACACCGACCTCCTCTGCCGCGGCCAACACCGTGCTCGACCCTGAGCTCCTCGGCGGTCGTGCCACCCATGGATGGGCGCGACATCACCTCCTGAGTGCGCCGGTGGGCGGAGCGTCGCCGGGGACGCCCTGTAACCCCGGCAATCGCCGGCGGGGGTCACCCCTACCTCTGCTCTGTTCGAGCGGGAGGAGGGGGATGAACCCGACAGGCGGACCCCGTAGGTCATTGACCCACCCGGCCGGCCCCGCGGTTTAAGTGGAAGCGGGTCAACTGGAGTCCGCCTCCCCGTGGCGAAGACGCCCTGGAGCTAGTACGCCTTCAATGTGGCCTCTTCTCCCGCGCGGCTACGCAGCTGGGCCGGCCCGTCAGCTATCCCTCGCCCAGAGCGCGCCGCCGCCGCCCAGATCCAGCCCGTTTCGGTAAAACCTTGGTCTTTTTCTTTTTCCAATCAACTTCAAAAATCCACAAATAAATCAAATCAACTCCAAATTTGACGATTCAAATTTCTAGTGACTCTATAAATCATGATCTATCTGGTGATGCAACATGCACATTTTTCCAGAGACCTTTTCTTCACAAATATTTATTAAAACACCATTTTCCATTTCTGTGATGAACTTTAGAAAATCACAGAGAGCTCAAAATTTATCCAAATGCCATGATTCAAATTCCTAGATGCTTCTAAGTTCATAACTTAGTTTATGAACATTTTTATTAATACTTTCTGTACCCCACAGAATAATGAGCCATTTCTTCATGTTTGTCAACATTGTAAATTCATAGGAAATCCAATTGAACTCCAAATCCAGTGAAACCAACTCCTAGATGCTTCTAAAATCATGATTTGTTAAATGGGTGCCTTTGCTCATTTTCTAAATATATATTTCTGGACACTTCTTGCAAATCCATAAACCCCTTGGTTCCATCATATCAAAATGTTCAGAGATATCCACTGATCCAATTCCAATGAAACCACTCTGGTTATTTTTCATATGACTAGAGGTATCCTATAAAAGTCCAACTCATATATTTAGAGCACTTTTATTTTCTACCTTGTTGTGTTGCTTATTGTGATTGTTTCGACATTAGTTGACGGAGTAGACGGAGTACTTGGAGAAGGACCGGAAGATCTCAAGACTCTGATGAACCAGGCAAGCAGCCCTTTGACCATGTCTATGAAACCTCTTTATTATTGTTACAATCGGAATCATGATGAGATGGTGAACCACGTGGGTTGGTTGCCTCTGTTACTTCCTCGTTGATACTTGCATTGTGCATGACCCTACCTTCTTATGAGGGTTATGCTGGTGGAGTAGATAGGATGCTCAAATAGTTGCTACGCAAAAAGGGACGGGTTTATGCATGGTGAAGGAGACAAAGCATTTTCAAAAGACTTTTCGAAAACCTCGTCGGGTACCACTTATGCCCGAGGGAGATGATGAGATGGGTAACCACTTGATGACGAAGTGGTGTACCGAGGCAAGTGCGTGTGTTGTTTTCAAAAATGGATTAGATTTAAGATTTCATGACTGTCCCAACCTTACATGCGCAACCACTCTACCCTTATATGGGAAAGGGCATTATTGATTACCTAGACCGATACTAGCTTGGAGCCCGCATTACTAGTGACGGGAGAGTTGTTGGTGCGCTCTCTCGGGACGGGGTCGTGCCATGTAGGGCGGCCAAGAACATTTTTATGGGGCACCGGACACACCGTTGGTACCCCATGCTTGTGATGAGAGATGATTATGGAGCGAGGCTCCACGAAAATGTTATGTGATAATGTTGGGCACGGGGGTTACTACCAATCGAGTGGACTCCATGTTAGTGTCGTCTAGGGAAAGGTAGTGATCGGGTGCTTACCCCGGGTACTTGAGGTATCGCGGGTCGTGGATGACACAGAAGTTCCCCGGATCTTGTGGGTACAGTGTGCAACCTCTGTAGAGTGTAAAACTATTCGAATAGCCGTGTCCACGGTCAAGGACGGTTGGGCGGTGCTGCTTAAACTATATCCAGAGTTTACAAACCAGTGTGTGTGTTTGGGTAACTACTTGGGTCAAGTCAAAGGACTTGACATGATTGAGTTGGGTTGGTGCCCACTCTATTTATGTTGATATCTGTAACCTGTCCTCATGGTTACTTGAATTCTCCTGATGCATGTCTTACAAGTTGCTGAACATGTCATTGCACTCAAAACTAGCTTTCTGCAAAAATTTACCTATATCATGCATTGTTGTATCTTGAACCAAAACATGGGTTGCTTGCGAGTACATTCAAAGTACTCATTGGCTTGCCATTGGTTATTTTATTGACCAGGCACGAAAGAACAGGATTTGATGAAGAATTCTTCAAAGACGAACATGCGAGCTAGGACGCTTCCCAGTCAGAATGCCTGTAGGGTTAAGGCAGATGGCATGGGTCCAAGTTGCTATTGAAGATTTCCGCTGCGATGATACACTCAAGACTTGACCATAATGGTCCTACCTGTGTAAAATGGTATGTATGGATGTAAGACTCTTGTTATTCAGCTTTTGTGTGTTCAGTGAGCATTGATCTCTGGGACCACTGTGCACGTGCATTCGGTGATCTCAACTTATGAGTCGGGGTCCCCACATTGAAGCCAAGTTTGGCGGGTTGAACATCAACGGCCGATTAGCTTATTGGTGGTGATGTTGAGTCAGATAGCTTCACTTCCTGTGGCTCCGGAGGCGGAGCTTGAGAGCGGCGAGAAGAAGCTGGACAGGAAGCTTCAGTTCTTGGGGCTCAGCCAAACACCAGAATGGGCGCCGGAGATCATAGATTAGGTTAACTAATTATACGTCTATAGCACCACTTTTTAGTTGAAGAATGTCTGAAATGTAATGGAATCCGGCATGTTTATATGAAATCCAGCCGTGTATGAACAAATTTCGTCCGGTTAGTCCAAATTCTTGTATCAGTGGCATTAGATGACCATGCAAAACAATACGTACTAGCATTAATCTGAGGACGCATGGTCATCACCTTGTTTGCTGCAGTTTCACACGTACAAAAATTTTAAGCAGCTTTTAGCGTGCTTGTACATTGCAATCAAACTCACATGCCCGACAATTCATAGACAACAATCACAACAATCGATCGATGATTATGAATCTCCATGATTCACATGTTGGATTGCAATGTACAACAGACACAAAAAATCGATCGATGCTGCTGACGGCAAAGGGCATCCCATTCCAAAATATCAAATGCATGTGTTGCTAACATCAACGAGCAATATTTGACAAGGTTGCCCATTCAAAAATATTAAATGTGTCTCTTTTTGCGAATATCAATGAGCCAACTTTGAGAAGGTTGAGAAGGTTTTCCCATTCCAAAATATCAAATGCCTATGATTGTGGAATGGGCGGGGTTTGCCATCAGTTTGCACATTGACATGTCATCTCGTGCTAAATAAACCAGCTGTTCTTTTTGTAGAGTTCCACTAAAATTAACCAACTTCGCGCGTAACTTTTAGGATTTTGCCTTTATATGTTGGAACGCCTTGAACACACCGGCACCTCCTTTCTTGTGCTAATTTTGTGGCTGAAGGTGGAAATGATTGATCCGAGAACATTCGATGTATTGTGCATGATGAAGTATTATGGAGGGCATGAACCATCAGAACATTCTATTTGAAATCGAACTAAGGATCCCTATTTGCATGAATACAAAAAAGTTATTAGCATGAAGCAAAATGTATTATGAATTTACAATTTAAACATGCACCTACATGATCCATTTAGAGCACACATTTTAAAAAACAGAAATCACCATAAAGTATCCTAAAACAACATTGTACTTTCCTATAACATGCTCACAGCAACAAAGATTGAGATGTATGAGTCCTTCTGAGCTAAAGTTAGTTTGGTATTGTGGGATGTAATGTAACCATCCTTCAACTGCTCCTTATAAATTGAAGATAGACTGGGCTTCTTCATCCTAGCATAATCGGAACTAGGCACTTCACCTACTCCATAGTATTCCTCATGGGAGGATGATCGTTGTGCAAAGACAAGAGAACAACTAAATGCTAGCATCCATATTTGCTCAAAAAGGGAAAATATTTAAAACATGCCATTACATTAACAATGGCAGTAACTGATGAAATGTATAGTCACAAAGAGATTCATCCTCATTATCCTCATAGAAAATGATATGATACCAAAGAAAGGAGCTCAACATGAACTATATTCTTACTTCATTTTATCAGTGGCTATAACGGTGGCAAACTAGTGCCTCAATTTATTAGCAACCTTATATTAACGTGTGAAACAATACCGCTTTCTCATGATAGTAGCTAAAAGTAGCACAACACCAATAGAGATGACAAAGCTCAGTCATATGGATGAAAGCCGTGGGCCGGTACCAACCTTTGTCAGGAGGCTTATTGTTGTAGAGCATATAGATGAAGCACTGCTCGGGAGCCATCCCTTACTGTCTACTGTGGTTGCCATGCTTACTATATATTCCTCGATTAGCTTAATGTTTCCAACATCTTCTTGTGCAGTTCCACTAAATATATGTTATCTTCAAACAAGATCCTTGTTTGCACAAGTAGAGATAGGTACATATTACATTAAGAGTGGCACCAAATCACAATGGAAAAACAATGGCTCGTTCCAACCGTAGCAATAAATTAAGATGCAAAATGATATCATTACTTGTCTCATCACAGTTCCAGCGCATCATTACAGTACCCGGATTTGATTTTTGTTCTTCTGCTTGTTCTTCCCCTTCATCACTTGGTTCAATAGCTGATAAGTTTCGCCTTCAATTTAAGATTTGACATGTCAATTAAGGAGCACAAGTATAGAACTAAACAACAACATTAATTTTTTGATGACAATAGAAAAAATAGAGGCCAACAATTGTGAAATATCCATTATGTTACCTCAACGGGATATTATGGTGCACATACAAATAGGAAGTCTGGTCTCCTTTTATGCAGTTCACTAAAATCAAGCAACATTACCGTATAAGTAGCACAACGTATGAAATCACAGTGCACATGTAACACCCCAAACAATTTAACCTTGTTTTATTAATTAAAATTTTGCTAGGAAACTTAAACTTTTATTTTCTAGATTTCCTTTTGATTTCAGAACCATTCTTTCTTTATTTTTATGGAGTTTTTACCCCAAGTGAAAACTTTTCAATCATTATTGGACTTATTTACCCTCTCAAATAAAACAGTTCGTTTATCAGTGGGATTATTTATATAATTATTTTTCCCTGAGCTTTATTTCTCTAAAATGGTTTTTCATAAGTTTTAGGGTTCCATTTGCACTGCAACCTCTTGATAAGCTCATTTAAAAATCCGACCAAAATTTGGGGATGACATATGATGTCCCTAAATCACTTTTATGCAAAAAAATCCTTTGGTCATTTGGAGATTTGGAGCTTTACCCCTAGTTTTCAAATCTGGTCAAATTTCACTT
This sequence comes from Triticum aestivum, assembly GCF_018294505.1. Lineage (NCBI taxonomy): Eukaryota > Viridiplantae > Streptophyta > Magnoliopsida > Poales > Poaceae > Triticum > Triticum aestivum. The sequence goes on along the minus strand of NC_057807.1, from coordinate 174,033,745 downwards.
TTGCACTACAACTTATTTAAATAGGGACAATTGCATTTTTACCCCTAGTTGGTTCCTACCCACGGGTTTTGCCCTTACTTTTCGAGCTTGCTCAGTTTTGCCCTTACTTTTTCTGTCGAGATCCCTCGAATGCCCTTTGACTGTTTGACCAAAACTTTGAAAATTCATAACTAATTCATATGAACTCAGAAAAATGCAAATAAGATATCAAAATGTTCAGATAAACATTACCTTTATGGGCATATCATTTGCATTCAGGACAAAAGCATCGTTTAAACTACCCGTGGTAATTAATGTTATTAACATTATTAAAAATAAATAGGTAAAAACAATATTGTTTCCGTGAATAAAAATTATATACAAATGTAGGTGATGTTTTCTGAACATCCTGATACCTTATTTGCATTTTCCTGAGTTCGTATCAACTTGTTATGAAGTTTCCAAATAATGGTCAAAGTCGTTAGAACATTCATAACAAGTTGATACAAACTCTGAAAAATGCAAATAAGTTATCAGGATGTTCAGAAAACATCACCTACATTTGCATGTAATTTTTATTCATGAAAAAAATATTGTTTATACCTATTTATTTTTAATAATGTTAATAACACTAATTACCTCGGGTAATTTAAATTATGCTTTTGTCTTGAATGCAAATGATATGCCCATAAAGGTAATGTTTATCTGAACATTTTGATATCTTATTTGCATTTTTCTGAGTTCATATGAATTAGTTATGAATTTTCAAAGTTTTGGTCAAACTGTCAAAGGGCATTCGAGGGATCTCGACAGAAAAAGTAAGGGCAAAACTGAGCAAGCTCGAAAAGTAAGGGCAAAACCCGTGGGTAGGAACCAACTAGGGGTAAAAATGTAATTATCCCATTTAAATATTCCTTTAAAACTTCCACCAAAATTATGGGATGTCGGTAGGAGTATAATATTCAACTTTATGCAGAAACCCATTCATGTCCTTTGAAAATTTTGAGTAAATCATCCTCGTCTTCATTCTGGTTCAACTTGGTGATCTGTACTGCTACCATATTTTAACTTGCTCCTTTACCCATGATTCTTTTTCCTACTTATAGACCACCCTGCAAAATCCTTCAGTCCAGGAGAGTGAACCCATTGGAGTATGTTTGGTCCACGCAATGATGCCATTTTCTTTCTGTCCAGATTTGATTTCTCAAAAACATGCACTAACAAGTTTCTGCTTTTGCCCAAATGACCTTGCCACCATCACCTACACCTAAAGAGACACTAGTCTGGAGAGTTTGGCCACTCCAAGAAGTGCCTTGGTGCATGTGGCATTTTGTCAAACACCCTGTGAGCATGGCCAGTTTGGGCATGAACTTTTAGTTTGCACTGTTAGCTTGATCCACTGAACCAGCAACCTTGTCCACTAAGCTCCCTCATGCCTCTAGCCTGGACCTGCTAATCCCCAGCTCCACCCAAGTCTCCTAGCTTGCCCTGGCTTTTTGCCGAACAGTTGGCGTGCACGCTCTGGGCGCGGCCAGAGCACACGTTTTGCACGTGTGTGTGCGCGAGTCGCCGCATCCGGCTGCCGCCTACCCGCACCCGTCATTGCCTCTCCTCTCTCCCAGCCGTCGCGCCCGACCCCTCCCTCACTGCAGGGCCGCCCTGGCCCCCTCCTGGCACCCTACAGCGCCGCCACTGCATGCCGCCACCGCCGCCCCGACAGCTCTGCCATGGACGGCGCCGCCCAAGCCACACCAGCGTGCTAGCTCGCTAATGGAACAGCCCGAGCTCATCCACGAGCTCGTCCGCTAGCGTCCATCGTCGCCACGATGCCCAGCAAGCTACAGAACACCGGTCACCGGCGATCCTATCCACGGCCGCTGCAAACTGACCTAGCTATAAGTAGGGGCCCCGGGCTCGTCCAGTCACTCAGGCAGCCTCAGGCCATCCCCTCGAAGCCCCCACGGCCAGTAATCGTCGGGGGGAAGCCTTCTCCCCCGTCTCCGGCCAGCTCGGCCGCCGCCACATCCCAGTCCCGTTCGGGGCAACCAGGGCCTCCCCTGCCCGTCCGACACCAGCACCCGATTCCCCTGGATCATGCGGAGCCGCCCAAACCCGCAGCCATGATCGGAAGCCACCATAGCCCAAATCCCCAATCGTGCCCGAAGCCATCTCCGCCGCGAAGCTCACTGCCGGTGACCCCCTCCACCCCCACCAACTGAGAGACTACCGGGAGGACCGCCCTGGACTGGCGGATCCATCCCTGCCCTCGGATGCCCTCGAGGAGCCCTCGTACGCCGACGAAGATCGCCGGAGCTCCGCCTCCGTTCGGCCAAAGGAGAGGTAAGGCGGGGGATGACTGGTCAAACCTGACCAGTGGGCCCCTGGACCCACTGTCATCGACCCCGAGCCAGTCCCCGCTGGCTAAGTGGAAGCGTAATCGCAAAGTACGCCTTCGACGTGTTTAGTTTTTGAAATGTTTTTCTTTTTTTCTGTTTTTGAGGGAGTCCTGGACTAGGGAGCATCCGGATAGCCGAACTATCATCATTGGCCGGACTCCTAGACTATGAAGATACAAGATTGAAGACTTCGTCCCATATCCGGATGGGACTTTCCTTGGCGTGGAAGGCAAGCTTGGCGATACGGATATGTATATCTCCTACCATTGTAACCGACTCTGTGTAACCCTAGCCCTCTCCGGTGTCTATATAAACTGGAGGGTTTTAGTCCATAGGACAAACAACAATCATACCATAGGCTAGCTTCTAGGGTTTAGCCTCTCTGATCTCATGGTAGATCTACTCTTGTACTACCCATATCATCAATATCAATCAAGCAGGAGTAGGGTTTTACCTCCACCAAGAGGGCCCGAACCTGGGTAAAAACATCATGTCCCTTGTCTCCTGTTACCATCCGCCGAGATCCGCCGGTTTTGACACCGACATTGGTGCTTTCATTGAGAGTTCCTCTGTGCCGTCGGCATCAGGAAGGATGCCTCGTCCCGTCTTTAAAGACGGCACCGTTGCTAAAGGAGGTTTGGCCATCGGCCAAACTCTCCGGCTAGGCGGTTTTCTTATGACCGCCTGTTCGGCCGCCATGCCGACGATGACTTCTCGGGTCATCAAAAGCAATCTTCACGTCAACTCGGAACTCGCCGAGCAGCTAGATCTGATGGAGCTCTCCTCCTTAAACGAGCTCTTGGATCGCATCGCCGCCCTGGGAGTCGCTACAGACTACGATCAGATTTGGCCTAAAACTCTCGCCAGGCCACCAACAAGGTCACTGTGGTGGAGGAACAGTACGGCGACCCTTCTTTAATATTACGGACTAGTTATGTCTAGAGTCCCGACCCCTCCATGCCGGATTCCCGCGGAGGGACGGACGTCGATCAAGTTCTGAACCTAAAGTCAGGCAGCGGGCTGGATTCGTTGGACAATATCAAAAAACCCAAGCTTCCAAGTTCAGAAACTTTTTGGCCCTTGAGTCTTAGATTGGATGGGGTTCCGAATTCAATTAAACCCGCCCACCCAAACATAAGCGATCTATCCCGAATCCGGCAAGAGCTTGCTGAAGCAGTACACCATTACTGGGCCAGATTCCTCCTGGTTATGGACAGGATAAAGGACTGCCGCGAGGAAGACGCGATTTCACTTTTCTGCAATAATTGCACGGACAAGGGAATCCTAAATGCCACAAGTCGTCGTGAAATTACACGCTTTGCCGACTTAGCGTCCATAGTACGAAAGTACTGTGCGATGGAGAGCGCCTGGAAAACCGAAACCAAATTTTGGGATAATCCGGCCCCGAATACAAAACCTAGTCCCAAATAAAAGGGTGCATCATCACCAGGCACCTGGGTTAAATACCAAAAAGCAAAAAAAACCCTAAAGGGCATAGAACCGTACTAGAGGGATGGCTCAATGGACCCTGCAAAATTCATAGTAGAGAGGGCGCCACTCCAACCCATAGCCTTCGAGCATGTTGGATACTACGGCAGGTGGCCAAAAGTGGCGAAGAGCTTCTAGCTCCAGAGAACCAGCTCAGCAACACCAGTACGGTATTAACAGTCTTCGAGACTTTCGCATCAAATAATATGCGGAAACAGACACTCCGCAGCCTTGCCGAAGTCTACCAAGTAGCAACAATAAACCCATGGAGTGACACGGCTATTACCTTTAATGCCAGTGACGAACCTAAATTTCGAACAGCCCGTGCACCAGCTGCATTGGTCCTCAGTCCAATAGTGGACGGCTTTCGCCTTACTAAGGTACTCATGGACGGCAGCAACGGATTAAACCGCATTTACGAGGAAACCCTTCGAAAAATGGAATTAGACTGGAGCCGCATTGAGCAAAGCAGCACAAACTTTAGAGGAATAATCCCTAGTCGGGAAGCATGCTGCACAGGAAAAAGCACACTGGATGTGGTGTTTGGCTCGCCGGACAATTACAGGTGCGAGGAGATCACGTTCCAAGTGGCCCCGTTCAGCAGCGGATATCACGCTTTATTAGGGCGAGAGGCATTCACAATTTTTCAAGCTATACCCCATTACGGGTACATGAAGCTCAAAATGCCCGGGCCCGACGGAATCATCACTCTTGCCAGTGATCCGGACATAGCACTCCGCGCCGAAAATAAGACAGCCGCACTAGCCCTCGAGGCACTATCCGAAGCCCTAGCGGCCGAAGAACTCACTACGCTGCGCTCCTCGGTTAACAGGGACGATGTGATACTCGATAAGAGATCCAAGTCCACCTCTTTTAAGCCAGCGGACGAAATAGTCAAATTCCAAGTCCATCCAATGGACCCTACAAAGACGGCCTCCATTGGGGCACAGTTAAACCCTGATGTAGACGCCGCACTACGTGAATTCCTACGGGAAATTGGGACATTTTCGCCTGGCACCCTTCAGACATGCTAGGAATCCCACGCCGGCTGGCCGAGCAAAGCCTAAATATCCTAAAAGGATTCAAGCCAGTCAAACAAGCTCTTCGGCGATTTTCCGAACCCAAGAGACAGGCAATGGGAGAGGAGCTAGCCAAACTATTGGAAGCCGGATTCATCAGAGATATAAAACATCCGGACTGGCTAGCAAACCTGGTGATGGTACCAAAGAAGGATAAATCCTGGCGCCTATGTGTCGACTTCAAGGACCTTAACAAGGCTTTCCCAAAGGATCCCTTCCCCCTCCCCCGCATCAATTAAATTATCGACGCTACCGCAGGGCACGATTCATTGTGCTTCCTCTACGCATACTCCGGCTACCACCTAATCAAGATGGGAGAGCCAGACATAGCAGCAACGGCATTCATCACTGGATACGGCCCATTCTACTTCAACACAATGCCCTTCGGGCTCAAAAATGCCGGCGCAACATATCAACGCATGATTTAGACATGTCTGGCAAACCAGATCGGCAAAACAGTGGAGGCATACGTAGACGACGTGGTCGTCAAATCCAAGCATGTCGAAACTCTAGTAGACGACTTGAGGCTCACATTTGACAATCTCCGAGCATATGACATCAAGGTCAACCCGGAAAAATGCATTTTTGGCGTACCAGCCGGAAAGCTCTTGGGCTTCATTGTATCCGGTAGAGGAATTGAAGAAAACCCAGCCAAGATCCGAGCTCTGTCACAATTGGATATCCCAAAAGACATCAAACAAATACAAAAATTGACTGGATGCATGGCGGCTCTAAGCCGCTTTATCTCCCATTTGGGAGAAAAGGCATTACCCCTTTATCGCCTCCTCCAGCGCAACGAACACTTCGAGTGGACGGATGCCGCCACGACCGGACTCGAAGAAATAAAAGCCATATTGGCAACAAATCTGGTCCTGGCCGTGCCCAACATGGGTGAACCAATGTTATTATACATCGCGGCAACCCATCAAGTTGTAAGCGCGGTGCTCGTTGTCGAACAGAAACGGACGGACACAAGTCCCCTCTTCAAAAACCAGTTTACTACGTGTCCACTGTCCTAACTCCATGCAAGTCCCGGTATCCACATTATCAAAAGATAGCGTACGCGGTGTTCATGGCATACCGGAAGTTGCGACACTACTTTCAAGAGTGCTCGATAACAGTAGCCTCCGAAGTACCTCTTAATGACATTATAAACAACCGCGACGCGACTGGCCGGATTGCAAAATGGGCGATCGAGCTCCTCCCGTTTGACATAACCTACAAGCCATGGCGAGCTATTAAGTCGCAAGTTTTGGCCGACTTCATCGCCGAATGGACTGAAGCTGAACTCCCTAAAGAGTACGGCGCATATTCCAATTGGATCATGCACTTCGACGGCTCCAAAATGTTGGCCGGCCTGGGGGCTGGTGTCATCCTGATATCCCCAACTGGAGACACAGTTCAATACGTACTCCAGATAATGTACACGGAGTCCAACAACGCAGCCGAATACGAGGCCCTTCTACATGGCCTCCGGATGGCGGTCTCCATGGGCATTAAACACCTAGAGGTGCGCGGGGATTCGAACCTCACGATATCCCAAATAAATGGAGACTTCGACGCCAAGGATCCAAAAATGGCAGCTTACCGTAACGCCGTCCTAAAAATGTTAGCTCGGTTTGAAGGGCTCGAATTTCACAATATAGCCCGGGATAATATATAGGCGGCGGACGTATTGGCACGCATCAGCGCAAAGCGCGATGCCGTCCCTCCCAACATCTTCCTGGAGCGGCTTTTCAAGCCATCCGTACTATGCGAAGGGGAGTCCAGAAACAACAATCCAGTCCCAACCGCACCGCCCAACACCGAACATTCTGACACAATCGGCGGTTCTGCCAATGAAATAACACCTTCAGCCACGAAATAATGGCAGTCATTGCCCCGTGGACCGAGCCATTCCTAGCCTAATTAACTAGGCAGGAACTTCCTGAGGACCAAAACGAGGCCCGCAGCATAGTACGGCGATCTAAAGCCTATAAGGTCCATGAGGGAGAGCTTTATAAGAAAAGCACAACCGGAGTCCTTCAAAGGTGTATCTTCGAAGAGGAAGGGCGAAATCTTCTAGCTGAAATTCATGCCGGACTCGGTGGGCACCACGCCGCAGCCCGGGCCCTTGTAGGCAAGGCCTGATGTACAGGACTTTATTGGCCGACGGCCCGGGCAGATGCTCAGGACTTAGTCCAACGATGCGTCGGTTGCCAGCTCTTTGCTAATCAAAGCCACATGCCACCCACCGCCCTCAAAACTATACCCATCACCTGGCCGTTCACGGTCTGGGGGCTTGACATGGTTGGACCCCTTAAAGGAGGAACCCACAAGCAAAAATACCTATTGGTCATGGTGGATAAATTCACCAAATGGATAGAGGCCAAGCCAGTTAAGACGGGTGAATCCGGACCCTTGATAGACTTCATATCAAGGGTAGTACACCGTTACTGCGTCCCCCATAGCATCATCACTGATAACGGCACGAACTTCATGGCCGACGAGGTTAAACTCTGGTGCAAAAACATGGGCATCAAGCTCGACTACGCTTCAGCCTATCACCCTCAAACTAACGGTCAAGTCGAACGAGCAAATGGTCTAATCATGAGCGGCATTAAACCCAGACTAGTGCGGTCCCTCAAGGAATCTAACACACACTGGGTAGAGGAGCTCGACTCTGTACTCTGGGGGCTGCGGACCACGCCGAATCGCACTACCGGATTCACACCATTTTTTATGGTATACGGCGCAGAGGCAGTTTTGCCCTGCGACATAATTCATGACTCACCTCGCGTGCGCATATACGAAGAAAGAGAATCCGAGATGGATCGGCAGGACAGTTTGGACGCCTTGAGGAGGAGCGCGACGTGGCAAAAGCTCGTTCTGCATTCTATCAACAGCAGGCTCAAAGATATCAAAGCAGAGAAGTACGAGCCAAAGCTTACAATGTTGGCGAATTAGTTCTACGCGTGCCGGACAAGAAAAAGGACAAACTCAAGCCCAAATGGGAGGGCCCTTCATCATCGACCAAGTCCTGACCGGCGGAGCATACCGTCTGCGGAACGCATCGGATAACCGACTTGAGCCAAACCCATGGAACGCAGCCCGTCTCCAAAGATTCTACGCCTAGCGCCGGACTCTGATTTCGTCTCCTTCCTCCGTCCATATTTTATACTTTAACTGTCTTTTATTTCTCTCCTTCTCCCTTTTTTTTCTTTTCTTTTCTCTGAAGCCGTTGAAGGCTCGTTTGCGCACTGTTCGCACACACTTGACGCGCTATCCGTGCTCAGTATACCTGCGGGCTTCTTTAACAGAAGCTTATTTATACGGGCTTTATGCCCAACACATGTGTCACACTTCCTCATGTACCTTTTATTCACCATTATATGCATCGATATGACTTAAGTTTTGGCCAAGCTAGGTTACCTGGCTCCTGTGCTTAACCCTACGTTCCTGATTGTTCGGCTAGGTGGTAAAGGGAGCACCTCTGTGATTGTTACCGCCGGGTCAGCCGGACGTGTACCTCAGACTGGGTGAAGCTGAAAGCTAGCGTTCTTAAGGAATATTCGGTTGGTGAACTAAAAGACGAATTTTTATTTATTCATTTATGTGCCCCCAGATGTTTTTCTGCTTTTTTTGCAGTCCGGACATGCACTTTAGAGCATGCCTCCCAGGGAAAGGAACCCCTAACGGAACTATTCTCCCTGGAAGATGTTTCTTACTAACCATGTAATATAACATAACTAGTTGGGCAGTTGTCTGATAAAGCACTCATGACCCCTACGCCTGGTCTCCACACATGCCCCGGTTTTTACATAACCGCGAGGGTATTCGGACACACTCCGGACTGTCGGGTCCCGAGGTTGAATCGAAAAGGTCCGCTACGACAAACGATCTACAATCCGGCTAGAAGGCATTTTACATGTCATTTTAAATTACATAGTCAAATTGACTGATTGTATTCCTCCTCAATACCATCTAATAGGCTGTCTAGTTTACAGTCCCGCTTTGAATACTTTGCGGCCAACACTACTTGGCCGTACACTAAGCTCACAGGGATCTCCTTCCCATCGGGCCCCATAGGTCTGACCTCGGCCATGTGGTTTGGGTCAGCCTTCGTGTACCGCGTCTTCACCATGGCCCAGGCCTCCATGGCGCCTTGACGGCAGGCTGATATCTTCCATAACCGGAAGCGCCATCGTGCTCCCTGAAGCTTCTCTGCAAGCTCTCCAAGGCCTTCGGGTAGGGAGATGGATGGCCACAAGGCCTGGGCGACGCCTCTCATCACCTGCCGAACTCGTTCGTGGAGTTGCAGCAGCTCGGGAAGTAGGTCACTCGTTGAACCGGGCATTTCCTCTGCAGGACGACGTGTGAGCATACCTACAGACATATTTCTTTTAATCGACTTCCTCGCCGAACTATTCTATTAATCGACATCCAAGCACTTACTATAAATGCCGCGACGAAGCCGCCGATTCTCCTTGACGCAGTCAGATAGCTGGGCACGAACATCTTTTAGTTCCTCGCCCTGCTGGGTGTTGGCATCTTGGAGGTTATTTTTCTCTTGCCGCACCCTTGTAAGCACTTTCTCGCCGGCTTTTAACCGGCGCAGGAGCTGTTGCTTGTCCGGATCTACCCCGGCGCCATCTGCAATGTTATTATCAGACTTATACACACGCCGCATTTAGCAAATTGCTTTTCTTTTGAAGCATATATTACTAGAGGAGGTCTCTGTGGCTTCCCCTGTTGCGGCTAGTGCGGCCTCAAGTTGGGCCTTGCACTCTTGAAGCTCTTGGGACAGTTGGGTATTCTTTTCTGTAAGATCCTGCATAAGAAATGATCCTTAAATCAGTTATTCTAACTATTTTAAGTCTCGGGGGCTACTGGTATATATAACTGTCAAAATTCCTCACCCGTATGTCTTTCAGATACTGCTCCGTGGCTCTTGCTAGACCATCTCGAGTGGCACGGAGGTGCGCATCTCCCGAATTAAAGGCATTCAAAGCCTCTTGGGAGAAACATGCGTCAAGAAGAATTGTCCGGCGGCGCCTGTGATTCATGGCACTCTCCACCTCAGATCTGGTGGCGGACAATCTGTCGGCATCCTCCATTGGAGGAGCATCCTACGCACGCCTTGTGTTCGTCTCCCCTTCCGGACCTGGCGTTGGAGCCTGGCTGGCGGAGGCTCGATTGGCAACCTCTCCGGACATAGTCCGGCGAGCGCTCTTTCTCCTGAAAAAATCACGAGCGTTAGTATGCCTTCCAGGAATCTTTCCTTGAAACACGGTGGTGCGCCATACCATTGCGGTAACGTCTCAATCTGCACCGCACTTCTTTTCCGCCTGCTGGGCCGAGCTGCCCCTTGTTGGCCAGCCGCCGCGGGCTCGGCTTCCCACCTCTAAGGAACCTCCTCCGGAACACCATTGGTATGAGGTGATCAGAAATAAGCACAGATGGGTATGGTATCAGGACTTCGGTCACAGTTACCTGGGAAGCTGGAAATATTCCGGGGTAGTCGGCCGTAATGGCGACCAAAGCATTGTCGATGCTAAGTTGGTGGAACACCCCATCGATCAGCTCCACCTTTATGTCCGGATCCTCCTCGGAGGCCGGATCGAGGGACCGTTCCGGATCCTCGGGTTGTGGAGGCGGGCTGTGTATATCCTCTACAGCCCAGCGCAGTTCCTGCGTCGAAATCACAAAATGAGATACTTAACCATGGGAATTGGGATCGGATAGGCAAAAAGAAGTGTCCGCTTACCCAGCTTCGAGGATTGTTCATAGAAAATCCGCTCAGTGGACTAACATGGAGAAAATCCTCCTTTTCCCCTTTGTACAGGTCAGACAAGATCTTCACCAGATCGGCGACCGATCCCGGCCCCTTACGGCCATGACGGGTGGCGTCATCCTCCCCGTTGAAATCTTACATGGGGTGGCCCCTATACTGGAGCGGCTGCACCCCCCGCATAATGCATGTGGCCATGACTCCGATCATGGTGAATCCGGAATGAGCAAATAATCTTATTCGGCCCATCAGGTAAAGGACGTCCCTGTCATTCTCCCGTTGAGGGCTCCGCGGATGCCAACTTAGACGTTTCTTCAGAGGAGCATTACTGAACTTCGGAAGGCAAATCCGAACTGGATCCGGCAGCGGGACATCTTCCATGTAAAACCATTCCAAAGGCCAGTCTTCCGACGCCTTCCTCGGGGTTCCGGATAGGTATCCGGTCCCGGCGATGCGCCATAGCTCGGCTCCGCCCACTTGATATATTGACCCCTCATAAGAACGAGGTACGAGGCAGAATAATCTCTTCCACGGTGCAAAATGAGCCTCGACGCCCAAGAACAGTTTGCAAAGGGCCACGAAGCCCGCAATGTGCAGAATGGAGGCAGGCGTAAGATGGTTCAGCTAGAGGCCGTAGAACTCCATCAGCCCCCGGAGAAATGGATGTATTGGAAATCCGAGTCCTCTTATCAGGTAAGAGATGAAGCATACCCTCTCTCCTTTGGATGGATCGGGAATGCTCTCCGCCTGTTTTCCGCCCTTGTAGGTGGCGAGTACGGCTCGAACCAGAACCATGAAGGTTGGGGGAAGAAATCCCTTGGTTTGGAGTGCCACTAGCTCGCTGTGCGGGACCGAGCATCTCTCCCAATCTCCAGGCTGAGGGCTGGGAGCGCGAGAGGAGGAGTCGCGTTGACTGTCCATGACGGAATTGATTTTTGTCAGAGGCGCTCCGATGAATGCTCGTGGAGGGAGGATGGTGTGATTCGGATCTAGATCCCCGTCCCTTTTATAGGTGGCTCATTTGCGCAGCTAGGGGGGTAAATGAAAAAATACGCTGGCTTTTCACATTCATTCAACACGTGGAAGATTGCCATTATTGGGCGTGGAATCCGAGTAGCGCGATATTTACAAGAAGCCGGACACTATTCAACACAGGATTTGGAGAAGAACCCGCCTTGCAATGCCGAAGACAATCAACACGCCGGACTCATCATCATTGAAGCCTAGTTCGGGGGCTACTGAGGGAGTCCTGGACTAGGGGGTGTCCGGATAGCCGAACTATCATCTTTGGCCGGACTCCTAGACTATGAAGATACAAGATCGAAGACTTCATCCCGTGTCCGGATGGGACTTTCCTTGGCGTGGAAGGCAAGCTTGGCGATACGGATATGTAGATCTCCTACCATTGTAACTGACTCTGTGTTACCCTAGCCCTCTCCGGTGTCTATATAAAACGGAGGGTTTTAGTCTGTAGGACAAACAACAATCATACCATAGGCTAACTTCTAGGGTTTAGCCTCTCTGATCTCGTGGTATATCTACTCTTGTACTACCCACATCATCAATATCAATCAAGTAGGAGTAGGGTTTTACCTCCACCGAGAGGGCCCGAACCTGGGTAAAAACATTCTGTCCCTTGTCTCCTGTTACCATCCGCCTAGACACACAGTTCGGGACCCCCTACCCGAGATCAGCCGGTTTTGACACCGACAGTTTTATTTTAAAAACAGAATCTGACCAAACATTGACTGCCTATATCTTTTAAAATAAAACTCCAAATGAGTTGATTCTTTTTCCTACCTCTCTCAAATTTAGTCTAGTCTATTTTAAGATTTAATTGAAAATAATTCAGACAACTTTTTGCACTGTTTTGAAACTATGTGTTAATTTGAATAATTTCAAAAATAGGTTTTTGAAGAAGTCAACTTTCAAAAGGCACACCCCACTTGCATACTCTTGAAGGCAAGCATTCTGAACCCTGGCATAATATTGTGTGTGTTATCTGACACGGTTACAATACCACCTCGACATGGAGTATCCGTTATTTTATGTGATGATATGTTCAAATTCATGAGTGCATATTGATGATTTCATGCTATTGGAGTTTGATATGTTTGGGATAGTAGTCACCATCATATGCCTTTCATGCATACCGGAAGGAACCCGGGAAAGCCCCTGTCTTGGGTAGACACGGGCTTGTCTCTAGTCCTTCGTCGAGACGGTTGTGTCTGGTACGGCATGATGGGGTATGTCGGGTGGTGATTCCGTCTGTTGGTTGAAGTATAAGTTGTGATGCTAATCATGCAGGGAATACTTAAACCTCCTGAGTCGACCGTAGATCGAGTCTTGTTCCAGTAACCCCCATACTTGTTTCGTACTACGACTTGTTGCTACCGCAGGTAGGGTACGGTTCAGTAAGTTGTCAACCCCTCCCTAGCACACACCGTACAGAGAGGCCATGGTGGAAGATACCGGATGCATCTGGTAGGCAGGCCACCTGGTCCGGGGGCATGGGTGTTTCCGGTTGGGACCGAGAGGGGGCACACCTTAGAGCGCGCGATATAAATTTGATCCCATGCTATTCGAGGTTGTAGCCTCCCCACTTAGAGTTTTGCTTGACAGGTGTCGTGGGTGATTCCCGACACTGGTAAGTTAAGCTGGTGTGTGCAAGTCAGGTGTGTTTTCAATTAAATGACCATAGACGGAATTAGTCCCGATGGACTGAAGTAATCCGTTACTCGTGGGTAATGAGTACACCCTCTGCAAAGATTATATCTATGCGAATAGCCGTGTCCATGGTTAAGGATTACAGTCTGGGTTGGGTCAAGTGTCGGTCTTAGTATCGGTCTTCGGAGGAGAAACTACTAAACCGGAATATGGATCATGACTTATGACTTATGATGATTATGATTATTATTATTGTGGACTAACCTTTTATGTTATTTGAATTATTGAGTATCCCTGGGACGGTTCTACCTCCTGGATATTCACCGTGATATTTACTTTATAAGCCCTTTATGTGGTGTCGCTGAGACACCCGACTGTGGCATGCTTGTTATTGAATTTCTTATAAGCCCTTTCTGCGGTGTCGCTGAGACGCCCGACTGTGGCATGTTTGTTATATATTTACTTTATAAGCCCTTTATGTCGTGTCGCTGAGAGACCTGACTGTGGCATGCTTGTTATTGAATTTCTTATAAGGCCTTTCTGTGGTGTCGCTGAGACGCCCGACTGTGGCATGTTTGTTATATATTTACTTTATAAGCCCTTTTTGTGGTGTTTCTCAGACGTCCGACTGAGGCATGCTCATTTTTTACTATTCTTTCGAGGCATCGCTTCAGACACTCGATCGATACATTTTATCACTACTCTGTTATTACATGTTCAAGTTGCATATAAATAACCTGCTTGCATGCATCATGGATTTTATCTTATGACTGACGTTGTGATCATAGAATATTTCAGTGCATGATTATCATTTATATTATACCCGTGTTCATAATGTTTGCGAGGACATTCAAAGTACTCACTGGCTTGTCCCTGGCTATTGTCTTGGCCAAATTTCTTTCTTGGAGAGGAGCGTTGTGATGTCAGCCCCGGAACCCACACATTGGTGACAACAGCCTCACGAAGATAGGAGTTAACCTGGTCAGCTGTTCCTGTGGGAAATGGAGTCCCCTAAACGCTGATGATCCACAAACCGCTTCCGCCATCAACCACTAGAAACCATTTGTTGTACTCATAGGCCAGAATGGTCTTGTACTACATATTTTGTATTTTGCTTGGAATTTCTGTATCAAGTTGGTGCCTCATCAGCTAACAGTAATCCTGGGGCTGGTGAGCACAAGGGCCATTTTCTGGAAATTAATATCCCGAAAATCCGGTCCTGACAGCACAATCACGTGGAAGAAGGCTAGTACTGAGCTCTCATGACGCAAAATTCAAACAACTCACACGAAGAAGACAAGAAACAAATTTGCCAACATGGATAGGAAGTTTGATCTCCTCTTGTGCAATTCCACTAATATCAAGCAATCAAGCAACATTGTCGGTGTGACATTTTAGTTGAACTACACAAAACACTATTAAAACAAAAGTGTTTGTGCGGGGCAACAAAAGGTCACAATAGCAACGAGGTGAAGTAGATAACCTGTTTACATACAGGTGCAAAGGAAACAATTATTGGCCAATAACGGTGGATGACATAGAAGCCCACAAAAATAAACATCTAACTCATCTAAATGGGAAAGAAATCAAGACAGTAGAATTTATCAAACAGTGGCATTCATTCATATTAACAGAGAGATTATATTAACAATAAAATTTGTTAAACATGTACTTTGCTTATAATCGTGGCACTGCTTCAATTTTCCAGTAGCACTATTAGATTAACAACAACTAAAGAGTTGTATGGGACAGTGGATGCACCAACACCATGTGCATCCACCGATGTATAAAGGGGTGATGCATAGGCTGTTACAACAAACAACCAAGGAGCTTATTTGCATTTTTGTTCTCTCTATACACATTTCCCTATGCGAGGGCAGCAAATCTAGTTCTGCTCAAACTCTATAGCCTTGTCTCCACCCACAGAAAGATAAATTCCTTACAAATGTGTGTACTGCTCTTGTCATTGTTTTCCCTTTTCGACCAACAAAGGTGTTGGATAGACTGTCTGTATTACTTCCCCCCCTTAATTTCCTCTTTCAACCGCGTCCTAGACTCAAGCTATACAACTTCCCCCCTACTTTCTTGTTTGCTCCAACACCTAGATTCGAGTGTAGAAGCGAAAAAAATGAACATGAAGTTAGAGCAATGCATGTGCATTAAGTAAAATATAACTTAGGGTTGTGGGGGTGTGGCTCGGTGGGCGGCCGGAGGCTGGATCTCCCACAATATGCACAATAGTGAGGAACAAGGGGTCGGAGGCCCTCCCGCACCGGCGTTGGGTGAAAGAGGACATCAGCACCGGCAGTGGATTCCCTCCCTCACCGACAGTGACAACGTTAAGCCTCCTTCCCTTCCTTGGGTATTTTTCTTTTATTTGTGACAATATGTTTCATATATTTTGCATAAGGGGCCATCTTTAAAATATTAGTCAAACGGGTACGCAAAAAGATTGGCCTAAGCATTTCAGCAGAGGATTCAAATTCTTCTTGTCAGTGCATTATCTGCCTACCTTGTGTTTTGGAGATTGTTGACAGAAACAGGTATGGATTGATTTGTTCTCTAGTGCATACAGAGAGAAAAAGTCCATGCATAACCGAAGATAATGTTGTCTCCGTTGCTGAGGTCGAGGAACTTCACCGAAGTTCATCTACGCTGCACAGAAGAACAAGCTATATTTGTTGACGTGATAGAGTCGAGAAGATTGATGTGAAGAAATTGGCGCCTCGAAAGTTTATTGGTGAAACAAAGCATTGTTTAAGTATTGTTTTCTGAATAATTGACTGCACTGATGGAAGTCAAAGACAAAGTGAAGATGTAGTACTCATTTCGTTGTTCTTCATTCATTCTTTTGAGTCACAGGACCTCCGTACTATAAGAGGGGTATAGGTTCTCGATGCTTCTATCCGTTGTGATGCTTAGCCATAACCTATGAAAGATGCGAGAGAAATCTCTTTGTGCTCCGAGAAAAATACTTGCCAGCAAGAGACTGTGATCTTCTTCGCTGCAAGAGATTTGCCTCAGACCGAGGAGTTAGCATTTCTTGGTCCGTAAGAAATGTTACCATTGTGCTCAAATCCGACCATTGGAATCGTGTCGTTCGGCCATTGGCTAAGCCCGATGCCTAATTTGGTCATTTTCCATCTGGGAAGGCTGCGACTATAAATAGCCACCCTGCTCCAACATTATCCGTTGGCTGCTCTAGTTGAGATTTCTGAGAAGATTGATTTGAGCAACCCCTCTCCGAGTGATTTGAGTTTAAGATCCACCGAGAGAAAAATCAAGAGCCCAAACTTAGACAGTGGTTTAGCATCATAGTAGATCTGACTGAGACTTCTTGTACCTATTACTCTTGAGAGCTGTGCACTCTCTAGACGGATAGGTCTCAGCTTCAAGTGTTGAAAAGTTGTTATCTTCACCAAGCCTGATCTTCAGCATCCAAGAGTGATTGTTTTTCGTGAAGGTCGAACCAAGGTTTGGAGATCGCCAACAAGGATCTACCATGAGTGAAATCAACCGAAGTCTGATTAACTCTGTGTTGAAGGAGAATAGGGTGAAGAGAGTTTATCTTCAGTGTTAAATCACAGCCTCTCCAACCAGACATAGCCATTTGGCGGAAGGGTGAACTGGTCTACCAAATCTCTCTGTCGCCATTGAGCACCGCTGGTTTAATCTATTTTACTGCATTTCCTTCAATAGTTATTATTCGTGCTCTGTTCCGATAGATTACCCGATCTTTTTGTTTTGTTGTCTTCCTGTGTATCTACTTTCATACCTGTTTGTAATCATCACCTGTATTCCTTCATTATGATCTTGTACTTCTGATTTACTTGTGAATTATTTCCATAGTATTTCGTTCAGTACCGATCATGTTGTGCCTCATCCTTCTACATCCGTTTGCATATTGTATTACTCTCGTTGTAGTTAAACCTGTGATCTATCAAGCTCGTACTATTGTCAATGCCTTCATTGATGAATATGCTTCTGATGAACAAGATTGATTCATTCTATTTCCTTTGATACTTTATTCCGCTGCTGTGATTGGGTTTTGCTTCAAAGCTTTCAAAAGAAAATTTGAATCTCCCATTCACCCCCTTTGGCTGATATACTCTTGGTCCTAACAATAGGTATCAGAGCGGATACTCCCTGTCTCTATTTATTAAATGTCTAACGTCCTTGGAGTTCTCCGTATGTCGTTTGTAGGTAGATCCTCCCACTCTAAAAGATTTCTTATCTTTGATGGAAATGACTATCTATACCGAAAGGAACAAATGAGAATCAGAATTCAAGCTATCAACTATGATCTGTGGCAGATTGGAAGATGACTACACCATTCAGCAACAAAACAATCTGACATCCAATGACAAAGCAAATTCGCAGTTGGATGCTGAAGCAAAAGGTATAATCTATGGTAGTCTATCAAAAGACATTTTGTTTCGGTTCCACAGGCTCAACACATCAAAGCAAATTTGGGATGCTCTCAATGGTGCTCATGAAGAAGTTGTTTCCTGATCATATCCTCACATTCAAATGCTCCGTGCTATGTTCACTAGATTCAGAAGCCCGCATAAAGAAAGTGTCATGGAAATCATTGATTGATTGAAAAACATTGTTGAACGACTACATCAGCGAGCAGTAACTGATATCACCGATAGAGATGTAGTTAACAAGCTTCTGAGTGCACTTGATGAATCTTTCGACTCTATTGTGTCTGAAATCAAGAAAAGAACTGACTATGAAGAGCTTCACTATGTTGAGGTCATGACAATGCTGCCAGTTCATGAAGAAAAGATGGAACTGGAAAATGCCAATCAAGAATCTTCTTCGGAAAGCGAAGGAAAATTCTCCCACACTATGGCAGTTCTCAAGAAGAAGAAGAAGATGTTGAGAATCAACACATCATCACCAGAGAACTTGAAATGCTCGCACAAAGGCTAAGTGATTTAAAATAACACAATCTTTGTCTCATAAATGATGACGAATTTCACGCGCCAGAATCATCAAGAAGACAACTGCCTCCAAAAGATATGAAGTGCTTCAAGTGCCAGTTATACGGCCATGTCATCGCTGATTGCTCTGGTTGGGAAGAAAAGCCTAGCAGCATATGGAAATACCTTCACTGCAGTGGTTTTAGACGAATGGATCGCCATACTAAACTCTTGAAGGAATTTGCATCTCCGAGATCTTCTTAAACAAGACCAGTCACTGACATGAAAGCCAGAGCTATCATTGAATCAAATATGAAGAGGATGTCACGGCTAAGTAGGGCGTCTGCTTATATGACAGTGGATTATGAAGAAGAAGCCACTGACACTGAATCCGATGATGAAGAGTTCTACAAAAGGAGTGGGAGAAGCAATGCATATGTTGCCACCGAATCATCCAAGTATATCAGTAAATCAGATACTGATGATGATGCTTCAAGTAATGATGATTCAAGCACTGATGAACCAATCACCTTTTGTTTCATGGCAAAATCATCAAAGGATCAGGTATCTGCCAAACACCAAAAGTCTAGGAATGAATATTCACTTGAATATATATCCTATGCCAAGCTAGTCAAGATTGCTAAATATCAAGATGATGAACTTGAAATGCTAGAAAGAAATCTCAGGAAAACTGAAGGTTAACTGGTCAAAGAGATGGAGAAGAATCAGAAGTTGATTGAAGGGCAAGATGCTTTTTCATCAAATGTTGATGATCTCACCATTTGATATAACCCACTCACAGTTAACTACGAGAGATTATTAGATGAACTCCTTAACAAATATCAAGAACTCGTGTCACTAAATGAATCTCATAACGAGATGGTCTTATAGAAAGCTTCTCCCTTCGCCGAGAAATCTGTTCGAGTTCCTGATGGTTTTGTACCTCCATTCTTAAAATGCCTAGAATGTAGAAATGCTGAATCTCATGCCGAAACATCTAATTCTATCAGAGAAAATATTATAATACTGAAGTTGGAACTACTACTGACCCCCCTTCGGAGGATTTTGCTGATGTCACTGAAGAAAATTGTAGATTAAAGGTCTTGCTTGAAACTGGGATGCTGCGGAGCCTAAAAGGGCATCAAACCTTATGTGATGTGCTCAAGAAGTCCATACTTCACAAAATCCCCCGAAGGAAGGATTAGGTTTTGAAAAGAAACTCAATGTTGACAGATCGTATTGGACTCCCGAAAAATATACTTGTACGACTTGGATTCACGCAAAGAGTAAAACCCTCAAACCTGGAACTCTAACTGGTTATCTTTCGCCCATTTCTATTGATACTAATGAGTCAAATGACTCATATTACAAACTCTTCAAACAAAAAATGGTAAGGTTTTCGCTCGATATGCTGGAACTAACTGTATGTCAGGTTTAGTCAAGAAGAAAATTTGGGTAAGGAAGGGCATCATTGAAAATCTATCAGTTACTACTAACCTGACTGTGCACGATAATCCTCGATGAGGAAATGGTTACCGTTCCAAATCTACTGGAGTATCTTTTTTGAATGATTATCACCCTCGACTGTGTCAGAAGGAATACATGTGTACTTCATCAAATCATTACACTCATGTATCTGGAAATAACTTCAATGCCTATTCATATGATTATCCTCATAGTGCACATGTGTCTCGCAGGACTCACCAGAGAAATGCCCCTTGCTAGGCAAAGCAAATGAGAGCCTCACCTCCCACGCAAGTGTGGGTTGTGAAGAAGAACTAATCAATTCTTGCATGCTATTCTGTCAGGGACATCTCATGTTTATCATAAGCCCTGAGATCAATTATTGTTGGTGCTTAATGTGTGTGGGCTCTTATTCGAAGTGCTTGTGTTTTCCTTTGTTTGGTTTTGTGTTTCGAATCAGTTCTTTATTCTGGTTGTTACTCGGTTCTTCGTGCGTTAATCATGCAACTTGATCTGAAGAAGATTTCATTCCGATGTCCTTGGTCGCTAATGGAATCAGATTCATAATTTTCATCTGCTTTGGCGCTTGTGCTTCCTCAAACCCTTCAGCATCTAGTTCAGTTACCGAGATTTTTGCAGGCAACGGCTGACACGTGCCCACGATCTCACGATCGTAATCCCGTCCGTAGATTTCGGAGTAGGTGGTTTCTCCCTCGGGCTATTTTTACCCCCTCTCTAGGTCTCTTATTCCTTAGTAATCTCTCTTTTCTGCCTCATATGTCTCCTCTCGCTCTTCGTCTGATCTCGAGCTCGAAGCAACGTGGACATCAAGCCTCACCGTGCAACTCTGGCAGAGCTCCATCACCGTTGGTCGCGTCAGTGTAGTTACTCTTCTCTCCCTTGTTGCCGTACTCGATATGTTTTGCCGAGATAGGGCTTTCATATATAGAACTTGCTCTTTCCATTTCTTGTCCTAGGGCAGTTCATACCGACGCCATTTATCAAGTGTTATTTTCTTGCGGCAGATTTTTAGGTTTCACTAAGTCAAGGCTTGTACGGTTTGTAGTAGTTCTTCGTACTGGTCTTTTGGATCTAGGGTTCACTATGTATACATTGAAAGATTAGGGGAATGGTTATGTTGTCTCAAGGCAAATTGCAATTCACTCGATGATATGTTGAAAGTGTATGCCATGAATCCCATGCTTCTTTCAAAAAATTATCTATTTTGAGTTAAAATGCACCTGTGCATGTTTGTGACTTCTTCCTATGTTTTCTTTCGTATTTATGCTTTTCTCTCAGGAGTGGTCATGGCAAATAGTTCGGATAAGAATTCAGGGTCCGAGGAAGATATTCCAGAGCAGCCCCGTGTGGTTTACAAAGCGAAGGTGGCCGAACAAAAATCAGCAAAGCCACCAAAAGCTTTGAAGAAAAAGGTCGAATCAGAATCTGATAAAGAAGATGATTGTAACGCCCCGGATCCTATGCGCCAGGTGTCCGCCAGTTATTCATTTTTGTTGCCATGTCATCTGCTTGCGTGTTGCATTTTATCATGTCATCATGTGCATTTCATTTTGCATACGTGTTCGTCTCTTGCATCCGAGCCTTTTCCCCGTTGTCCGTTTTGCAATCCGGCGCTTCTATGTCCTCCGGCGTCCCCCTTTTGTCTTTCGTTGTGAGTGGGTGTTAAACTTTCTCGGAATGGCCCGAGCCTTGCCAAGCGGCCTTGGTATAGCACTGGTAGACCGCCTGTCAAGTTTCGTGTCATTTGGAGGTCGTTTGATACTCCAACGGTTATCCGGGTAACCGCAAAGGCCTCTTTTGTTTGCAGCCCAACACCCCTTCCAAAGTGGCCCAAAACCCACCAAACTCCCCTCCATGCTCTCGGTCGTTCGATCACGATCGCGTGGCCGAAAACCGCTCCTCATTTGGACTCTCCAATCTCCCTCTACCTATAAAACTAGACCTCCCCCGAAATTTTCGGGTCATTCTACCCTAACCCTAGCAAAATCGCCCTCCGCCGCCACCGGATGCGTCCGCACCGCGCCGGACACGTCCGCCCGCCGCCGCCCGGCCAATCCGCTGCCGCCACGTGGGCGCCGCCATCTCCCGCGCCGCCGGCCCGCCGCGGCCCGCAGCGGGCCCCCGAGGCCCGAGCCGCCCGCCGCCCGATCCCACGGAATCCGCCGCCGCCGTCTTCGCCTTTGCCGCCGTCGACCGCGACCTCGCCGGCGCTCGCTGCCGCCACCGCCCCGCCGGTGAGCCGCCCCGTCGCCCGTCGCCGGCGACCGCTGCCACGGGGCCCATCTCCCCGTCGCCGCGACCTGCAGGCGCCGCCCTCGCGCCGCGTCGCCCTTGCTCCGCCCGCCGGCGCCACCCTCTCGCCGGAGCAAGAGCTCCCCCGGGCCGGCGCGCCGCCCCGTCGGTTCCTGCCGCCGCCGTGGCCTTGCCTCGCCTCCGGCCTCTGCCCGCGACCCAGCCGGCCCTCCTTGCGCCAGATCCGGTCGGGCCGGACCGGATCCGGTCGTCTCCGGCCGTCCCCGACCTCCCCGGCCACCTCCCGCAGCTCCGGCCATCTCCTCCCCGAACTCCGGCGAAGTTCCGGCGAGATCCGCGCCGCTTTGAAATCCGTGCCCGCAGGTTGACTTTCCCCCTGAAATTCCACTAAGTCCCAGTATTTGCACATTAACATGCCATGTTCATCATGCTGTATCTCTGCACCCGTAGCTCCGTTTCATGCGTGTAATATGTCAAATTGTTCGACTCGACGAGTACTTCATTTCATTCCATTGCATCATATTCATTTGAGTTTATCTTGATGCCCGAAATGCTGTTGGAAGAGTGCATGTTGATGTTAATCTGCTGAAACTGTTAAGTTATAACTTGCTCATTTGTCATTTTTGCCATGATTGATGTGTGCATCCTATGAGGTTGATGTCTTCATGTGTTTTGATCTATGCCATACCATCTTTCAAGGGGTGTATGCCATGTATTTTTGTGATCAATGTGGTGACTAGCACAAGCATGCAAACTAGGCTTCGTGATATTGCTGATTTTAGTCCCTGTTCTGCTGTTATTTTGATGCCATGTAAACTTGATGCTACAGAGAGATCCATGCATATTTTGAGATACTTCAGTAAGGGTGTTTTGAACATATGGTTGTTTCCTATCCATTCATGCCCTTGTTTGCAATTATGGAGTAGCCTAGCATGTCATTTGAGTGCTCTACTTTTGCTTCAAAATGTTTCCTGGCAGATTGTTTACTTGCTATTCAATTTAGCCAAGGTTGCTATATTTGATCCTTGCATGCTATGGACTTGTTATTGCCTTGGTTTGCTACACAAACATGTCTTCTTGATGATGCTATGCTTATCTTGTCATGCAATGACTTGTGATGAGTGAATCGAGCTTGTTAAGTAGTGTACTTGCTGTTGCTGTTTTGCTAGGCAGATTCTGTTATATTTTGTTGCTATGTAAGCATGTTGCTACTAATCATTCTATGCATAATCTGGAGATGCTCTATAAACATGTTTTGATCTAAATGTTATGCCCTATCCATCCATGCCACTGGTTGCATTTATAGCTTGTTGTATATTGTTCATATCTTGCTCCAAAGTTTGCTAAATGACTTTGCTGTCAGCCTCTTAACATTAAGTTCACTAGTTCCCATGTGTTTTGATAGTGTTCCATGCACCCTATGACCTTGCTCTTGTCATGCTTAACTTCACAAACATGCCTTCTTACTGTTGGTTGCCTTGCCATGCCATGTTTTGCTCTGTAGTGAGTGTTTCAAGCTCACCAACATGCCTATTTATTGTTGTTCCTGCTATGTATGAATCTGTAATATAACTTGCTGTGTTTACATGGGTGCCATCATATCTTCTGAACCTTTTTGACTCTTGGTCAGTAAGGGACTTTTGGTCTATGCATTTAGTAGATTCATGCCATGCCTTTGTTTGCCATGATAAGTTCCTGTAACATATTGTTTGATAGCTCTGAACATTGCAACCTGATATTATTTCTGCTTAAGTCTGTAACTGTTATTATTTGCAATCTTACCATGTCTATTTGAGCATGTTCTATTGATTTCTGGAGATAGCTCACTGTCCATGTTTTGTTATGCTTTACCTGTACATCATGCCCATGCCTTTTGTTATTATGTTGAGGTCCTGTAGCTTGTTGTTTTGATGCGTGCAATATGCCTACTTGCTGTTATGGACAGATTGTTGCTATGACTTGTATAGCGTGTGTGTGTTGAACCGTTGCTCCGTTTTGAGTGTGTTCTATATGAAACTTGCTTGTTTTTGCATGTACCTTCATATCATCATGTTGCCTCCTTGTTTTGGTGTGTTTGCTTGATGTTTGGGTGCATTTTGCATCAATGCCATGTTTAACTTGCTTTGCTCATATCTTCTAGGCCGTAGCTCCGAACTAAATGAACTTTATATGTAACTTGACTAGAATTTCGTGTAGATCATCTTGGTGCATCTTAACTTGTTGTTTAACAACTCGAACATAAGTTTTGTTCAGATCTGGACCCATTTCGAAATATGCATATGAGGACTTACCAGAATTGTTATATGTTGTTCCCGGCCTCATTTAAATTTGTCTTGATGTGTTGCTCTTGTTTGCATCATCTCTTGCCATGAGTAGCTTCATGTAGCTTTGTCATGCATCATGCTTGATGTGCATCATGTCTTGTCTATGTGTGGTGTGTTTACTATGTTGTGTGCTTCTTCTTGTTAGTTCCTGTTTCGTTGCGATCGTGAGGATTCGTTCGTCTACGCTTGGTTCGTCTTCGTGGCTTCATCTTCTTCATGGACTTGTTCTTCTTCCTTGCGGGATTTCAGGCAAGATGACCGCTACCCTGGATCTCACTACTATCATTGCTATGCTAGTTGCTTCGTTCTATCGCTATGCTGCGTTTCCTATCTTTTGCTCATCAAGCCTCCCATGTTGCCATGAACCTCTAAGCTTGACACCTTTCCTATGCAAACCACTGTTTGGCTATGTTACCGCTTTGCTCACCCTTCTTATAGCGTTGCTAGTTGCAGGTGAAGTTGAAGATTGCTCCATGGTGGACAGGATTTATGTTGGGATATCACAATATCTCTTATATTATTAATGCATCCATATATTTGGTAAAGGGTGGAAGGCTCGGCCTTTTGCCTGGTGTTTTGTTCCACTCTTGCCGCCCTAGTTTCCGTCATACCGGTGTTATGTTCCCGGATTTTGCGTTCCTTACGCGGTCGGGTGATTTATGGGACCCCCTTGACAGTTCGCTTTGAATAAAACTCCTCCAGCAAGGCCCAACATTGACGTTTACCATTTGCCTCACCACCACCTACTTTTCCCTTGGGAGTCGCTCTCCCGAGGGTCATCTTTATTATAGCCCCCCCGGGCCAGTGCTTGTCTAAGTGTTGGTCCGAACTAGAGCCCTTTGCAGCGCCCCCTCAGGGAAACTTGAGGTCTGGTTTTAGTTGTACGGATTGCTCATCCGGTGTTGCCCTGAGAACGAGATATGTGCAGCTCCTATCGGGATGTCGGCGCATCGGGCGGTCTTGCTGGTCTTGTTTTACCATTGTCGAAATGTCTTGTAAACCGGGATTCCGAGTCTGATCGGGTCTTCCTGGGAGAAGGTCTATTCCTTCGTTGATCGCGAGAGCTTATCATGGGCTAAGTTGGGACACCCCTGCAGGGTATAATCTTTCGAAAGTCGTGCCTGCGGTTATTGGCAGATGGGAATTTGTTAATGTCCGGTTGTAGATAACTTGACACCAGATCCGAATTAAAACGCATCAACCGCGTGTGTAGCCGTGATGGTCTCTTCTCGGCGGAGTTCGGGAAGTGAACACGGTTTCTGGGTTATGTTTGACGTAAGTAGGTGTTCAGGATCACTTCTTGATCATTACTAGTTGACGACCGTTCCGCTTTCTCTCTTCTCGCTCTTATTTGCGTAATGTAGCCACCATATATGCTTAGTCGCTGCTGCAGCCTCACCACTTTACCCCTTCCTTTCCCTTTAAGCTTTGCTAGTCTTGATACCCATGGTAATGGGATTGCTGAGTCCTCGTGGCTCACAGATTACTACAACACCAGTTGCAGGTACAAGTTATGCGATGATCATGACGCGAGAGCGATGCTTGCTTGCGTTGAGTTCTCTTCTGCTTCTTCGATCAGGGGATAGGTTCCAGGTCGGCAGCCTGGGCTAGCAGGGTGGATATTGTTTGAGTTTATGTTTATGATTCATCTGTAGTCGGATGTTGTTCTTGTATGTTGTATTGTTGTATTCGTATGGCATTGTATGCCTTATGTATGTATCCCCATCTATTATGTAATGTTGATGTAATGATATCCACCTTGCAAAAGCGTTCCAATATGCGGGTCTATCCTTGGTGGGACCTTCGAGTTCCTTTTGGATAGGGTCGCATATTGGGCGTGATAATCATGATAGTCCTTCAGCACACAGTCAGCCAGAGTACGAGATTGTCACTGACTCCAAGACCCTAATCTCTGATGGAAATCCCAAGAAGGGTTGTCACGGTAGAGAGAGGAACATCGCGGCTGAGATGTCTAATCCGGAAACCTACATGACTCCACCAGGAGTAGAAACTGGTTGAGAGGAACAGCAGACTGTAAAAGATTCACCGTCATTGGGTGAAGAAGTGGTTCAACCATGAGAACATCTGAAGGAAATACCAGATTTTGTTTGCATTCACTCCACCTTGGAATGATTGCATTGTTGAAGGCTTCCTATGGCAGGATGATGAAAAAGTAAGGCCAGCACCTCCTCCCAATGCTCATGCTAATTCCTTGAAAACCACAGCTGATTTTCCAGAAGAGGTTGCAAAGACGGAAAAGGACAAGGCCAAGTGTGAGGCAAGACTAGCGAAGAAAAATCAAGTGGAACAGAGGAATGTTGAGTTGTCTCAACAAGATGTGCAAGATAAGAAGGAAAGGGTGTCAGCCCAAAAAAAGAAGAAGAGGAAGTTTCTTTCTCCTCGAGCTTCGAAGAAGAAAATGTCTGTTACTTGGAAATCAAGGAAGGTTGCATCTACTTCGTCCAGTGATTCTTCTGATGACAATGCTGGCAAAGAAATTACCATGTATGACCAAAGAGTTCTGCTTGATAAGCCATACCAAACTCCTTCTACAGCAAAGAATTCGCCACCAGTGAGATATTCACCAAGGCTTGGTCAACTCCCTTCAGATAAACCTTCAGGTTCTGCTGCCCTAGTGGTGAATTGAAAGTTGATTACTGATGAAAAAGCTGCTGCTCCCGAAGGCGAAGAAAATTGTTCCTGCTTCCCCAGAGGAATATGGTTTTGATCTCATATTTGACATCATTGAAGGTGCTTCCTATGATGCAAATCCAGTTGAGTTGGACAGTTTAGGTCTGCCTGATGATGTTACCAAGATGGTAATGAAGCATTTCACTGATCTGAAGGGAATCATGAAGGAATTGAACTAGGCTCTAGAAGACAAGAAACTATTTGAGAAGATGAGGAATGAAGCTCGCTCTGAGTCTAAAAGGAAAGATGTGAACAAGGGAATCCTTGAGATCATCAAAGCCCTCACTGTCATGACAAACAATAAGATTGACTGGCACTCCAAGTTGAAAATGGGTATCTCTCAATTATGTGATCATAAAAATGATGAGATTAAGCGTCAAGCAGATCTTGCTTGATGAAGAGAAAGAGAAGAGAAACATCAAAGAGCTCAGGCCAAAGCCAACAAGCTGAAAGAAATCAAGGATCGTGGTATCCAATCCATATCAACTGATGCGCCTGTGGACATAAGTGCCCCACTACAAAATATTCCTCCATCCCCTCATCTCGAGGAAGTAACCGAGCAACAAGCTGATCTTGCGGTAGTTATCATTCGTACCTCAGTCGAATAAGAATCTGATGTTGTGGACATGTATCTAGTCAATCCTGATGAAGTGAATGTTGTGCCCGAGAAAAATGCTCCTGGACAAAGAATTGATGAGGAGATTGAGATGGAAAAGGGAGTCCCATTGCCTTTGAAGGAAATTCAAGCTGAACCCCCCGGATCCACCAAGAAGTGTGAGAAGGGCGAGGGGGAGCAAATTGCTTCCCAAGGAAATATCCCTACGGTCTCCTCATCTGGTTCCCCTGCCCCGATAGAGGTTAACCCTGCCCCTGGTTCTATGGCTTCACAGCCAGCACAGGAAGAGAAGAAATTTGAAGAGCCCTTGGCTCCCAAAGAGAAAGGACAAGAAGTTGCACCAATAGTTTTGCCACACCAAGTTGTACCACCAGTGTTGCCGCAGCAGACTGAAGGAGAACAAGTTGTGACCCAATAGTCTGAAGAAGTTGTCACACCACCCACTATTGAGATTGCATCGAAAGTAAAGGCCCCAGTGCCTGAAAATGAGAAAGCCGCTGAAGGAGTTCCGGCGTAGGAAAATGAAGGTCAGACCAGTGCTTCCATGCCATCATCTCCAGAGAAATTCATAAAGCCTCTACTCCATTAAAGCCCATCAATGAAAATGTGTCGGCCTACGAAGATGTTCAGACGATGGAAATTAGCGAGGAAATACTTCGAAAAAATCCTCAGGAATGATTTTCTCTATTTCCGGTTGAGTATGGCCCCAATGGCCCCATTTTCAATGAAAAGCTTCACTCATCAAAGCTTGCCTTCTTTGATGTCAGTCCGTACGATGGACAAAGGACATCATTATCTCCAAGGTTTTGGACTGAAGAACAAGCAGTCTATTATGCTCAAATATTTGTTTGGAAAGCACAAAATTTTCAATCATAAGATGTTAAGGTTCGCCAAGCTCGAAGAGATGCCCTGCTTCCACAATGCAATATGAGCACATTGAAGCTCTTCTGAAGGGATTCATGTGTTTAGACCATGGCTGGAACAAGGAAGTTATTCTTCAGTTCTATGCTATGTTGTACATCTCAGGAGAGTTTGGAAACACATCAGCTTGGACACTTGAATGGATGACTGGCAGAGAGAGAATCAAATGTTCGGCAGATCATTTTTTTGCCCTGATAAATATCCCACAATGTGAGTTTGAGAAGGAAAGAGATCACATGCTCCATTTGTAGGAAGTGTCCGAAGCACAACTTTACGTCCTGATGGATCCCACCATGGTAGGCAACGAATGCATTATTGATCCGAAGAAGTTGGCTTATGATAACAAAGTGCTATTCCACGTCATGTGAATACCATCACGCCAGCAAACAGGCCCAACTCCATCAAAGGCATCATGGAGAATGCACTTGTGGCAATATATCAGGGAATAAAGTTTGATATTCCTGACCATTTCATTCGGAACTTGGCATGTGCTGCAGATAACCCTTAGTCATTAACGCCCTATGCTCCATGGATCATGTTCGCTATCGAGCAGATTACAAAGGAGAAATTCTGCTGGGCTTATGCACTGAAGGAATTCATGCCACCAGTTCGTGACACTCTGCGCATTGTGAAGTATAATAGCAAAGGAAAGGAGCCTGTTGATACTGCTTCAACTGTCTCTACTTCTGAAAATGCTCCAAAGGTTAAGAAAGCCAGAGTTGAAATCCCTCGCGAAGAAAATCCATCTCTCTATGAGATTTGAATTCGCATGCAGCAGACCCTGGAAGGACACAGCAAGATGGATATAAAGGAAAAGGTGGAATTGATGGCTGAGCTAAATCTGATTCATAATCACACTCGTCAAATTCTACTGCATGAGAGGGATGCAAGGAAGTGATCTTGGACCTTGTTAAGGGAGCATTACTCTCGCAAGGATTTGGCTAATAAGGGCCTCTTCAAGGAGTATGACTACCTAGACTTGCTAGCTGTTCTGCTCATCCGAAGACAAACTCCAGTGCTCCCACAATGTTCTGAGTCAACGGATCTATTGTTTGTCAATCATGATGATGAAGTTATAGATACAACCGGTACTCGAGTCTACAAGCTAGATATTCCTTGCTCCAAGTCTTCCAAGGCCAAAGCTGCAACTCCTACATCTGCCTCGACCAAAGATGCTACTTCTGATTCTTCAAGAGGTTTTAATTTGGATTCAGAAGAATCTCCCACAGAGTAATTCCTCGAATATCCTCTCTTTCCTTTTTGACACTTGTTGACAAAAAGGGGGAGAATTACATCGAGTGATAGCTTATCAAGGTTTGTAGGGTGTTTTCTTTTCGTTTGCTATCTGTTTTTCCCTCAAACTATTTGCTTCATGAACTTATCGCACTGCATGTGGTGCTAAAACACTCGTACGCCATGTAATGTTAATAACCCCCGCCTGCAATATCATTTGATTTGCACTATTTGTCTGCAGGAACCATCGTATGAGTTTTTCCTATGAATGTTTATCATCAACGATTATCTATCTTATAGGAACACTTATCTGCTGCTCGGAGAAGAACATAGAATCATCAAGTGATGAAACCATACTGGAGAAGTACATCAAGTACTAAATAAACTATAACTGTTGTGGTTGGATATGCAATGATTGTTGTCTCTCATTATCTAACCTTGCAGGAAGATAAATTTATTCTATGCACAAATGCCTTATGAAGGCTATCTATACGACTGGCAAAGTGTTTTCCCTCACAGATATCCTTTGCATCATCTATATTCAAGGAAAATCACCTCCGAAGCATATCGACTCTGAGCAACATATTCTTATTCTTTCCTGCTCTGATCTTTGAATGTCTAACATGCAGGAAAACTATACCTCGTGTGGATTAAAATTGTGTTCTGAGAAAACCTTCATGATATATCTGTGTCATAGATCAATCAACTCTTATTTTACATAACCTTCTTCAAAGATTTTGTGAGAGCAACTACCTCTTGAGCTGCCACCGAGGGGGCCAGTTGAGTTGTGGCTGCAGCACGCCGGGTGCTACATCTTGGACACCGGAGCTGAGGTCGAGGTGGTGCCCCTAGAGATGTCTTCATGACCCGCAGATGGGGTGAGGTCGCCCAAGCCTGCCGTGTAGAGGGCCCCCTCACGATCCACTTAGAATACGACAGCGCCTCCACCCTCTTCTTCATGGTCTTCGACGAGGAGTGCCGGCGGCTGGAGTGATGCCCCGGAGGAAGCAGCCCGCGGGATGTGGCCGAGGGAGATAGATCTGCTTCCGTCCCTATCAGCACCCCCTTCAGCAGTAGCAATGACTCTTGGGAATCCAGTGATTCTCTTGAGCCCAGCAAATCTCTAGAGTCCAGTGACGATAGCTACGTGCCGCCAAGCTCCTGCCGTGGTGGGAGGGCCGAAGCGGCTGCCGCCCGGCATCATCGGTGATGCGCGCTGGCCTAGTTGGAGCCCTTCCTCTTTTGCTTCCCTCCGTGCAATTAGGACTAGCCCCGCGGGGCTTGTAAGGATCGAAATATTTTAATTCCAACGTCGCTCTTTTGGTTTATGATGAAATTGCGTATCCCAATCTCGCATGATTCCCCCCTTTCTTCTCCTTAGGTAGGGTAGCGCTCTATGCCGGCGGGACCCATTCCCCAGGCAGGCTTTAGCCATCGCTACTATGCCAGGTCGCGATGCTGTGGTCAAGGCTAGGAGGTGGCATGCGCGAGGCGGCCCGTGAGCCAGAGCTCGGTCCTCGGGTCTATCAGTGTTGCAGGGATGGACCCAAGCACAAGCGTCGTGCCAATGTGAGCAACTGCCGTTGCGGGATGGGCGAAGGACAAGCCAGCAAATGTAGGGAGACTGTGAGGTGGTTAACATTCAAAGCAAGCAGGCGATGATCATCGATAAGCTCAGGAGAGATGGTTAGGCAATTCCGATGAGTGCCCGAGGGGACAGACCCACCCGACTTGGGGATAATGCAGCTCGAGGGGCGCCCCCAAACTGAACGAACTAAAAAGATGTCACCTGGGACCGTTGCTGAAGACATGTCGAGGTAGCAGAAGATGCGCGCTGCTGAAGTCGTCCCTCACGAGCCGCCTTGGCCCTGAGCCTCGGGAGGCTCCGGGGGCTTGGGGTCTCCTAAAGATGCATCTCCATCTTCGCCAGGATCGCCTGGTGCCTAGCCTCTCGAGCCTCCAGGACGCCCGTATGCAGTGCTGGAACGCCACAGCCGTACTCGGCAGGCCGAAGGGCATGCGAACATAGTTGTGGGGGGGACCCTCGCATCGGCCGACACAGGACGGCCAGAAGAGCTGCCGAGATGTTGCCCCATTGAGCCCTGGGATGTCGATGCAGACGCAGAACTCCTTACCCTCTCCAGGGCAATGAGCCACGCCCGATGGTGGGCGGCGATCGCCCTGCAGTACCCTTGCCTCTTGAATCTCCTCGACTGCCTTGTTGATGAACTCCTGAACGCCCGGCGCCTCACGCCTGCGCCTTCTCCTGGGAAGCATGCGCTGAAGCATGCTTCCACGTGGTGCCCGAGCACCTCCCTCGTGATGTTGGCTAGGTCCGAGGCCCTCCAGAGGAGAGCCCCCGAGCCCAGCCTTAGAGGGGCGCCGGGCACGCCTTCCTATGCGATGGGCGAAGGCGCCCCATCCAGGGACAGAAGGCTCAGTATGGTGCTGTCAGGTGATTCCTTATCATGAGACCCCTGGCCCAGCTATAGCTTCTTCGTCTTGGAGGCGACCTCAGGAGGGAGGAAGCCGCCCTCGTCTTCACGGTTCTTGACAGTTGCAGCCTGGTAGGTGTGCTCACGGGAGCACACTGTGTCCTTGTCCTTGCAGGCAACCATGATGATGCCGCTGCTCCCTAACATCTTGTGAACGTTGTAGCCGTGGTGCATTGCCGCCATGAACTTGGCCAGCGCTGGGTACCCGAGGATGGCGTTGTAAGGCAGATGAATGTCGGCGACATCGAAGTCGATGAGCTCGGTGTGGTAGTTTTCACGCTCGCCGAAGGTGACAGGGAGGCGGATCTTCCCTATCGGATTCGTGGAACCGTTGGTCACTCCTGAGAACAGCATGGTAGGCTGAAGCTGGTGATAAGGTACTTGGAGCCTATTGAACGTCTGCACAGAGAGAACATTGAGCCCTGCACCACCATCAATGAGGGTCTCGGTGACGACCATGTTGCTGATGATAGGCGAGCAGAGCATTGGGAGCGCGCTAGCACTGGCCGCGCACTTGAGCTGATTGGAGGAGTTAAAGGTGATGGCGTATTTGGATCACCTGAGCGGGCGAGTTGCCTCGAGCTTGGGGAGCGCTGCGTTCACCTCGCGTGTGAACTGCTTGAATATCATATGAGAGGCTGGGGCCTGAGAGCCGTCCAAGATGCAGGCGATGGCTCGAGGCTCTTGGAAACCCCCCAGCCCCCTCGTCCTGGTGATGATCTTCATTCCTTCCTGGTGGTGGAGGTAGTGGAGGAAGACCGGCATTGCCCTGAGGCCGATCCTCGCCAGGCTGGTCCCTCCATGCATCCTCGCGAGGCTGGGCCTGCCAGCTGTCCTCCCGAGGCTGGTCATGCCACTCCTTGCGATGGTCACAGCCGTGCCAGGTTCCGCCACCTCGGCCGTCTCCGTGACCGTAGCCTCGATCGTTGCACTCGGGGCGTCGATCGAGGCGCCCATCACGGAGGGCCCTGAGCTCCGGGCAGTCGTTGGTGTTGTGGCTGTGAATGTTGTGGAAGACGCAGAATGGTCGGATGCTCTTGGATGACTCTGGGTTGTCGCAGCCACGCTTCATCTCTGGCTCGGCCACAAGCACAGTTGGCCCCTTGCGCTCCATGTCCTTAGCCTTGGCCTTCTTGTCTTTTGGGTCAGCATCAGGGAGCTCAAGGAGGGAGAGGCGTCCCTCCTTAGTCCTTGCGCACTTGTTCGCTATGTTGAACATCTCCAGGGCTGTGTAGAGGTCCTAATGGATGGCGAGCTCCTCCTTCATCTTGACATTGCGGACTCCATCAGTGAATGTTGAGATGATAGCCTCGTCTGACACCTTGGGGATCTTGAGGTGAACGTTGTTGAAGTGTTGGATGTAGTTTTGCAGGGTCTCCCCTGGCTGCTGCTTGATGCGTCATAGGTCACCTGCGGCCGACAGGCGGTCGTGAGTGCCTTGGAAGTTGGCGATGAAGCAGTCGCGCATCTCATCCCAGGAGGAGACAAATCCCATGAGGAGATTCAGGAGCCAGCAGCGTGCACCATCCTTGAGGGCCATGGGGAACCAGTTCGCTATGATCTTCTCGTCGCAGCTGGCCGCCTCAATGCTCAGCTCATAGAGCTGCATGAACTCGGCGGGGTCAGCGGTGCCGTTGTAGCGTGGGGGCAGATCAGGCTTCAACTTGCCTGGCCAGATGTCATTGCAAAGCTCCGGGTTGAACCCTACTGTGGTCACGGGAGCCCGTCAAGGAGGTGGAGTTTGGTCTTGGTGCTCGCGTGCCGCCACGATCACAAGCGGCACACAACCTTGGTGTGGGGGTGCTGGAAGCACACGTGCATCTTCTTGGGGTCGCTGCACCACTTGCCAGCTTGCCTCTTTGCACGCAGGTGCCTAGCGCGGCGGGTCGAACCGCGGTGCCACCGCCTTGGTTCGACGATGGCGCCCTAGGCTGGAGGTAGTGGAGGTGCCCCGTGAGCCATGCCGCCTGCGGCAGGTGGTTGCTGAGGTAGCAAGTGGGCCGGTGCAGTGGAGTCTCTGACAGCGCTGACGAAATTGGCAATGCGCTCGAGAAACTCCTCATAGAGGTCGTCGACTGGGCAAGTAGCAAAGGAGCTCCCGCGCCATGAGGAGAGTAGCTTGCGTGTTTGCTGGGCCGCGACGCGCGTGGGAGGATGAAGCGGCCGAGGTCAGCGACAAAGTGGCGGTGCGCCCGTCACGGCGTACTGAGGGGTGTAGTTATGAAGCTTGCGGCTCGTGCCCGATAGGGCCCATGGTGCCGTTGGCTGCCGGTGACAGAGGGCGACGAGGGCAGCCGTCGCCACCGAAGCCGTCTGAGCGACACGGGCGGCAACCGTGGCCCGGCGCTCAGCGCGAGCCCGACGTGCATCAGCCATGGAAGTGTCGGAGTACCGGTGGATCGATCGACGGAAGAGGATATCTGATGCACCCCTACCCGGCGCGCCGAATGTCAGATTTTGGGTTCCGCAAATCCTTTATAGGTGCGAACTCTGGGAAGCGAGCGAAGATCTCAACCTATGCAGCCTACCTACTCGTGATCCTCTAGGCCTAGCGCGTCGATCTCAAAGGGGCAGAGAGACACAACCATTTATCCTAGTTCGGGCCACCTTGCGGTGTAATACCCTACTCCAGCATTTTGGTGGATTGCCTCGAAGGGCTGAGGATGAACTAGCCTCAGGAGGTGAGGTGTTCTTGAGCTCAAGAGAGCTGGTGAGGTGGTCGGGTGAGAATGGATCCAATCCCCTCTATGGTGGTGCCTAAGTCCTATTTATAGTGGTCTTGGTCCTCTTCCCAAATGTTGGAGGGAAGGGATCCCACAATGGCCAGATTTGAAGGGGGACAGGAAGTACAACCTATCCTGGCTAAAGTGGTCTTCGGCTGCGAAAATCCTCTGGTTGTGACGCTGCGGGGGGCTCGACGATGACCTCCGTCCTGCCATCCTGGCGTTCTTGATCTCGTTGCACCAGAATGGAAACCTTTTGCCGATTCCTCGGGACTCCGCGCCTGTTGCTTGCCTCCTTTGCACCAAAGAGGAAACTGGTACTCTGCGCCCGCTGGCGCCCGCCTGGCCTTGGTCGTCATGGCTCACGTCAGCTGAGCCTCGTGAGGTGTACCTTGCGTAGAACTCTCCGCCCCTCGAGAGACAGCCTGAGGAGGACAATCCCCTTGGAGGTCTTGGCGTCGTCTTCCTTGAGTTGTCAATGCTGAAGTTGGGCCGTACCACGCCGTCGATGGAGCCACACAGTGGGCCGCATGCAGGCAAGTCTTGGTACCGCCATCCAGAACTCCGATAGAAGTCGAAGACAAAGTGAATATGTAGTATTCATTTGTATTTTCTTATTTCATTCTTTCGAGCCATAGGACCTCCATACTTAAGGAGGGTTATAGGTTCTCGATGCTTAGATCCATTGTGATTCTCAGCCATAACCAATGAAAGATGCGAGAGAAATCTCTCTGTGCTCCGACCAAAAATACTTGCGAGCAAGAGACTATGATCTTCGCCGCAATAGATTTGCCTTGGACCGATGAGTTAGCATTTCTTGCTCCGTTGGAAATGTTACCTCTATGCTCAAATCCGACCGTTGGAAAAGTGTCGTTCGGCCATTGGTTGAGCCCGATGTCTAATTTGGTCATTTCCCATCTGGGAAGGTTGTGGCTACAAATAGACACCCTGCTCCAACATTATCCGTTGGCTGCTACGCTTGAGATTTTTGAGAAGATTGACATGACCAACCCCTCTCCGAGTGATTTGAGTTTAAGATCCACCGAGTGGAAAATCAAGAGCCCAAACATAGACAGTGGTTTAGTATCATAGTAGATCTGAGTGAGAGTTCTTG
The DNA here is from genome assembly GCF_018294505.1 of Triticum aestivum. Classification (NCBI taxonomy): domain Eukaryota; kingdom Viridiplantae; phylum Streptophyta; class Magnoliopsida; order Poales; family Poaceae; genus Triticum; species Triticum aestivum. The sequence continues at coordinate 173,997,583 of NC_057807.1, read as the reverse complement.
TACCTATTACTCTTGAGAGTTGCGCACTCTCTAGACGGATAGGTTTCGGCTTCGAGTGTTGAAGAATTGTTGTCTTTACTGAGCCTGATCTTCAGCAACCAAGAGTGATTGTGGTTCGTGAAGGTCGACTGAAGGTTTTGTGATCACCGAGAAGGATCTACCACGAGTGAAATCAACCTTAGTCTGATCAACTCTGTGTTAAAGGAGAATTTGGTGAAGAGAGTTTATCTTCAGTGTTAAATCACAGCCCCTCCAACCAGACATAGCCCTTTGGTAGAAGGGTGAACTGGTCTACCAAATCTCTGTCGCTGTCGAGCACCATTGGTTTTGTCTATACTACTGCATTTCCTTCGGTAGTTATTATTCATGCTTTGTGCCGATAGATTACTTGATTGGTTTGTTCGGTTGTCTTCCTGTGTATCTGTGTTCATCCCTGTTCATAATCATCACATATATTCTTTCATTACCATCTTGTACTTCTGATTTACTTATGTATTCTTTCCATAGTATTTTGTTCAGTACCAATCATGTTGTTCCTCATCCTGCTATATCTGTTTGCATGCTGTATTACTCTCATTGTAGTTAAACCTGTGATCTAGAAAGCTCATACTATTGTCAATGCCTTCATCGATGAATATGCTTCTCACAAAGAAGATTGGTTTAGTCTATTTCCTTCGATACTCTATTCCGCTACTATGATTGGGTTTTGTTTCAAATCTTTTGAAAGAAAATTTGAATCTCCCATTCACCCCCCCCCCTCTGGTCGATATACTCTCAGTCTTAACACTTCTTCATCCTTATTGTTAGATGATTTAGTTGGGAAATGCATGGGTTTCTGAACCCATGGTTCTGTTTCCTTACCATATTTTCTAGCAATAAAGTCTCTCTTATCATAACATTTATTTTTAGGTGGTGGGTTATCAAGATCAACAACAGGTTCTATTTCAACATCATTATATGGGTCCCTAACAGTTGAGCATCCACATGAACATCACCATTGTCATTATCATTATCATTATCAATAGGTGAATGTTCATTACCAGATTGTGTTTCAGCATCAGAACTAGAAACATCATTAGTATCTTCAGAAGGTTTTTCTACTTCAGGTTCACTAGAAGCATGCAAAGTCCTATCATTTTTCTTTTTAGTTTTTCCTTTTAGATGGACGAGGTGCATCAACATTAATTCTTTGAGAGTCTTGTTCTATTCTTTTAGGGTGACCTCCAAGATAAAGTGGCTCCTGAGTCATTCTACCTCCTCTAGTCATTACTCTAACAACATGATCATTCATATTACTATTCATTTCATTAAGGAAATCAGCTTGAGATTTAGCAACTTGTTCTAACTGGGTTTGAATCATAGGAGCATGTTTTCCTACACCTTTAACATCATTTGTAATTCTAAATAATAAGTCACTCGAGCGATCAATCATATAGGCATTACGTTTCAGTTGTTTCATAACATAAGCATTGAAGTTATCTTGCTTGATATATAGTGGTCAAATTCATACAAGCATTGACTACGAGATTTATTATAAGGAATATCACCATCATCAAACTTTATAAGATATTTACCTCTACCACATGTGGTGGTGTGTCAAGACTATGTATTTCTTCAATAGGTGGTAAATTCTTAACATGTTCAGCTTTAATACCTTTTCTTTCATACCCTTCTTTGCCTCTTGCATATCTTCAAGACTGGGAAATAAAATACCCCTCTTCTTTAGAGTGGGTTTAGGCGGTGGCTCGGGAAGTGTCCAATCATTATCATTCCTCAATATGTTAGTCAGTAGATCTTCAGCCTGTTCAATAGTTCGTTCCCTGAAAACACAACCAGCACAACTATCTAGGTAATCCCTACAAGCATCGGTTAGTCCATTATAAAAGATATCAAGTATTTAATTTTTCTTCAGAGGATGATCAGGCAAAGAATTAAGTAATTTGAGAAGCCTCACCCAAGCTTGAGGGATATTCTCTTCTTCAATTTGCACAAAGTTAAGTATTTCCTATAAAGTAGCTTGTTTCTTATGAGTAGGAAATTATTTTTTAGAGAACTAATAAATCATATCCTGGGGACTATGCACACAACCAGGAGCAAGAGTATTAAACCATATCTTAGCATCACCCTTTAACAAAAAAGGAAACAACTTAAGAATATAATAATAGCAAAAATTTTCCTCATGAGAAAATAGGGTGGCTATATCATTCAACTTAGTATTAGCAGTTTTCGATGGTAGAGTATTCAATCCAAATTTATTGATTGGACACAAGGGGAGCCAAAGAATATTTGCAAGTATTAGCACTTGAGTTGTCAATTCAACCACACTTGGAGTCTAAATATCTGCAGCAGAGTGATCAGTATTGTCGTGGTAATCTCATGTCAGATGCCAGGGGTGGCTAATCATGGATGGGGCTAGAAGAATGTCGTCGGGTCCTGGAGGCGGGAGTGAGCACGAGCTCGATTGGACACGAGACGTACCGAGGTTCAGGGCTCTCCGGAGAGATCAAACCCCTACTTGTCGGATTTCGGGTTCCGGCAAAACTCTTGAGGTTCGAACACTGGGGTGCGCATGAAGATTTCCCCTACCGAAACACGCCCTCAGCCTCGCCGCGGTCTCTAAGCTAGCTTGATGAACTCACAGCACAAGAGACACAAGATTTATACAGGTTTGGGCCACCGTTGTGGTGTAATACCCTACTCGTGTTTGTGGTGGTGGATTGCCTCTTGGGCTGATGATGAACAGTACAAGGGAAGAACAACCTCCTGAGGAGAGGGGTCCTTGTGGTTCGCAAACTTGTGCGGGTGAGGATGATCTAAATCAGCTGCCCCTTCTACTGTGGTGGCTAGCCCTATTTATAGAGGCCCTGGTCCTCTCCCCAAATATTGAGCAGGAAGGGATCCAACATTTTGAAAGGGGACAACTAGTACAAGCTTTCCTGACTAAAGGTGGTCTTCGCTTGTCAAAGGCGCTGGTGGTGACACCTTCTTGGGCTCCACGATGACCTCCTTCCTGCCGTCCTGCTGGTCTTGGTCTTGCTGCACCGATATGGAAACCTTTGTCTGATGCCTCGATACTCCGCGCCTGCTCTTGCACCCTTAGCACCAAAGGGGAAACGAGGACACTGCGCAGGCTGGCGCCCGCCTGGCCTTGGTCGTCATGGCTTGCATCACGGGAACCTCGTGAGGTACCCCTTTGCCTTGATCTCTCCGCCCCTCGCGACTCTGCTTGGTGAGGCCGCTCCTGAGGAGGCCTTGTGTCATCCGCCCCGCGAGGCTTGGCCCCTCGCGAGGGTCTTGAGTGTTGGTTGACGAAGAAGGGCTGTACTGGGCCATTGGTGGAGCCACCCCGCAGGCCGCAGGCAGGCAAGTCTGGGGACCCTCGATCCCAGAACGCCGACAGTAGCCCCCGGGCCCAAGGCGCGCTCAGACTTGGCTTAGCAGCGAAGCCAAAGGGAAAGTGTGAAGCCCCGCGGGCCCCAACAGCCTACGGCCTTGGTCGACGCATGGCAACTTATTGGACGTGGGCGTCTCCCCTTCCCTACGCTGCCTCGGCAACTGTCTGACTTGACAAGTCCCTGCTGCATGGAAAAAAGGGTCATCATTACTTGTGATCGTGGAGGTTTACGGTTGGCCTTCCTTGGGCTATAAATCGGGATGGGCGAGAGCCCCCGTCGCCCATCTCTTCCCATTCCTCTTGCATCTCCTCCCTTGCTCCTGTTGCTTGCAGCGCCCCCATGGCGCCTGCGAAGAGGTTTTCGGCCGCGGAGAAGGGGAAGGCTTGCCAGGAAGGGCCCGGCTCTCCTCCACAAAAGCACGGACATGGTCGCCCCCGCAAGCACTCCGCGACACCTGTCGTGGCTTCCCGCGGTCGCGGCGGTGGCCCTTCGTGTGGTTGTGCCACCCATGTTGAGGCAGTCCGGTTGGTGGGGGAAGGCGTGTTGTGGCTGCGCGGCCTCCCCGACCGCGCTTCCACTCGGCGGAGGTGCTGCCGGAGTTCGTCGTGTGGTCGGATAACCCAGCCGGCAACTGGCTTCAGCTCCCTCTCTCCTTCGTCGGCGAGCTGCCGGCCGCTGGCCTAGGCGGGCTCTGGTTGCAGGCAGATGGCTGCTGTAGCAGGGCCTCCTGGGTCACAGCAGAGGTCTCCGTTTCCGGCAACACTGCCTTTGCCCGAGGCTGGCAGACGTTTGCCTGTGCGCGCGGTCTCGGCAAGCTATGCACCCTCCACTTCAGGTACGATGGCGATGCGACCCTCTACGTGAGGGTGTTCGTAGAGGACGGCCGCCTTGTTGGGTGCTGCCCTAAAGACAGCAACGGCGATGAGGAGCTCAGTCTTTGCAACGGTCGTGATGAAGGTGAAGGTGGACTTGCTCCCGGCGGCGACCGTGGCTCGTCAAGCTACGGCGGCTCTTCCTCCGGCGACAGCTCCTCCAGCGGCAGCTACGATCAACTGCCACGCCACCGTGTCCGCCTCGGGGGAGGCAGCTGTCGGTGTCAAAACCGGTGGATCTCGGGTAGGGGGTCCCGAAGTGTGCGTCTAAGGCTAATGGTAACAGGAGGCGGGGGACACAATGTTTACCCAGGTTCGGGCCCTCTCTATGGAGGTAATACCCTACTTCCTGCTTTATTGATCTTGATGATATGTGTATTACAAGAGTTGATCTACCACAAGATCGTAGAGGCTAAACCCTAGAAGCTAACCTATGATTATGATTGTTCTTGTCCTACGGACTAAACCCTCCGGTTTATATAGACATCGGAGGGGGCTAGGGTTACACAGAGTCGGTTACAGAGAAGGAAATCTACATATCCGAATTGACAAGCTTGCCTTCCACGCAAAGGAGAGTCCCACCTGGACACGGGACGAAGTCTTCAATCTTGTATCTTCATAGTCCAATAGTCTGGCATAAGTACATAGTCCGGCTGTCCAAGGACCCCCTAATCCAGGACTCCCTCAGTAGCCCCTGAACCAGGCTTCAATGACGATGAGTCCGGCGCGCAGATTATCTTCGGCATTGCAAGGCGGGTTCCTTCTCCGAATACTCCATAGAAGATTTTGAACACAAGAATCGTGTCCGGCTCTTCAAAACAAATTACACATATCACCGTAGAGAGCACAATATTCCACAAATCTAATCTGCTGACAACTTTTTCATAGCATGACATCATGCCGCGGCCCGGTCATTATACGAACAGTTTTCTCAACCTGCTACTGCACATATTGCGAGGCGGTTTTAGTGGCACGTCTTATCAAGGAAGAGATCGTGTCCCCTTATCACGAGATTCTCATCAATACGGGTGTGGGTAACCCAACCGCGCCATCAATGCGACGGTTGGGGAATAAGCAATTTTACGGGGCAAGTGGGGAGGCGCACAGTTTCTACCGCCTTTATAAAGAGATAAGGATTCCCCTTTTTCACCCAAACCTCCTTCTTCCTCTGTTCATCCATTCTTCCTCGCTCGAGCTCCAGCGCCCAAGCTCTCACCTTCTCTGTAAATCCATTCCAAGCATGTCCGTAGTGGGAGGCAAGTGGATGGCCTCCTCCATTACAGAGGAGGACATCACGAAGCTTCAGGGGGACGGATACCTGTACGCAAACATTGTGCACCAGCTTCTGGCTGAAGGGCAAATCCCCGAAACCCCAGGAGGGTAGTGTTCCTCCCTCACATCATCTGTGCACTGGGATTCCCCCTACACCCATTCGTCCTCGGGCTTATGTTCTACTACGGGCCAGACTTCCATGATTTGGCCCCCAATTTCATCCTCAACATCTCGGTGTTTATCATCGTGTGCGATGCCTTCTTCCGCATTACACCCCACTTCGTCCTCTGGCTGAAGACCTTCAATGTGAAGCCAAAGGTAGAGGTTGGCCAGCAAGCGGAGTGCGGAGGCGCCATGGTGGGCAAGATGCACAATGTCAACTGGCACGAAGGCTCCTTTGTGGAGACCGTGAAGGGGTGGCATTGGGGGTGGTTCTACATCACCGAGCCGCACGACACCAACTGGGCGGCGGCCCCCGAATTTCGATCCGGCATCCCCATGCGGCTCACCTCCTGGAAAGAGAAGGGCCAAGCCTGGGGTTCATCGGTAGAGCTGACTGGACAGCAGACCTGTGTCAAAAATATGATAGGCAAGAAAATCAAGCTTGTCAATGTGGTCCAGGTCATGCTCATCCGCCGGATCCTTCCGTGTCAAAGACGAGCTTTCAATCTATGGGAGTTCGACCAGACCGAACACCAGATGCTGCGAGAGCTCTTTGACACGACGCACGAAGACGTCTAGAAGGTGTTGTTCAAGGCCGCCGAGGTACCACGGCCCATAGACGAAGATCGCGGACTCAGCGCAAAGCACCCTGCCAATCCTGTAACTATTCATATCAAGATGTGCCTTTCCCCAGCATGTTTGCGGGAGGAATCTAAGCCTCCATGCCAATTTAATAGGAAGGGTAGCGATAGCGGGGCAGATTGACTGTCCGGCTCCACTACCCGAAGATCCAGCATCGCCTCTCTTAACGAAGATGCTGTTTCCGACGCCCTATGAGGTGCCGGAGAAGAAGGCCAAGAAGAAGGCCATGGGGACCAGGAAAGGTCTCCGGCGCAAGGTTGTATAGGACTCATCGTCTAAAGACGCCGAGGCGCACTCCTCCAACGAAGCCGAGGAGGAGGAAGAGGAAATCCCTCCCACCGCAACCGGGGGGGAGAGGAAGAGGAAGGCCCCCCCGCAGGGGGAGGCCGAGGCGTCCAAGAAGGGGAAGACCCTCCTTCCGGACCACTCTACCACAGCGGCCTACAACGGCGAGGAGTGGCTGCCCAGGGACAAGCCCCTGGCGAAGTTGCAAGTATCTGGACACTATAATACTTCCGGTATGTTTTGCTTTATTGCTTCTTATCATGCCGAACATGCATATGCAGTCCGGCCAAGTCCCACATCGGGGTATCCTCCTCTGATGGGTTTTTGGACCAGTTGGCGATGAACAGCGATTCACCCCCGACGACTACCTCCCCCAGGCCCGCGGACAACACCGAGGTGTTGTCTCAGAGGATACCGGATCAAGGGGAGATAGTTCTGGAGACGCCCCCAGGCGAAATCCCTGCCGCCGAGCACATGGGGGGGGGGGGGAAGACCCCCCATGGATTCCGATAACGGGGGCTGCAACAAGCCTGGCCCCTAGCTGGATACTGCGCTGGAACCCCCCAGTGGTTCCTGATTCGGGCAGGCAGCCTCTCCCTAAGGAAGGCGAGCCGCCTGTGCCGATGACCTCTGTCTATCCAGAGGCATCGGACAATTTATTGGAAGCGCTTCGGGGCGCTTCCATTGACGACAAACACCGTACCATCATGGGTACGGTGATCGAGAAGGTCCGGTCCACCAAAAGCAGATTGATCGAAGCCAGCGCCAGCCTCCTAACAGGCTTTGAGGTAAGTAATAAAATTGTAACAATATCACTGTACAGAAAGTAGCCCCTGATGCTCTGTTTGGTGTTCGGGAAGAAAGGCCGAACAGAGGATTAAATAACATCCGCAGGAGTCTAACAGAAAATGTCTATGTGAATAAGCAGGCGTCACTGCTGGCCGCTGCCGATCGTACTGCGGAGGTCTCCGGAATGAAGCGAGACCTAGAGCGGAACAAGGAAGAGCTCGGCCTCATGAAGAGGCAGGTCGAGGAAAACAAAGGTACACAATACCCCGTCTGTATATTTACAGAGGAAAAATTGTTGATGCTAATAGAAGCGTCATGAATTTTAATAGGGGCCACGACCGAAGTGGAGGCCCCTAAGTAGGCGCTGAACGAGGCCGAAGAAAAAGCGGCCAAGGAGCGCGCCGAGCGCGAGAAGCAAGAGGCCCGAGTCGACGAGGTCAAGCAAGAGCTCCAGGATTTCATCAAAAAATACGTGTCCTTGGAGCGTGACTCTAAGACGCAAGAGTCCGAGGTTGCGAAGGCCCTCTAGAGCACACGAGACACCAAGGACGAAGCCCAAAAGGCCCTCCAGGAGATTCAGGCGGCCAAGAAGGTTGCCACGGGTAAGGCATTCATTATGCAAATCAAGCATGTGAAGGAGACTTTCCTTTTACTTACCCGAATTTGGAGTTCTCCAGGAGCATTCGCAGATCTGCCGTGCAGCATATCTGATGCTATACAGTTCTACCGAGCTGAAGAAGGAAGCTCGACGGAGAAGTTGTTCTGGTCTCAGTATATTGGGGCCGAATATCCGATGCCCTTGAGCGACCAGCTGAAGCAACTGGTCGAGCTTCACAAGGCGGCCGAACTGGCCACGAAGGACCTCATAGTCCAGCTGTGGCCTTCCAAGCCTTTGCCCAGTAGCTACTTTGGCCTCGTGAAGCGGCTTGTGAATGCCTCGAGGTCATAAAGCGGTCAGTTTGCATTGAAGGTGCGTGGATGGCTTTCGCCCGTGCAAAAGTGCACTGGGCGAAGATGGATGCTGAGAAGTTGATGACGGAGGGGCCACCGAAGGGCAAGGAGCACCGCCACCCCGAAAAGTAATATGATAGTGTCCTGAAGGGCTCCCGCCTTGTGGCGGAGCCATGTGCTAAGGATGTAATATTTGAGTGAATGTACTTATTTTATCCTGTAATATGAAAACAAGTTCATTTGCGCAATATAACGCTTGTTGATTTAAAATTTTACCTTCTGTGCAGCCGTTTATAAAATCTAAGAGTTGGCCATTCGTCGGCTTCTGCCCCCATGTAACTACTACCGGGGTGTTCGGGATAAATCTAGACAATCTTTATCCAAATTTTTGGTCCTTTAAGGAGCTGTTTAGCGCAACAAACAAGGCAATCGTACTATACAGCTTTATCACTCTCACTTAGCCATAGAAGTTCGATAATTTTAAATTTTGGCATAGCCCCTGGTATTCGGAGGGCCGAACTTGGGGCACTATACACGCCTAAATCGGACAAAGCCGATTCCTCGCCCGAAGCGAAAAGATCTTTAAGGATTTGAGACCTCTTGAACAGCGACCAGCTCTCGCCGCAATCATGATAGTCAGTTTTCGGATTTCTTTACAGAGGTGCTCGTTCGGAAGAACCGGGACACAATTGCAGTAGTTCTCCCTATGCTACCTTAGCCGATATAGCGGAACATAAGGCACCAAAACATGGGAGACGGGCAAACCCAACTATTGACCCAAGACATGATTCGGAGCTGATGCATATAATGCTATAAGTTTGGGGTGTCGCACTGTCAAAAGTGTTCGGACTTTTCTTGCCATGTTATGGGGTACACTGAAACCCCTACCGAGCTGAACGTTCCAAAAATGTACGGATGCAATTTGTAATAAGTAAACAGTCAAGGAAAAAGATAAAGAAATGTAATAATAAGCTGATGTTGTACATTATTTCCCATTGTTATTTGAATAATACATCAAGGCGTATGTATACAAGTAGTGCGATAAGCAAAAGAGGACTATTTGACATGTCCTAACCAAGGGCGAGCTGCGTGTGGGTATGTAAAACTGGTATAGCGATCGTTATCAGGGATCACATGGGGATTCCTTTGCACGTGAAAGCTCCTTGCCTTCTTGGTGTTTCTGTCCTGCGATAGGTCTGATAATCAGGCTACTGGAAGAGCCTCCAGAAGATAGGGACCTGAAAGAAACAAAAGGATGAAGGTATACGGGTGCTGGGGCGGTTGAGCCGCATTGTGGACCGCATTGTAGCTGTGCCTCTGCCTATGCCCATGGTATTTTAAGTGTGTAATTATGTATGCGCAGAATGAATTTCACCGCTTAGCCGGGGCTAGGACGGAGACCGAATTGCTAGGCGAGCTTTGGACGTGTCGGACGATCCTATTACAGTGTATTTTGGACCCGCTTGACGGTGTCCGGAGGCTTTATAGCTGAATTGGAGGTCTACCTAAGGAGGCTGCTCTGTACTTCTACTGCGAGGGCCGCAGTGTGCACCTCCGTACGGAGGGAGTGCTTGTGTTTCCATTGACTGTTTTAACCCCGTGAGGTCCTGGCATCTTGAGCTTGAGGTATGCATAATGCGGTACCGCATTGAGTCTAGCAAATGCGGTTCGTCCGAGCAGTGCGTGATAGACACTACGGAAGGGGACGATATCGAAGATTAACTCCTTGCTTCGAAAGATGTCGGAAGATCCGAGGACTACTTCCAGTGTGATTGAGAGCGTGCAACGGGCCTCTACACCTAGTATGACACCTTGTGGTTTTGGTGGGTTTGATCCTTGAGGGATCGATGCCCATTTTGCGCACTGTATCCTGATAGAGCGAGTTAGGCTACTGCCACCGCCCATAAGGACTCGTGTGAGGTGGAATCCGTCAATGATGGGGTCGAGGACGAACGCGGACGAACCGCCATGACAGATACTGGTAGGATGGTCTCTCCAATCGAAAGTGATCGAACAAGAATACCATGTGTTGAACTTTGGGGCGACTGGCTCCATCGTGTAGACTTCCGTTAGTGCGCGCTTCTGCTCCCGCTTGGGAATATGGGTGGCGTATATCATGTTTACCGTTTTCACTTGCGGAGGAAATTTCTTCTGTCCTCCTGTGTTCGGTAGCCGGGGCTCCTCGTCGTCATCACTATGCGGCCCCTTTTCCTTGTTTTTGGCATTCAACTTGCCAGACTGTTTAAACACCCAACATTCTCAGTTGGTGTGGTTGGCTGGTTTATCGGGGGTACCGTGAATTTGACATGAGCGATTGAGTATGCGGTCCAGACTGGATGGGCCCGGATGTCACACCCTAGCTAGTTCATGCATTAGAGTGTTGCATCATGTTTATTCTTTCATCAGAAACCTGAAATGGGGATGACAGAACCCCCAGTCCCCTCTGAAACCAATTAGGGTTTACTAAAAACTTTTTTTTCAATGAACCTGAAATGCCCTTCTAAAATGCCCATCATTTTTGTCTTGGTTCAGAACCTCTGCCAAAAGTGATGCACATTTTCCTAGGCCATCTTAGGGTTTTTGAATTAAATCATAAATATTTGAATTTGGGCATTTAAAATTATATAAATATTTAAATGCTCAAATATCTCCAAACTAAAATGTTTCATGTTGGAAATAATCCAACTATGGACCAGGAGTAGTTTGGTGATTTTAGGAGTTGCCTAAGTATTTTATTTAATTCAACAAAGTTGCAGAAGTATTAAAAAATACAGAAAACAGAGAAAAATGGAAAAAACTTACCTGACGCCAGCTCCCGGCCCACCTGCCGGCCCAGCCCAGCGCCGCTCCAGCGAGCTGCTTGCCGGCCAGGCAGGCAGGCAGGTGCCCGACGGCGACCGCAGCGCGCGCCACGCACCTGCTCGCCGCCTCGCCGCTCCCCTCGCCCGGTGACGTCGTGGATCGGCCTCCCTCTCTCCCCCGAACCCCCCAGACACCCCCTCTCCTCTCCAGCTCCTCCCCCTCGCGCTCCCCCGCCATGACCGACGCCACCACCGCCGTGCGTACGTCGTAGCCGTGCTCCCCGCCGCCCGTGCGTCCTCTCATCGTGTCCAGGAGCTCCGCCGCTGTCCACTTCTTCGAGCAAGTCGAGCCCCGAGCGCTCGCAACGCCCGAGTCCACCGCAACGACCTCGCCCGAACCGCCGTCGCCGGAGATCCCCTTCAACGCCGTCGTCGCTCCGGTCCATCCCCGGCCGCAGCAAGGGCTTCGTCGCACTCACTGTGAGCTTAGCCTTCTTTCCCCCCTTCTTTTCTTGCTCCCGAGCTGTGTAGCGACCTCCCGGAGCTCAACCGCACCCACCGCCGTGGAGCTCGTCGCCGACGTGCTCCCGGTCACCCTCCGACCACTCCACGGTGTCCATCATGCTCACCGCGTCACGTAGCACCTAGCTAGCTACTTCCCGCGCCTCACCGACCCCTCTAGCGTCAAGTTCGTCTTCGGCCGAACCCCGGTGGCCGCCAAAGTCGTCGCCGGCGCCAACTCCGGCCACCCCGACCCCAACGGACTCCACCAAGAGCTGCGGCTCGTCCTCAGCTCCACTCCGGTGGTCTCCGCGACCCATTTGGTGGCCGAAACAGCCAAAACCACTTCCGCCGCCGCGTCGGGCTCGCCGGCGGCTAAACGCCGGTGCAGCCGACCCGGGTTTGACCACGGGTGGGCCCTGGTTGACTCCCCTGAGTCTATGACAGGTGGGGCCCAGCCCTGTTAATTAAACAGGTTTAGTTTTAATTAAACTTTAATTAATCTAATCACACTGACACGCGGGACCCACTGTCAGGTTTGACCCGGACGTGTCCCGTTGACCTGCTGACGTCACACTGACGTCAGGCTGACGCAATAATTGATTTTCTGGAATTATTCTAATATAGGAAATTCCAGAATATAGTTTAAACTTTAAAAATTCATAACTTTTATTCTGTAACTCCAAATCAGACAAATTATATATGAAAAATGATCAGAAAAATCCAATCTATCCATCTGTACTATTTTCATGCATGATTAAACAAGTTAACCTGATGTTTAATGCAGAACAAGGAAAAACACTTTAAAGGGCCATGTTTGAGTTTGAAATTTGAATCTTTGATTCAAATTGGTTCAAACCCTTCTGGTCTTAGTTGCATTAGCCCAACACACTCATATTGCTATGTTTCATGCATGCATCATATTGTTGCACATTGTTTGGTGATGGTTGTGTATCGGTGTTCTATGCGGCAGGATCTGCCTCCGAGGAGTACCGTGATTACCCTAACGAAGAACCGTATCAGTGCATCGAACCATCAGGCAAGCAACCAACCATTTGATCATATCGATACAATCCCATGTTCTCGCTCCTGCTCTCTTTTACTGCATTAAGACAACACGTTTCAAACTGTTGTGTGCTACGGTAGTTGAACCCATTTCCTCTGCATGACCTGTCATTGCCACAGTAACTAGATGAAACCCACTAGCATGTGTAGGAGTTGAGTGAGCCATATGTATGTGTTGTTCCTACCTTGCTATGCCTGCTATGCTTAGAGTCGTGTCAGGTCTGGTTCATCTGGGTGATGGGCTAGAGTGAAATGATTATGTCGGTAATGAGAGTGGTGTGGTGAACACGATTTGGTAAAGGTATCGATGAGAGGCCATGTAGGAGTACATGGTGGGTTGTTTCATTGAAGCCGACCTTAAGCACTGAGATCTGTATGTGTGATTTAAGATACAGCTACTACCATGCATTGGGCCCTGAAATATGACCCCGCTCGACTTCTTATTCACCCTAGCTCTCTGTCCAGGAGTTGCAAGTAGTTTCTGGTGTTTGTAGCCTACTGGAGGCCGTGGACAGCGCTGACCGTAGGGGTGGGCTGTGATGCGGTAGGTACGTGGCCGGGTGTACCGAATACCCGTTAGGTATCTCGGGAGCCCTGTTCACATCGTTCGGGGCCGTATGGGAAACCTCGGCCGGACTCCCTGCGGATGGAACCTGGATAGGCGATAAACCTGGACTAGAGGCTTAGGTGTTTAGGTAGGTCGTGGTCTACACCCACGTCGGCTTTCGCTTGAAGTCTGCCGAGCACATGTCGTGTGCAGACGCTAAGTGGTGGAAACATGTATGAAGAAGTACACCCCTGCAGGGTTATCATGATCTATTCGAATAGCCGCGTCCGCGGTAAAGGACTACTTGGTTGCCTATACAGTTCATAGACAAGTAAATGGAAACTACTAAAAGCCTCAAGATAAGTGTGAGTGCCGAGGATGGCTCTTCCGTAGGAAGACGGAGGTGGATCCTCGGTAGTGTATTGAAGTGGTGAGTAGTGGACTCGTGTACGCAAAACCATTTCAAGTTGGAGTCTCGTAGGTTAGCCTAGCCAAGAGTCAAAGCTGGCTTGCTGCAACAACTCCACCAACCCTTCTTGATAATATGCATGTATGTAGGATCTGATGTAAGTCTTGCTGAGTACCTTTGTACTCATGTTGCTACAATTTACATTTTTTTACAGAAGACGCTGCAACCCCTTCTGATGGGTTCTACGTAGACGTTGACATCAATGAGTAGGCTAAGGCCCAGGTGGTGATCCTGAGCTTGTGAAGGACCACGTAGTATAGCTAGGCTTCCCAAGCCTCTTTTTATTTTACTAGTTGTCTGTACTCAGACAAGCTACTTCCGCTGCTGGTTTGTATGACTGTATGACTTGAATGCTGGGTCGTGTGACCCGTACCTGTGTGTATGATTATGTATGGCTCCCTGAGCCTTAAATAAAGTACTTGTGTCGTAGAGTCATGTTGTGATGCCATGTTGTATTTGCACATATCGAGCATACTGTGTGTATGTTATTGAAATGCTTGGTATGTGTGGGATCTGACTATCTAGTTGTTTATCTTTAGTAGCCTCTCTTACCGGGAAATGTCTCCTAGTGTTACCACTGAGCCATGGTAGCTTGCTACTGCTCTGGAACACTTAGGCTGGCCGGCATGTGTCCTTCTTCGTTCCGGTGTCTGTCCCTTCGGGGAAATGTCACGCATTGAGTACCGGAGTCCTGTTAGCCCGCTACAGCCCGGTTTACCGGAGCCCTGCTAGCCCAGTGCTACAGCCCGGACCCTCTTGCTGATGACCGACACGTTCGAAGCTGGGTCATGGATGCCTGTCCCTGTAAGTCTGTGCCACTTTGGGTTTACAACTAGTCATGTCAGCCCGGGCTCCTTAACATATGGATGCTAGCGACACTATCATATACGTGAGCCAAAAGGCGCAAATGGTCCCGGGCAAAGGTAAGGCGACACCCGTGGGGATACCGTGCGTGAGGCCGCAAAGTGATATGAGGTGTTACAGGCTAGATCGATGTGTCATCGAGTCGGGGTCCTGACAGCGTTGGTATCAGAGCCGGACTGCCTGTAGGTTCTCCAAGCCAAACTGGTCGATGTTGAGTCTAGAAATTCCTTAGTTATATGTAGGGGAATTGGTTGTGGGATGGAATGTAAGGCTCTTTTACTCCTTTATCTTATGACATTCTGATATGAGTCAGTCTATTCTTCCACCGGGGGTTAAGGAATTAGGATCTATTCTCTCTATCAGGATCACGTGTTACTAATCAGTAGTACCTTATAGGTTTGATGAATACAAGCCTAGTTCAGTTCTACTACCACAATATGTTGCTAGGATGGACTCAGAATTTGATATGATGATGTTGAGTGTGTATGAAATCCTTTGTCAAATGTCTCAAAATCCTTCTTGAGCATTTACAGCTGTTATGCTGCCGAAATTTTGCTAGAAATTCTAATGCCTTTGCATTATGGTTGTGCTTTCAGATGGCCACTCGCGACCTCAATCAAGTGGTTCGCCTGACTCGATGCCTAGATGTACCCGGCCATACCGCCATGTTGGTCAGGGTAATGACTGAGGCTGGATACCGTTGGTATCCTGAGTACACGGTCGAAGAGCAATTTCGGGACTTTAATCAAAGCCAGTATCTCTGCACTGTCAGGATATTTCCATCTTATCCTGGATCCACCGAGCCCCTTCACTGCTCCTATGGACTTGGGGTTACTATTGAGATGGCTGTGCAGGACGCCGCCTACTCTATGATGACCATCATGCGAGTCAGGTCTGGCCTATTTCGGGACTCTGATTTCCGGTATATGCCAGGATCACTTCCGGGAGCACAAGGGTATCTCCAGGCTATCTATGCTGACCCCACTCAGGAGGATTCACGGACTCGCACCACTGCTGAGATGCTCGAGGATAAGGACCGTGAAAATCGGGCCTTGAGGCTAGAGCTTTTCAATACCCGTGCTGACCATTGGGCCACGTTGACTCGGTTTGCACCGGCGGTGCAAGCTGGATATTCGGATATGCGCGATCTCTATCCTGTGAGATCTGCTCTGCCAGACGTGATGAGTTGGCGTGATGTAGGAGGCATCACCCCACCTCGCGGTCCCCGCAGGCCACCGTCTGTTGGTCCAAGACCTCATCCTAGTCCCTATGGTCCACAAGCTCCGCGAGATCGTCTGTTCCCGGATGATCATGTTGAGCTTCCAGGCTATGGAGGTGACTTCTACGAGGACTACTACGGATCGGTCTGAGTTAGTGGTAGTATCACTAGTTCGTACTAGCTGTATCGTCTATCGTCCTGCGTGACTCGTGGGATATGACCTAGTTTGTACCACTTCCGGAGGTGTAGAAAAATAATGTATAGGAGCTTGGGATGCCTCCGATGAGTTGTAATCCTCTTTTCACCGTATTAGTACCTTGTTTGGTCTTGTACTAAACCCTGTATGGTGTGTATGACGATGGAATAAAGAAGCAGTTTCTGTATCTACCATGTCATACGGATGATCATCTTGCATTCCGAGTTATTCCTTACATTCTGTATCCTATGTCGGAATTTTATCATTCTGACTAAATCATTGTCTTGTTTACCTAGGATGGTCAACACGCGCACTAACCCTGCTCCTCAAGAGCAGGCCGAAGGCAGTGAAGTCAGGAATGCAAATCTGCCTCATCCTCCTTCCCTAGCCGAGGTTATGATGGAAGCCGAAAGAAACAAGCGGGAGACCAACCGTTTGTTGGAGCGTATTGAACAGAACACAGCACACCATCAGAGGACTAATGTGGTGTCACTCAGTGATTTCATCAAGTTACATCCACCCACGTTCCACCACTCCGTCGAGCCTCTCGACGCTGATGACTGGCTTCGCAGTATCTCTCACAAGCTGCGTTCCGCGCTAGTAGCTGAGGCTGACAAGGTCACCTTTGCTGCATATCATCTTGAAGGCCCCGCCAGTCTATGGTGGGAGAATTATGGAGCTATGCGCCCAGCGGGCCATGTCACTACTTGGGCTGAATTCAGCGAGGCTTTCCGTGAACATCACATTCCGGAGGGTCTCATGGACCGTAAACGTGAGGAATTTTGCAGTTTCACTCAGGGCCGACTCTCTGTGGATGCTTACAGCAGGGAGTTCGGTAACCTCGCACGATATGCCACTGAGGAAGTTTCTACCGATGCCAAGAAGCAAGCAAGGTTCCGTAAGGGGCTTAGTCCTGAGCTTCGCCGCGACCTCCGTTTGCATGAGTGCACATCTTTTCAGAAGCTTGTTAACAAGGCCATCAGTGCTGAGACTGGTCAGACTGATTATGACGCAACACGTAAGCATGGCCGTGATGTGGGTTCCTCATCCGGTGCTGGTCCTCAGAAGCGCCGCGTGTGGGTGCCCAACACTGCCCTGCCACCCAGGTTCATACCGAGGCCATCCTTCCAGGCGCCTCGCCCCGCTCAACAGTCTGCACCAGCCAAGCCCTATGGGGGTCCAACCAACAGTGCTCCTCCACGCGCCAGTTCCGTGACTTGTTTCAAGTGTGGGGAATCTGGCCACTATATGCGTGAGTGTCCCCAGACCAACCCAAACCAATCTGCTAAAGCTGTTGGCCGTGGCAAGCCAACAGGGAAAGTGTTCCACGCAAAGCCGGCCACCGCTACACGTGGCCATGTCAACTGTATCTCTGCCGAAGAAGCTCAAGAGGATCCCAACGTCGTTCTCGGTACGCTCCTTGTTAATTGCCACCCGGCATCTGTTCTTTTTGATACAGGAGCCTCTCATTCATTTATATCCGAGAACTATGCTCGTTTGCATAACACCGCATTCTGTGACATGCCATCCACTATGGAAATTTCTACTCCCGGTTCTAGATGGCAGACCTCCAGGGTAAGTTATGGAAATGAAATCCAAGTCGACAGACTTGTTTTCCTTGCATCTTTGATAGCTCTCAAATTTTCAGATATTAATATCATTTTGGGTATGGACTGGATGTCAGCTCATCATGCCAAAATTGATTGTTTCTCTAGGACTGTTCAACTCACTCATCCTTCGGGGAAGATAGTCAATGTCTTGACCCGAATAGCCAAGCGACAGTTATATTCTCTTAACGCCAACCCTTTGCCAGACCTTGAGGACGTTCCGGTAGTCCGTGATTTCCCGGATGTCTTCCCAGAGGAATTGCCAGGTGTTCCACCTGACAGGGATGTTGAGTTCGTAATAGATCTCATTCCAGGAACCGTCCCGATTGCTAGAAGACCCTATAAGATGGCACCACTAGAACTAGCCGAGCTTAAGAAACAACTCGATGAGTCCTTGAAAAAGGGTTTCATCCGACCTAGTTCATCTCCGTGGGCTTGCCCCGTCCTCTTCGTCAAGAAGAAGGATGGTACGGACCGGATGGTTGTAGATTATCGACCTGTTAATTTGGTCACAATCAAGAACAAATATCCGCTCCCCAGGATCAACGACCTGTATGATCAGCTCGCTGGATCCTCAGTCTTCTCCAAAATGGATTTGAGGTTGGGCTACCATCAAATCAAAATCAGAAACGGGGACATCCCTAAAACGGCCTTTGTTACTCGTTATGGCCAATACGAGTACACCGTCATGTCCTTCGGTTTAACCAACGCTCCAGCCACCTTTTCTCGGTTAATGAACTCAATCTTCATGGAGTATTTGGATAAATTCGTCGTGGTTTACCTCGATGATATACTCATCTACTCCAAGAGCGAGGAAGAACATGCCGAACATCTAAGGCTAGTGTTGAAGAAACTTCGAGAGCATCGCCTTTATGCCAAATTTTCTAAATGTGAATTCTGGTTGTCAGAAGTGACCTATCTAGGTCATGTAATATCTGGAAAAGGTATTGCTATTAACCCTGAGCGAGTTCAAGCCGTCCTTAATTGGACTCCACCCGAATCGGTCAAGCAAGTTCGGAGTTTTCTGGGCTTAGCGAGCTATTGCGGTCGCTTTGTCGAAAACTTCTCCAAAGTTGCTAAACCTCTAACCGAACTCCTCAAGAAAGATAAGAAGTTCGAATGGACTCCACAATGTGAGCATAGCTTTCAGGAACTGAAAAGATGCCTGACTTCTACTCCCGTACTGGTACCGCCAGACTTCTCTAAGGACTTTGTTATATACTGCGACGCCTCGTGACAAGGACTAGGTTGCATTCTCATGCAAGATCGGCACGTAATTGCTTATGCCTCACGGCAATTGCACCCACATGAGGAGAATTATCCTACTCATGATCTAGAGCTTGCAGCCGTAGTCTATGCACTTAAAACCTGGCGACATTACCTTCTTGGTAATCGTTGCGAAATATTCACTGATCACCAAAGTCTGAAGTACATCTTCACCCAACCGGATTTGAATCTCAGGCAAAGACGTTGGGTCGAGTTGATCACAGATTTCGACTTAGGAATAACCTACACCCCAGGGAAAGCCAATGTCATGGCTGATGCGCTAAGTCGTAAATCTTATTGTAACAACCTGATGTTACAACAAAGTCAACCACTCCTCCATGAGGAATTTCGGAAGCTTAACCTTCACATTGTTCCTCGAGGATTTCTTTCCACCTTGGTGGCGAAACCTACTCTTACGGATCAAATCATCGCTGCCCAAAAGCGAGATAAGGGAATATCTAAAATCAAGGAGAACATTGCTAGCGGAGGTGCTAGTTGTTTTTCCACAAATGATCATGGTGTTGTGTACTTTGAGAACCGTTTAGTGGTTCCCAAGAACCAGCATCTACGGCAGTTGATCCTTAAGGAAGGCCATGAATCTCCTCTCACCATTCATCCCGGTAGTACCAAGATGTATCAGGACCTACGCCAGAGGTTCTGGTGGACTAGGATGAAGAGAGAAATTGCTCAGTATATTGCTAACTGCGACGTCTGCCGTCGTGTAAAAGCAGAGCATCAACGGCCTGCTGGCACCCTTCAACCCTTAGCTATTCCTGAATGGAAATGGGATAAAATTGGTATGGATTTCATTACCGGTTTTCCCAGGACCAAGAGAGGGAATAATGCTATCTTCGTCGTTGTCGATCGTCTTTCCAAAGTGGCCCATTTCTTACCTGTTCGCGAGAGTATAACCGCTAGTCAGCTGGCAGACTTATACATCTCCCGAATAGTGTCTCTCCATGGTGTTCCTTTGGAAATCAACTCGGATCGAGGAAGTCTTTTCACCTCTCGATTTTGGGAAAGCTTCCAAAATGCTATGGGAACCCGCCTTTCCTTTAGCACCGCTTTTCACCCTCAATCGAGTGGTCAGGTAGAACGCGTCAACCAGATTCTAGAAGACATGCTTCGAGCCTCTGTTATCTCATTCGGAATGGCATGGGAGAAATGCCTTCCATTTGCTGAATTTGCTTATAACAACAGCTATCAATCTAGCCTGGGTAAAGCCCCTTTTGAAGTTCTCTATGGACGACGGTGTCGAACACCCCTTAACTGGTCAGAGACCGGGGAAAGACAATTCTTTGGCCCGGATATGATTCAGGAAGCAGAAGAGCAAGTTCGCATCGTTCGTGAAAAGTTGAAAACAGCCCAATCTCGTCAGAAGAGTCAATATGACCGAAAACATAAGGCTATGACTTTCGAGGTTGACGAGAAGGCTTACCTTCGGGTTACCCCTCTGAAGGGAACCCATCGTTTCGGTATCAAAGGCAAATTGGCTCCTCGTTACATTGGACCTTTTCGCATTCTCGCTAAATGAGGAGAAGTTGCCTGCCAGTTGGAACTACCTCCGCACCTCTCCAGAGTCCACGATGTCTTCCACGTTTCTCAACTCCGGCGTTGCTTCTCGGATCCTATCCATGGAGTGGACCACGAAACGCTTGATCTCCAAGATAATCTCACATATCGAGAGTACCCCATTCGTATCCTCGATCAGGCCGAGCGTACCACTCGACGTCATAATATCAAGTTTCTCAAAGTACAATGGTCGCACCATTCTGAGGATGAAGCAACTTGGGAAAGGGAGGATCGTCTTCGACTCGAGTACCCCGCCCTCTTTCCGGAGGAACCCAAATCTCGGGACGAGATTCTTTTGAGTGGGGGTGAGTTGTCACACCCTAGCTAGTTCATGCATTAGAGTGTTGCATCATGTTTATTCTTTCATCAGAAACCTGAAATGGGGATGACAGAACCCCCAGTCCCCTCTGAAACCAATTAGGGTTTACTAAAAACTTTTTTTTCAATGAACCTGAAATGCCCTTCTAAAATGCCCATCATTTTTGTCTTGGTTCAGAACCTCTGCCAAAAGTGATGCACATTTTCCTAGGCCATCTTAGGGTTTTTGAATTAAATCATAAATATTTGAATTTGGGCATTTAAAATTATATAAAATATTTAAATGCTCAAATATCTCCAAACTAAAATGTTTCATGTTGGAAATAATCCAACTATGGACCAGGAGTAGTTTGGTGATTTTAGGAGTTGCCTAAGTATTTTATTTAATTCAACAAAGTTGCAGAAGTATTAAAAAATACAGAAAACAGAAAAAATGGAAAAACTTACCTGACGCCAGCTCCCGGCCCACCTGCCGGCCCAGCCCAGCGCCGCTCCAGCGAGCTGCTTGCCGGCCAGGCAGGCAGGCAGGTGCCCGACGGCGACCGCAGCGCGCGCCACGCACCTGCTCGCCGCCTCGCCGCTCCCCTCGCCCGGTGACGTCGTGGATCGGCCTCCCTCTCTCCCCCGAACCCCCCAGACACCCCCTCTCCTCTCCAGCTCCTCCCCCTCGCGCTCCCCCGCCATGACCGACGCCACCACCGCCGTGCCTACGTCGTAGCCGTGCTCCCCGCCGCCCGTGCGTCCTCTCATCGTGTCCAGGAGCTCCGCCGCTGTCCACTTCATCGAGCAAGTCGAGCCCCGAGCGCTCGCAACGCCCGAGTCCACCGCAACGACCTCGCCCGAACCGCCGTCGCCGGAGATCCCCTTCAACGCCGTCGTCGCTCCGGTCCATCCCCGGCCGCAGCAAGGGCTTCGTCGCACTCACTGTGAGCTTAGCCATCTTCCCCCCCTTCTTTTCTTGCTCCCGAGCTGTGTAGCGACCTCCCGGAGCTCAACCGCACCCACCGCCGTGGAGCTCGTCGCCGACGTGCTCCCGGTCACCCTCCGACCACTCCACGGTGTCCATCATGCTCACCGCGTCACGTAGCACCTAGCTAGCTACTCCCCGCGCCTCACCGACCCCTCTAGCGTCAAGTTCGTCTTCGGCCGAACCCCGGTGGCCGCCAAAGTCGTCGCCGGCGCCAACTCCGGCCACCCCGACCCCAACGGACTCCACCAAGAGCTGCGGCTCGTCCTCAGCTCCACTCCGGTGGTCTCCGCGACCCATTTGGTGGCCGAAACAGCCAAAACCACTTCCGCCGCCGCGTCGGGCTCGCCGGCGGCTAAACGCCGGTGCAGCCGACCCGGGTTTGACCACGGGTGGGCCCTGGTTGACTCCCCTGAGTCTATGACAGGTGGGGCCCAGCCCTGTTAATTAAACAGGTTTAGTTTTAATTAAACTTTAATTAATCTAATCACACTGACACGCGGGACCCACTGTCAGGTTTGACCCGGACGTGTCCCGTTGACCTGCTGACGTCACACTGACGTCAGGCTGACGCAATAATTGATTTTCTGGAATTAATCTAATATAGGAAATTCCAGAATATAGTTTAAACTTTAAAAATTCATAACTTTTATTCTGTAACTCCAAATCAGACAAATTATATATGAAAAATGATCAGAAAAATCCAATCTATCCATCTGTACTATTTTCATGCATGATTAAACAAGTTAACCTGATGTTTAATGCAGAACAAGGAAAAACACTTTAAAGGGCCATGTTTGAGTTTGAAATTTGAATCTTTGATTCAAATTGGTTCAAACCCTTCTGGTCTTAGTTGCATTAGCCCAACACACTCATATTGCTATGTTTCATGCATGCATCATATTGTTGCACATTGTTTGGTGATGGTTGTGTATCGGTGTTCTTTGCGGCAGGTTCTGCCTCCGAGGAGTACCGTGATTACCCTAACGAAGAACCGTATCAGTGCATCGAACCATCAGGCAAGCAACCAACCATTTGATCATATCGATACAATCCCATGTTCTCGCTCCTGCTCTCTTTTACTGCATTAAGACAACGCGTTTCAAACTGTTGTGTGCTACGGTAGTTGAACCCATTTCCTCTGCATGACCTGTCATTGCCACAGTAACTAGATGAAACCCACTAGCATGTGTAGGAGTTGAGTGAGCCATATGTATGTGTTGTTCCTACCTTGCTATGCCTGCTATGCTTAGAGTCGTGTCAGGTCTGGTTCATCTGGGTGATGGGCTAGAGTGAAATGATTATGTCGGTAATGAGAGTGGTGTGGTGAACACGATTTGGTAAAGGTATCGATGAGAGGCCATGTAGGAGTACATGGTGGGTTGTTTCATTGAAGCCGACCTTAAGCACTGAGATCTGTATGTGTGATTTAAGATACAGCTACTACCATGCATTGGGCCCTGAAATATGACCCCGCTCGACTTCTTATTCACCCTAGCTCTCTGTCCAGGAGTTGCAAGTAGTTTCTGGTGTTTGTAGCCTACTGGAGGCCGTGGACAGCGCTGACCGTAGGGGTGGGCTGTGATGCGGTAGGTACGTGGCCGGGTGTACCGAATACCCGTTAGGTATCTCGGGAACCCTGTTCACATCGTTCGGGGCCGTATGGGAAACCTCGGCCGGACTCCCTGCGGATGGAACCTGGATAGGCGATAAACCTGGACTAGAGGCTTAGGTGTTTAGGTAGGTCGTGGTCTACACCCACGTCGGCTTTCGCTTGAAGTCTGCCGAGCACATGTCGTGTGCAGACGCTAAGTGGTGGAAACATGTATGAAGAAGTACACCCCTGCAGGGTTATCATGATCTATTCGAATAGCCGCGTCCGCGGTAAAGGACTACTTGGTTGCCTATACAGTTCATAGACAAGTAAACGGAAACTACTAAAAGCCTCAAGATAAGTGTGAGTGCCGAGGATGGCTCTTCCGTAGGAAGACGGAGGTGGATCCTCGGTAGTGTATTGAAGTGGTGAGTAGTGGACTCGTGTACGCAAAACCATTTCAAGTTGGAGTCTCGTAGGTTAGCCTAGCCAAGAGTCAAAGCTGGCTTGCTGCAACAACTCCACCAACCCTTCTTGATAATATGCATGTATGTAGGATCTGATGTAAGTCTTGCTGAGTACCTTTGTACTCATGTTGCTATAATTTACATTTTTTACAGAAGACGCTGCAACCCCTTCTGATGGGTTCTACGTAGACGTTGACATCAATGAGTAGGCTAAGGCCCAGGTGGTGATCCTGAGCTTGTGAAGGACCACGTAGTATAGCTAGGCTTTCCAAGCCTCTTTTATTTTACTAGTTGTCTGTACTCAGACAAGTTACTTCCGCTGCTGGTTTGTATGACTGTATGACTTGAATGCTGGGTCGTGTGACCCGTACCTGTGTGTATGATTATGTATGGCTCCCTGAGCCTTAAATAAAGTACTTGTGTCGTAGAGTCATGTTGTGATGCCATGTTGTATTTGCACATATCGAGCATACTGTGTGTATGTTATTGAAATGCTTGGTATGTGTGGGATCTGACTATCTAGTTGTTTATCTTTAGTAGCCTCTCTTACCGGGAAATGTCTCCTAGTGTTACCACTGAGCCATGGTAGCTTGCTACTGCTCTGGAACACTTAGGCTGGCCGGCATGTGTCCTTCTTCGTTCCGGTGTCTGTCCCTTCGGGGAAATGTCACGCATTGAGTACCGGAGTCCTGTTAGCCCGCTACAGCCCGGTTTACCGGAGCCCTGCTAGCCCAGTGCTACAGCCCGGACCCTCTTGCTGATGACCGACACGTTTGAAGCTGGGTCATGGATGCCTGTCCCTGTAAGTCTGTGCCACTTTGGGTTTACAACTAGTCATGTCATCCCGGGCTCCTTAACATATGGATGCTAGTGACACTATCATATACGTGAGCCAAAAGGCGCAAACGGTCCTGGGCAAAGGTAAGGCGACACCCGTGGGGATACCGTGCGTGAGGCCGCAAAGTGATATGAGGTGTTACAGGCTAGATCGATGTGTCATCGAGTCGTGGTCCTGACACCGGATTGTTTCTTTTGAATGGCCTTTTCTGCTGACCGGACTTAGAGCCACTGAATCCGGCATTGACTGTCGTGTCTTCGGCGGTATCGCCATTATTGCGACGCTTCTGTCTATTGCGTCGGGCTTGCCGTTGCTATCTCTGGCATCTGAAGTGCCAAGATTTCTTGATGTGCTGTTGCTACGAGCCAGCCAGCTGTCCTCGCCCGCACAAAAGAGGGTCATGAGTGTCGTGAGGGCTTCCATGGACTTCGGCTTCTCTTGGCCGAGGTGTCGGGCGAGCCACTCGTCGTGGATGTTATGTTTAAAGGCCGCTAGGGCTTCGGCATGCGGACAGTCGACAATTTGGTTCTTTTTAGTTAGGAGCCGAGTCCTGAATTTCCTCGCTGACTTTGTGGGCTGTTGGGTTATGTGACTTAAGTCATCAGCATCCGGTGGTCGCACATAAGTGCCCTAGAAGTTGTCAAGGAATGCATCTTCCAGGTTCTCCCAACTTCCAATGGAGTTTGCCGGCAAACTATTCAGCTAATGTCGAGCCGGTCCCTTGAGTTTTTGTGGGAGGTACTTGATGGCGTGTAGATCATCCCCTCGGGCCATGTGGATGTTGAGAAGGAAATCTTCTATCCATACCGCAGGGTCTGTAGCCCCATCATAGGGCTCAATATTCATGGGCTTAAACCCTTCTGGGAATTCATGATCCATTACTTCGTCAGTGAAGCATAGGGGGTGTGCGGCGCCTCTTTGCCGGGCTGCATCACGACGCAGTTCAAATGAGTCTGATCTGTCGTATTCGGCCCGGCCGGATTTGTATTTAGTATATCCGGCGTGGTGGTCATCATCACGCATTGGGGCACACCCTCGTGATCTGTAGATCGATCTTGACTGTCCTGCTTTGTTTTCCAATTTGTCTCGTAGGTCATGCGTGTAGCCCCGGGCTTTCGTGTTTTTGCTTGTTTGGCGAAGGGGTGCAGGCTGGACTTTGGGCTGACATGCCGCTTTGTCTCGGCCACGAGGTGGCCGGTCAGCCGTGTCCTGCGCTGGTAGCGTAGGCTCTAGTGCCTCCTCCTCGAGTTGAGGTAACAACCAGCGCTTTGGGTATCTTTTGGTTGGGCGCTCGAGTCCATATTCCTCGGCTGCCAGGACCTCAGTCCGTCTATCAGTTAGCAGATCTTGATTAGCTTGAAGCTGCTGCTACTTTTTCTTCAGGCTTTTTGCAGTGGCTATAAGCTGGCGCTTGAAGCGCTCCTGCTTGATGGGATCCTCAGGCACGATGAATTCTTCGTCGTCGAGGCTCACCTCGTCTTCAGAGAGGGGCATGTAAATGTCATCCTCCGATTCTCCGTCCATTGCCTGTTCCTCGGGGCTAGCTTGCCCATCCTCCCGTTCGTCCTGCTCGAAGCTTGGCTGTGCGGGGTTTATTTCGTCCTCGGCATTATCCGGAGTGTTATTGTCTCTTGTGCCGGTATCACTACTTTTGCTATGACGGGGATTAGAGCCGCAACGATGACGCCGGTGCTTAGGTTGCTTCTCAAGTGGATTATCCTCCATTGCCTGATCGCCATTGCATTCTTTGGGTGTGTCCACCATATATATATATATATCATATGATGAGGTTGCTGTCCAGTGCCCTGTGGGCGGTGGTTCCTGTTGTTCTCCGGCATCGTCGTCCATACCGTCAATGTCTTCGGAGTCGAATCAAGCATGTCGGTTAAGTCATCGACAGTGGCTATTAAGTGGGTGGTGGGTGGGGAACGAATTTCTTCGATGTCTGCTTCCCACTCAAGCCAGACATAATTCGGCCAAGAGTTTCCTGACACGGAGAGAGATTTCAATGAATTTAGCACGCCGCCCAAAGGCGAGTGCTGAAAGATATCCGCGGAGGTAAACTCCATGCACTATAAAAAAATACACTTCCGTGATGATGCGTGTTTGTCACAGTAGGTCGCGTTTTTTGTCATGCAAGTACATCCATGACAAATTTATGAAACAATCGAGATAGTCATACCTGTGTTGTCGTAGAAGTGTTCGATGACATTACCAAAATTATCATCACGGAAGTGTCCACTTCCATGATGATAAATCGCGCGTCACAGAAGTGCTTTCGTCAAGGGTGACCGACACGTGGCATCCACCGTAACGGAACTCCGTTAAGCTATCGGGTCGGGTTTTGGATCCGATAACCTGTTAACAGCCCCGACCACTGGGGATTTTCCACGTGTAAAATCATCATTGGCTGGAGGAAACACGTGTCGGCTCATTGTTGGGACAGATGTCATCCACTCATTGGACAGAAGGCGCCTATGATATGTCGACATGTGGCACGGCCCAATAGAGGCCCATTCCTATGAAAAGGCCGGCCCGTTTGACTTGGTCAAAAGGTGACGGGCCGGCCCATGGAAAGCTTGTTAACGGCCTGTTCGCATATAGCCCATTTACAGCCCGCTAACCCAAGGCCCGTTACGCCCTATCCGAATTAGGCCCAGTAGTGTCATATGGGCCATCCAATGTGATTCCAGCCCATTTTCACTTCTGGCCCATGTATGGCCCATGACGTCTTTCGGCCCATATGAGGCCCTATGTAACTCTTGACCTATTAACGGCCCGTGGTGAAACTGGCCTGTAATAAATAGTGTATTACTTTAGACCCATTAACGGCCTGTGGTGAAACTGGCCCGTAATGAACAGTGTATCGCTTTATACCCATTAAGGGCCCGTTATTCAGTTGGGCCATTTCCAGCCCATGTTATCTTTCGGCCTTCTCACAGCCCATTTATTATTGGGCTCATTTGCAGCATTCGATTACTTACGGCTCGTTACTGTCATTTTCTGCTTGTGGGTCAAATTCAGCCCATCATTATAGTCGGCCCGTTTGTGGTTCGTTAGTCTGTTGGGCCATTTTCATAGCATCACCAAATACGGCCTATTAACGGCCCATTATGGTCAGCCAATAAAACGTACGATTTCCATTATAGGCCCGTCTACGGCCCATTAAAGGCCAGTACAAGACCCATAAATGAGTCGGCGGCCCATGGATCCTACGTGACGTAGAAGGCCCATGGATCCTGCGAGACGTAGAAGGCCCATGAACACTGCGAGACGTAGAAGGCCCATGGATCCTGCGAGATGTAGAAGGCCCATGGATCTTACGAGACGTAGAAGGCCCATGGATCTTACGAGACGTAGAAGGCCCATGGTTGGGCGAGTTGGCCCCTGTTTGAACGATATATCATATTCAAAGAATTATCCTACTCAATACTGTCACCTCTAAAAAGCATACACTATACAACAAAGAGATAAAGGCATAGAAAGGTAGAATAATCCTACACTATACAATAAAGAAATTACAGCCAATTCTACCCACTGGGCATTATGGTACGGCACAGGTGATAATAAAGCATACACAAACAGCAAATTACATACATTAGGCAAACACGGCTCATACATCATGGACGCGCATCAACTTAACTCCATTTGAACTATAATCTCTTCAGAAAATAGGATTGGCCGGATTCAGATAGCACAAATTTCAGTCTGCAAAATCTCCAATTCCATCATGGTTACCTCGGTGTCTTGTTTCATTTTTTTGACACCTACATCTAATACCTGCATGTCCAGTCTCAACTTGTTGATTATACGTTGACAATCATGTACACGTTGTCTTGCCACCTCTAGTTTATGCTCAAGAACATTAGCACATTCCAATTCCAATCCATAATCATTCGGTAACGGCCATGCCGCACTGCTCGCAGATTTTTGTGTTGATGTCACTTCATCCTGAAATGTTTCTGTAAGTACACATGACTAGGGCAAAAATATAGTTACAACAGTGAAGCGGACAAGACACTATTTTGTACTACATGGCAAAACAGGACTAACAATAATGTTACATGTCACTTTCACAAAAAAAATGTTACACGTCATGAAGCATCAGTAGGTGATATTTTAAAAATTATAAAAAAGATAGTCTGTGCAGACTACATATAGAAATCCCTCTTAGCTCACCAGAGGAGCATGATGTTGGGGCCCAATCGAAAACATAGAAGAGTTACAAATTTAGACATCATATTGCGTATAAGTAAGCAAGTAGTTGGCCATTCTGTACCTCAATTAAAGTCTTAGGGAGCATAATGAACAGCAGAGGGTTTCATACAAACATACTACAACAGGCAAAACTATGCAATCATTAGCATAGTATAAACTAGATTGTGAGCCTCATGCAATAATAGTTGGTTAATAGACTTCAAAGCTTCAGGCACACTTCGGCAGAGTAATTAAATGGTAAGGCCTTTAATTATGTCAACTAATAGTGATACAAGTACCGAACATCAGGCATAATTATTTGGGCATCTCATTAAGTGAGGACAAATAAAGCAATTGAAAAGAGAAAAATAACTATGCCTGAAACAAACAAGGAATTGAACTGTTGAGTTGCATACAGTGACTTACCTTAGCAGGTTGAAGAGGCTCAGCGCAGCTCCTACTTCTCTTGCAAGGCTCCTTCCTAACATCTTGTACTTGGAAATCCTCAATCTTATCTTCATTGCACCCCGTCTGCAAGGTGACACAAACTAGTTACTCGTCTCCTTGGAAGATAAATATGCATACTTTCACACAATGAAAGGATGAGATGAGATTATAAAAAAACAACACCACATAATGAAACATGCCGCATCTCTTGCACTTTCACACAATGAAATGAGCATTTATTATGTCTACACTAGGCATACCTTCGAACTGGATCTTCAGGTACTCTTGGAAGAGCCTACTATAGTGTACAGCCAAACCTTTATTCACCTATGAGTTAGAAAAGGCCCCACTACAGCAGCCCTTAGTGTTTAAATCATTGACAAGCTCTGTTAGAGTGTTAGGTCAAGAACAACAAGTAATCAAAGCAAACAGTCCTAGTATAGTTGGCTGATGCAAACAAGCAATTGAACAGATGTGTGAGCAAATCCTACATATCAACAAAAGAAGCAAAGAAGGAGGCTTAAAGACCATCACTTGACTGACCAGATTTAAGGGGCATTTAAACATCATGTGCAACGTATTAACTAACATAAACATTGCATATTCCAGATTCTACAATGGAATGCACAAGTATTAGGTTATGCCATGTATGATGATGCCAAAATGTACAGATAGCAGGCAGGAGTGATTCATCATTGCACGCACAATTGAATTGCAGGTTAAGGGCCAATTCGATTCCGCCTTTTCAGGGTATATTGTCAAAATAAGCCATAAAAGATGTAAAGAAGTCATTTTTGAGTTATGGGCTTGGGCTTAACTAATTTCGATTTGGAGGGGGGGTGTTTCGGGTAGAACCTCACTAAAAATTGAAGGGAAGGGGAATAGTGAAATGACTCTGTTGTCTGCCTATATTACACTCAAAATGCAACTGCTGATGCCTGTGTCACACCTGACCCTCAAGTAAAAACAAACACGCAAGCATTCATTGCCCTACCCGCTTGCATCTCCTCTCCCCTTTCCCTCTACCTCGATCCCCTGCCTGCAGCACTAGGGTTCCTCCAGCGAGCCGTCGCCACTGGTCCCATCTGGCCTGGTCCTCGACGATGCTATGTCCAGCTAGGCTACATGGCCAGTGGGTAGGGGAAAATCTCCCTGGCTGCTCCTCCCTCTGGCGCCGCCCCTCATTCTCATGGTCTCCAGCAGCTGCTCCACTGTGGTTCGTCCAACACACTACTCCAGCGGGCACTGCACAACTACGACTGATGCCACACCGTGGCCGAAGGCACCTTGTTCCCCCTCCCCTCCTCCCAGGCCATGGCCTTGAGGTGCCGTTGAAGGATGAGCTCATCCAACAAGGTGAGGATCTCCTATGATTTTTTGCCAAATTTTCATTGTGATCCACTATACGATGAATTGCTATGAGCTGCTTCTGCTACTGCTATATGATGCATTGCTATGAGCTGCTCCTGCTGCTGCTATATGATGAATTGCTATGAGCTGCTGCTGCTGTATGATGAGTTGCTATGAGATGCTGCTGCTGCTATATGATGAATTGCTATGAGCTGCTGCTGCTGCTATATGATGAGTTGCTACAAGCTGCTCCTGCTGCTGCTATATGATGAATTGCTATGAGCTGCTCCTGCTGCTGCTATATGATGAATTGCTATGAGCTTTTGCTGGTATATGATGAATTGCAGACTATTGTTGTTGTATGATGAGTTGCTATGAGTTGTTGCTGCTGCTATATGATGCTTTTAGGTGGTGCTGCTATATGATAATAACCAGCCACTTGGACCATCGAATTTCAACAAATAATTGTTCTTCATTTAAATGTGGGTCATGCGTTCTTCGTTTAAATTAGGCAATGGGATCTCTATGGAAAACATTAACCAAAGTAGATTGTGCCAAGTAGATGGTATCTTTGTATTTGCATTTTGAGCAAATAGTGATGGTCTGTTTTCCTATCATATTAATTACTGCACTGGGTTCAATTTGTGATGTTTGCAAGTCAAATTAATTTCCATATGTGCAGCAAAATGAAAAATATATATAATGCAATCTAGACTTTCCACTGATCATACCAAAGATAAGCCTAAAACACAATGAAAAGAACTGGTTGGCGTATTACATGGAGCTTATATCACAGGTGCTTATTTTCTTAGGATAACTCGTTCGTAATAACTGTCCCTAAGAAACTTGGCTAATAGAACTGGCATACAAATAACATGTCATGATGATTGCAATGGAGGAGTGACGTACCATAGCACACTGTATAGGCTCACCGCGGCCTCTCCTTTTTTTGCGATGTTCCATGAAATTGCCACATACATCTTGTACTTTTTCATTGTGTAAACCTATCTGCAAGTTGACACGGCTAATTTCAGACATCTACACATGATACTACATTGCATATCCCTTGCGCATATTTAAACCACCAATTAACGATTGTGTGCGTACCATAAACTAGCCATGACTCTGTATGCTGGACTGGCAGGCACTTTAAGGGAGCCTAATGTAGTGCACTGGAATTCCTACATGCCACCTATGATTTTGTGTAATATACTGCCCCTATTCCTAAATATATGTCTTTGTAGAGATTCCAGTATGGACCACATACAGATGTATATGGATGCATTTTTGAGTGTAGATTCACTCATTTTGCTCCGTATGTAGCCTATAGTGGAATCTCTAGAAAGACTTATATTTAGGAATGGAGGTACGAGGTAGTATCATGTATGACATCTACATATCTAATTTAGCAGCCAGTAGTAGAAATCATTCTCTGCACAAAGGGATTACTGGTCGAAAATCCTAGCAAAGCACGCTGGCAGGCACAAAACAATACAAGAGAGAGAGACGCGCTTACAAGATCATAGCAATGCCTCAGTCCAGGATCTTGGTTGGCCAAGCTGTTAGATCTAGAGAAACATCATCCTTGTAATTTTTGCCAGCTGCATAACAGGTAAAAGCGACCGGTTAGTATATTTGAAGTACATCGGGCAGGTGATGCTGGACGGGTTTAAAGGTGACAAGTACCTAGGCCGTGGCGGGTGCTTGGCATCTCTCCAGACGGTGGGAATCAGGTTAGAAACTTCGAGGGTGATGACGCTGCGCTGGTTGTCGGGGTCCGGTGTGGAGATCTAGAACCGTCGAGTAGGGTGTTTGTGGAGCGGCTCTGTGGCCGTGGACGAGGGCGTAGGTGAAGCTGCTCTGGTGGTTGGCTTAAGGATGGCGTTGACGATGCGGATCTGCGGCCATGGACGGGGCGTTAGAAGCTGCTCTGGTGGTTGGGTTAAGGATGGTGTCGACGATGCGGATCTGCGGCCGTGGACGGGGCGTCAGAAGCTGCTCCGGTGGTTTGGTTAAGGATGGTGTCGACGATGCGGATCTGCGGCCGTGGACGGGGCGTCAGAAGTTGCTCCGGTAGGTTGGATGAGGGTGCGAGGAAGCGGATTTGAGGCCGTGAACTTGTGAGTTGGCAAAGCGGCCCCGGTAGGGTTGAGAATGGTATAGGCGAAGCTACTCCGGTAGGGTTGAGAATGGTATAGGCGAAGCTACTCCGGTAGGGTTGACGCTGGTGTCGGCGAAGCGGCTCCGGTAGGGTTGAGGAAGGTGTTGGCGAAGCACCTCCGGTAGGGTTGAGGAAGGTGTCGATGAAGAGGATCAGAGGCCGTCGACGGGGGCGTCGGTGGGGTGGCTCCGGGGGGTGTGGACGAAGGGTCTCCAGTGGGGAGTATGAATGATCTGCTGCAGATGCGCGGCGGTTGACGAGAGTACCGGCGAAGCAGATCCGGCGCCGTGGACAAGGCCGGCACTGAATGGGCTGTGGTACAGTGGTGGATGAGCAGTCTACTTGTTTCTAGGGGAGGTGGGATGGGTAGATGCAGCCGCAGAAGCAGATCCGGTGAGGTGGATGCCACTGGCAGTGAATGGGCTATGGTACGCCGGTGGATGAGTAGTCTAGGGTTTCGAGAGGGAAGGGGAGAAACGGCAATGAAGTACGGACGACGTGATGTAAGATGCTCTGGTGCTGTGGAGTTAGTCGTTTTGCGGGAGGGGGGAGAGGAAATGGGGGTGCCATGTAGTGGGGGGGAACCGGAAGTTACCAAAGAAGCCCCGACCTATCATGTAGATGAGGGCGGTATTGTAACTGTTGGTCTCTGTGCACCAAGGACAAAAGGGGGATTTCACATGCTAAAGACTAAGGTGGCGGAAATTTTAGAAGGAGGCGGGAGATTTTGCCGCCCGTGGGATTGTTCGTATCCAGTTTCAACTAATTTTGGACCGTGCTAGCGGGAAGGTCATGCTAGACTGTGTACACGGGGCATGCGTCAGCAGTTAATAACTGGTGTGAAGTCCACCCCAGAAAAAAAGACAATAACTCGGGGTGATGCGCCGATAACTTGGACGTTCACACGGGCGCGGCCAATCGTACGGGTGTAGTGGCGCGTTCACAGAAAAAGGGATCAAACGCTCAGCCTATGTATTTCTCGTGTAAATAGATAATTTAGTGCCATTGGTTATTTACTTTAAACATAATGCATTGACGTGTTAGTGTAGAGGCGCACAAAAAGAAATGGATATTGTAGTTAGCTACTTAAAAGTGTTACCTCATATGATTACATAGCCTCCGATCCATTTCATAAATTGCATAACCGTTGAATTCATATATGAATATTACATATATTACTTCAAAATAGAAACTTAAATCCTCCAAGACTAATGAATTTGAATGCAAGAGTAACAATGGTGCATGTGCATGATAGCTACATTGGTTTTTTGAAGAAACATCACTGTAACTTTGGCATGCACAACTGAAAAAGGTTTATTTAAATAGAAAAAAATGTGATATGTGAGTGTCCAATCTTTATAGCGTTGAATCGATATTGTACCTTTGGCCACGATACGAAGTAGATATTGACTTATGTTCAAGCGATGCATGTCCACGGTCGCTAGATAGTGATACGTGAATGAATTGTGCAATCTCTCTCACACGATACATATCTCATTTCCCTGTGGGCATCGGAATCACACACGCGCACTTCGTGTATTTCTCTCCCTCCGCCAGGGTTAAATTCGTCTTTCTACCCTGTACTACAAGTCTCTCACACAGAAACACACACGCTCTCTATGTCTAACACACGCACCCCTTTAATTCCACCCACCCACAACCACTAATGTCTCAAAGTATAATAATGTCTCTCACACATATGCTATCTACCTAACACTTAATATAGCTAGATATGTGTCACACAAACTCCTTCTCCCTACTAGCAAGATGCCCATGTGCATTGCACGGAACATCAAGATGCATTTGTATGAGAAGTTTATCTTGTGGGAGAAAAGGATGAACAAGGGAATGCCTTATTTGCAAATGCGGAGAGGGGTGTGGGTATCTTTTTGCAAAATTGCCATATTTTCCTTCATGTCCGTCGGATATAAATCGGATGGCCTATATTGCAGGATGGCAGGAACACCATCAATACCAACTCTGTTTTTTATAAGAGTAGAGATATGTGAGTGTCACTGCCCCCTCCCACCCCAGACACCCACACTTCCCAACACTGAAGGAGTAGGGTGACACCTCGACCTTCATACTAATCTATCAACTGGCTTCTCTCTCAAACATACACACACACACTACCCGGCACCGAAGGAGTAGGGTGACACCTCGATCTTGATACTAATCTATCGACTCCTCTTTCAAACACACACACACAAACACACGCTCGCTAGTTGTGCCTCTGTGCCTACCGCGCACACTCTCAATACGTCTTTCTCTCCCTCCCCCGAACAATGACAGTAGAAGGGTGACAACTCGATCTGATCATAATCTGTCAATTGGTTTCTCTCTCAAACATTGTGTCTCAGTGCCTCGCTCGGTAGCCCCCTCGATATGTAGACTTCTCGCGTGAGAACAACTTTAGTGACGATGACGCTGAACCCAGTGTGCCTTGTTTTTACTAGCCTCATGTGATAGTTTTCACCCTGTTTTCTATTAATTAACAAGGCAACCTTTTCTTTGTTACTACTCCCTCCGTTCCAAATTACTTGTCGCACATATGGATGTATCTAGATGTATTTTAGTTCTAGATACATCCATTTCAGTGACGAGTAATTTGGAAGGGAGGGAGTACTAGTGAATCTGAAATCATTCGGGGAAGACATAAACAATATCACTTCAACCCAATTATCGCAGCAACTACTTTAAAAGAAATTAGCTAGCTGCCTGTGCGTTGCACGGAACATCAAGATGCATTTGTATGAGTAGTTTGTCCTGTGAGAGAAAAGGTTGAACGAGGGAAGGCCTTATTTGCGAACATGGAGAGACATGTGGGTATATTTTTGCAAAATTGCCATAGTTTCTTTCCTATCCATTAGATATAAATCCGACAGCCTATATTGTAGGATGGCACGCACACCATCATCACCAACTCATTTTGCTACTCCCTCTGTCCGAAAATACTTGTCATCAAAATGGATAAAAATAGATGTATCTAAAACTAAAATACATCTAGATACATTTCCTTTTATCCATTTTGATGACAAGTATTTCCGGACGGAGGGAGTATTTGTCTTTTTAGAGATTTCAACAAGTGACTATGACCGGACCTTACCAACATACTCAAAAAAGTAGTCCATAATTTTGATGTTACCCTCTTTTCTTGGCGGTGTAGTGCCATCTGGACACCTCATAAATAAATCAAGGACAAATCTGACCCCTTCCTGAAAAGACATACATAGCAAAATGAGTGAATCTACACTCTAAAATATGTCTACATACACATCCGTATGTGGTAGTCCATTTGAAATCTGAAAAAGACAAATATTTAGGAACGAATGGAGTATATATAAGAGTAGACATGGATATATATCTCCAGCATGGTCTACGACAAAAATGTGCTTGGCTGATTAGCGCCGGATGCTCGCAACGCGATGACATGAGTTCGAATTCTGTCTTTTAACATTAGATTTGTATATTATATATTACTCCACTTATTTAATATATACTTCTTTCACTACTGTACTGACAGTGGAACCCACAGAGTACTTAGAATATTAAGGATGGACTTGTTTATTTTTAACTTTCTGTACGAAGCTGTAGCCACCTGTAAGTTACATGTACACTGTACATGCAATTAACTTTTTATAGAGGGACAATCATACAGGCAATTAACTCAAATGGATTGGATGTCACTCTGTTATTTCCAGCATAAAGAGCATCTCCAACGGCAGCCGGCAAATTTCCTCCCGCTTCCTTCCGCGAAGGACGACATCAAACGCCAGCGGCATACATTTTTACAACTCTAACCAACCAGATGAAATTCGTGCAAACACGGACTGATTTCATATAAGCATGAAGGATTTCGTATAAAAAAGCCGGATCTTCATATAAACATGATGGATTTCATTACATTTACATGAACTAAGAGGTGCCAATCCGGCTCTCTTGTATAATTAATACTCCATCCGTCCGGAAATACTTGTCCTAGAAATGGATATATCTAGACTTATTTTAGTTCTAAATGGCCGCCCGCGGATCCCTTTGTCTTCCTCATGTCCGTCAGACACTTGCGGGGTCGACGAAGGTCCTCGGAGGAGACGAAGCAGCAAAGAAACCACCTGAATCCGCGGTCGTCGCCTCGGCGGTGGCCTTCATGGGTCCCAAGTGGCGACGGCCTCCCGTGTTCTACTTCTCCTCGATGATGGCGGCGGACAAGGAGAAGCTGGCCACCGACTGGTCGCTCTCCACGCACCCGGCTTCTGTCTCTGCCTGCATGGCGCTGCCGCAGGCACGGGAGGCACGCCCACAGATACGGGAGGCGCGGCCACCGCAGACACTGGTGGCACGGTACGACGCGACAGCGACGGCGCCCGTACCGGCGTGCTCACCACCGTGCCGGCGTGGAGCAACTCGCCACTCCTCATCGAGCTGAACTGGAGCAGTGAGTTGCTGAACCATGCGCCTGCTTGGGGTGGCAACTGGCTCCGTCAGGCCAAGCGAGGTTGGTGAAGCACCGAGCGGCCTCTCCCGTATCCAGAGGGCTCAGCGGGCCACCTAGCCGGGTAATATGCCGGAGAACGGCTCATAGGAAGCCATCGGAAGGGTGGAGAAAATGGTGAAGGAGGAGATGGGGGAGCGGCGGAGGGGTGCGATTCTTGCCTGCTGTCTGTCTGGCCTCGTGTAAATAGAGGGCAGACGGTAGGAGCTTGGCCGACGTCTGGCCTCGTTTAAACTGAGGGCGGACGGGAGGAGCTCGGCCGGTGTTGCATTTAGGGTGTGTTTCGATGGCAGCCGTGAGCTGCCATGCCAAAATTTTGGCGTTGACTACCGGCCAGGGCAATCGTTTGGATTGAAGCCAACTTTTCCAGCCGTTGCCAAAATTTTGGTCACCAGTTCATTTTTCACGCCCATGTGTTGGCGAATTGGGGGCGCCTAATTCCTGCGCCAATTAATTGGCTTGCCCTGGTTTTGGTCGGGCAGTCCCGGGCGCCAACCAAACGGCCCCTTAATTCCGGCCTGCTCATGAACGGACGTGTGGCCGGAGTAGGATTCTCAGTTTGCATGCAGGTTTAACAGAGGGGTTTAATGGAGGCGCCGGGCGTGCAGCGGGCGGCGCAATACTATTCAATTTGACAGCATTAATGAGCCGTCAAATCACAAAGGCCCTCGCCTCTCGTGAAACCGACCCAGCTAGACTGCCCCACCCTCTAGCCTTTTA
The DNA here is from genome assembly GCF_018294505.1 of Triticum aestivum. NCBI lineage: Eukaryota > Viridiplantae > Streptophyta > Magnoliopsida > Poales > Poaceae > Triticum > Triticum aestivum. The sequence goes on along the minus strand of NC_057807.1, from coordinate 173,959,557 downwards.
AAAAAGTATATAATCCACTTTTGTACAGTAGTAGTATCGATGGATTGCGCCATGGAGCAAATCTTGAAATTAAAAAAAAGGTGGTACATATAGAGAGCGCTCGTGAACTATGTGTCATACATGGCAATAAATAAAGTACTACATGATACTTTTAAGATACATGGCGCAGGAGTACTAAGTATTATTAATACAGTTTTGCTAGAACTCATCTAGATGATATATAATATGGTCTCATTCATCTTTTATAGTCATTGGATGTGATGCTATAAGATGCGTGTGTGCTGACGTGGGTTGTATTTGTTCTTGTGCGACGAACTGACCACTGCATGTCATGTTTGATAGTCTCAAGTCATTAAAAGCATACAAGCCCCACATCTCTTCTTGGTTGATTCCTCTATTTATGTCAAAAAGTAAGAAACAACATGAGAGTTAATGCACCACGCCTTTGTGTTAGACTAGCCACAATGGTGAGTAACATACACTAGTAACATACACATATCCCTAGACTATGTTACTACCTTCATAGTGGGTACTACCTCCGTCCTGGTTTATAGGTCCCTTTTATAGTTTGTGCCAAATTTTGACTAAAAATTTAACTAACAAAATGTTAATGCATGTCAAGAAAAATTATCTCATTGGATTCATATTTGAACATAGTTTTGAAAAATATAATGTTTGGTGACATGCGTGAACATTTTCTTAGTTAAATCTATGGTCAAAATTTGGCACGAAATACAATGGGGACCAATAAACCCAGACAGAGGTAAGTAACATAAGTGTGGTAACATGCAAAGCTTCATGTATTAGGTTATAGACTCATATTGCATTGGAACATGTGATGTTACAGTAACTAGCTAAGTTATTATAACTACCTCTCTCCTCATTAACTCATTGCCACATAAGCAAATTTGCTGAGTTGGACTCGATGTTACTGCTGAAGTTACTCCCACGGTGGCTAGTCTTACTAGTATTTGGTTTTCGTAAGATGAATTATACTACTCACCTAGACGGAGGGAGTATTCGATTTGACAGCGGGCGGCGCAGTTCCCTATACGCCTTTAATGCAGACGAGGGTGGGATTAGCGGTTCCCAATATGTTGAACGACCAATGCATCGTCCTTCAATTAATGCATGGGGGAAGTAATGGGAGGAGGTTCGGGAAAAGAGGCTGCACGATGTGAATGCAACGCAGTTTGCGCTCATTCCCCTCATATAAAGGCGCCCCTCCTCCATTCCAATGCATCTACCACATCGTGCGCACCTAAGCACTTGCCTAAGCACCTACACTAAGCGCAAAAGAGCTCGCTCCAGACCCATGGCGGCGATGCACGTGAGTGGCGAGTGGCCGCGCCAGATGGTCCACGACACCGGCCTGCGGCATCGCGCCGAGGATCGTCTCCAGACAGTGTTGGAGACCGGCTGGTGGATGGCCACCATCGACGCCAACTATGACTCTCAGTTGGACCAGATGATCATTGCCACCAGCAACAAGTTCAGCATCCTGAAGAAGCTCGCGGACGACATCGCCGTACTCCTCCAGCCCGCGCGCCCGGGCTCCTCATTGCCTGCCACCCTAATCGGCCTCCATGGCCGGAACCTCTTTCAAGCACTGGTGGCCCTGCGACTGCCCGCCGACGCCACGAAGAATGTCCACCTGGAGGTCGCGCTCACCGCGAGGCGCCTCGCCCTGCAAGAATTCGTCGACCTACACATCCACGCGTACGAGCAAATCGTGTAAATAGATATCTACAAGGCCAGTGAGGACGCTACGACGTTGGCCTTCCTCAACCGGCTGGAAGCCTTGGATGCCTTTGTTGAGAAGCACCTCGACCTCGCCACAAAAGCCGCCACTCCTTAGCCGCCGGTCGGTGGCCCGGCGCACTAAGTTGAGGAGGAGGAGGTCATACGTTCGTGGATCCATCTTTCTTCTTGCCTTCTGTAACCACCACTGTGATCGCATCATCGTGGCCTTAATTCTTATTGTGATGTTGCATTCTCGTTCCAGTCAATACCGACATGTGCGATCCCTTTGCTTAATTATATGCATCATTGTAACTAGTACTCCATCCGTCAATTTATAAGTTGTGCTTACCTTTTCCATCAACTTCGTGCAACGCGTGGGCATCTTGCTAGAAACACTAGAATATGTCTATATAATCTGTATGTGATAGTCCATTTGAAATCTCAAAAAAGACAAATATTTAGGTACGGAGGGAGTAATATATTAGGAGTATATCAAAACAATAGTGATTTCTTTCAAGTTAGTGAACAAATACTACTATTCTACTACTTTGGATCCGTCGCAACGCACGGGCACATTGCTAGTAAAAGGAAAAGGCCTGCCACGTTCGCATCGCACCCCCACACGCTCGGGAATAGGGATTACAACACGGCCCGTACGGCACGACACGTAGCTTAGGGAAGGCGTGTTGCCTAGTAGTGGCGGAGCTTGAAGCAAAACGTTGGGCGTGCCAGTCTAGCCAGGCTATAGAAATTACCCTTGCGTTGACGTTCCATGCCTCAAAACTAGATGTACAACTACGAAAATCCTGCTAGGTTGGGCGGGCCAGGGCACATGTTGGCCCTCACATAGCTCCGTCCCTGTGCCTAGCATTTTCACTTTCATGTGGGACCGCCCGTTGAGCAAACCGACCCCCCGCCCGCCACCGGGTTGGAAAACAGAAACAAGGGGAAGATCTAGCTGTAGCACAGAAGCCAAGAAAATTTGTGCCAGGCGGGGCTCGTTGATAGAGTAGGAGCATTCTGTACTAGTACTACTCGTACCAAGTTTGTACTTGTAATATTATTATATTACTAGTACAACCACTATACAACTAGTAGATACGTGCACGGCACAACATCGTAGGAACAAAAAAACGGGAAGATCTTGTTTTGGGTGATTTATCTTTTTTTCAATCAACGTAGTATTTCCCTAATAATAAAGCAAATAGTGTTTCTGGTCGTCCGTCAGGAAAATTGCCCCCCGAAGTTCGCACTAATTACCCGCTATGCCACCGGTAAGTGAGAAAAACGTTTCGCTGCGACTGCATCCGCATCCGCCTTGCGTTTGGTTCATATAAGGCGACACTCTCATATATATCTAGCATAGGTGCCTACCGGACTGGTTGGAGCTTCGGTCCTACATGCTGTAGACCTGGGTTCGATCCCTGCTCCCTCTTCTTTCTCTTTCTTTTTTTGCGGCTGCATCACATGACCGCTGCTCGACCCAACATGTTTTTTCTCTTTGTTTAATTTCTTTTTTCCTGTTCAAATATTTAAAAAATAATGATATCTGTCAAATCCTAACTTCAAATCTAACATGTTATATATGAATTTTTTTTCAGAAATATGAGTAGATTTTAAATATGCTATTATTTTCCATGTTAATCATTTTCAAAATTATGTTTAGGATGCATCATAGTTTGATGCTCTCACAAAAGCTATTACAAATGAAATATAATATTCCAAATGTTAGTCACCATAAAAATGATTCCATTTAAAAAATATTCTAACAAATTAGAATTAAACACCTTCTCAAATTAAATATATATTCATGTTTTTTGAACAATAAAAAAATGGTTGAAAGAATCTTTCATCGAAGAGCTGAAATGGGTCATGACAAACATTGCTGAGATACATCCAAATTCCATAGTCCAAAAAAATACTTAATGTAACTTTATTTCTGAGTTTGCAAAAATTGAATTAAATAAGTGTTACATAATTAAATTGAAGATTTTGATGTGTTTTTTCTCCCGTTGCAACGCACGGGCCCTTTTGGTAGTATGAATAATATGATGTGGGGGGCACCCATGAAGCTTATGTGGCTCGGTTGCATGGCTACGGAAGGTTAGAGAAAAATAAATAGATAATGTGTTTAGAGTGCACTCCACTAAATAGATATACTTTGGATCCATTGCAACGGACCGGCACATCTATATCTATACCCCCTATACAGTGTGTGAAAAAACTTTGAAAGTTGGTCGTTGGATGAAGCCAATCCGACGGTACAAAGATGGAAAATCCGAGCACTACTAGCCATTGGATATCATGCACCAGATTCTGCCACATGTATAATCTAGAAGACTCCATGGTTGAACTTAGGGTCTGTTTGGTTGGAGACTAGTGTGGCCAAGCCAAAGTGTGGCTAGCCACACAAGTGTGGCTGAGAAATTGGACGCCAAACTTTGGCAAAAGTTGGCAAAAAAATCGTCTCTATGACAAATGGGTGATAGGGGCAATAAAGTGTTGCAAGCCAAAGTGTGGCAAAAAACAAACAGATGCCAACAAAACTGTGGCTGCCAAATTTTGGCTTGGCAAACTGTGGCTGGGAACCAAACAACCCCTTAATTCATGACTAACTTTGCCACAACAAAGGTCAGGCAAAGTTATTAATAAGTTCTTCAAAATGAGAGCCACAAGTTGGCAAGCCTAAGGGAATCTTGCCACATTTTTTGTGTATATGTCATGTGGAGCCAGTGTGGCTTGCCTAAGGTGTAGCTTGAACCAAACACTCACCTAAGTTAATCAAACTTGCCTAACCTTACATTCCACCAAATTTTGCCACAAGTTGGCAAGCCTAAGGGAATCTTGCCACATTTTTTGCGTGTATGTCATGTGGGGCCAGTGTGGCTTGCCTAATGTGTGGCTTGAACCAAACACTCACCTAAGTTAATCAAACTTGCCTAACCTTAGATTCGACCAAATTTTGCCACCTGTTAGAATCCAGAAAACTTCACATGTTGAAGCATAATGCACAAACCACCAGAATCTCATGCGTGCAATGCACGTGTACCTTACTACTAGTACTAGTAGTAGTAAGAAACAAATTCCAGTTTTGGCACGAGCTCGTACTGCGGGAGCACCACAAGGCCTGCCGCAGGAGTTACATTTTCCTCTCGGGGCCCACGGGACCGAACTTCAGTGGCTTAGTGCCCGGCCTATGAGTCAATGACATGGGGGCCTTAAATGCGGCTGGCCCACATGTCATTCTCATGGCGGTGGCGTGGTTCGCGACTCACTCGCTCGAGATGAACCGACAAGTGGTGGCGTGGCCGTGGCGAGGGTACCACAGCTGGGCGTCGGGGCGTTACGAGGCGTAGATGGCCACACCAGCGGGTACTACCTGTAGTACATAACTACTCCAGCTGAGGATTGATGCCCGGGATGAAATGTGTCACAGCCGCTGGATGAAAATTCAATGGTGCGGGAGTACGGATCGGAGCACAGCAGCGGAGCAGGCAAACCGCATCCAATCGGGTGTGTCTGTGGTAGAAAGTTGATGGTCGCCACAGTTCAGCTAGCCCGCATGTCATGCACACAAAGGCAGAGGAGCGGTGGGGCCGAGAAGGATGAGGGACACGAATAATACTACCATTCTGTCACTGACCTGTGGGACCCATAAGCATGGGTCCCACCTGTCAGCGAAGGAAAGGCAGGGCAAGGCAGTGATAGCCACGTCAGAGGATCCATGTCCACGTCAGGGGACATTGTGCCGTGGGTTGGAGCGGCGTCGTGGGAATTGCGTGTGGGTGTGGCAGTGGTAGAAACAATAAACGTGATGGTCGCCGTGGTTCAACATCCATGGAGAAGTTGTCGTGTCTGCTGACACATGTATATCAAAACTAGAGTGTTTATATTTCAAGCACGTGAACAAGTATTATTCTACTAGTTTGGATCCATTGCAACGCACGGGCCAGCACATTGGTAGTAGTAGTGTCCATCTCTATCTCTAGCGGCCTTCCCTCGTTCATCCTTTTCTCTCACAAGATAAACTACTCATACAAATGCATCTTGATGTTCCGTGGAACGCATCAGGATGTTTCCTTGGGGGTCTCTACACCGCGGCGTGGCCGTAGTTGCAAGTTGACGCCCTTTGAGATGCCGACGTTGAGGGGCACTCGGATTTCCTCCGATGAGCAGGTAAGATGAGTTTGATCACGTAGTAAATGCGTTCTAAAGACTACTTCCATGTCCATTTCCTAATTCTCCCCCTGCCCACTGTTTCACAGGATAGGCTCCGAGCGAGTGGAGATTGGCTTGCATATGTACGGGAGGGTACCAACATCAATTTGCACAACATTTACAACGTTGACACCGTTCCTGTAGAACCTTTGTCCAACATTGGGATCAGCCATGCAACAGGCCACCGCATGAATTGGTACGATGGAACCACGGTGAGATTGAATAAAAGATAGCATGAACCTTGCACATGGCGGTCAAAGGCGGACCATGCTGTCTGCGGCCAATTTGTTGCCGTATGAGTAGGAAGACGTTGTGCTCCTTTCTAACCGCATCTTCGCGGTGACAAACCAGGGGACTTATTTTGTGTGGGACACATCCTATGATATACTCCCTCGCTCCCAGTTTATTTCTTTTGAATCTTTTCATTTTATAAGTTTCAAATTCAAATTTAGAGCTCCCCATCACATGTTGAGATTACAATGTCCGTTAAATCGTTGCGTGCATGTATAGTAAAGAAACAAATCTCAAGTTTGGCACGAGTTTGTGCTGCGGGAGCACCACAAGCCCTGGCGCAGGAGTTACATTTCCCTCTCAAGGCCGTCGGGACTGAGCTTCAGCGCCTTACTACAATTACCTTTGAGTCAATAACATGTGGACCCGATAGGTGACTGGTCGACATGTAATGCTCCCGAAGGCAGAGGGGCAGTGGGGCCAAGAGGGGTGAGCTGCAGGTCGGGGGATGTGTGGTTTCATGGGTTCGAGCGGCCTCGTGGGAATCGCGGGTAGCTGTGGTAGAAACTTGATGCTCGCCGCATTTTAGGTGGCCCACATGTGATGCACACAAAGGCAGAGGGGCGATGCGGCCGAGAGGGGTGAGGCGCACGTCGGGGGGCGTGGTGCCGTGGGTTGGAGAGGCGTCGTGGGAATCGCGAGATGAAACGTGATGGTCGCCGTAGTTGAACTTCCATGGACAAGTTGTCATGTCTACAGACACATGCACTGTATACCGATCACTGGAAGGAGTAGGAGAGAAAGCTATATATGCGGATAATTAGTTCCTTATAGTCAAGCGGACCCACGCTACCACTCTATTCCAAAGACATGCACACCATCGAAATAGTCCATCTATATCAATATACAACGAGAGGGAATAATTTTTTTTACAAGAGAGGAAATAGTTCATCCATCCATAATGCCCTCCTACTGGTGCAACATTTTCTTCTTCTTCTTCTTCTTCTTCTTCTTCTTCTTCTTCTTCTTCTTCTTCTTCTTCTTCTTCTTCTTCTTCTTCTTCTTCTTCTTCTTCTTCTTCTTCTTCTTCTTCTTCTTCTTCTTCTTCTTCTCATTCTCTGTGGGAGACGGCTTCGCAACAAGCTCTTTGGACCTTGCAGCTATCTCGAAACTCATACGGGCATCGAGGGCAGCATATTTTATCTGCTCGTATGTCTAGGGATAATTCTCCCATCCAGATGACCTTAATGCCACCGTCTCATCACCCTTCTGAAGATTTGTACCGAGGACAAAATTTTCTACGTCGAATAGGGATGGTGTCTGTTTAGCACAATCTTCTACAGGAATATTCATTCTAGTCTGTAGGTCAGGGATGCTTTTCAAATCAAGGTTGTACGGCTCCAGCTTCTGTTTGTCCCCTTCGGTGGCTGCCCCACAGAAGTATACGTCCTCCAGAGACAAGAAATCGTGAAGATCACCTGGTATGGAGGGCAGGTGTATGATGTGGTACACCAAAACATCATCTTCGAGGCACAGCTGAAGGACGGCGGTGCGCTGGATCTTCCCAGGGGCACGCTCCGTGTACTCTGCGTCAAGACCGATGACCCTCGTCTCTACCTTTTTGAGGGAGTTTGATACATTGTTGATCCACTGCCGAACAACCCTTGGGTGGACGGTGACGGTGGCAACTATGTGCATTGAGCCTTCGACGAGGACATGTTGGATGCTAAAAACATGCATCTCGATCTCTTTCGCCATTTGGAACCGCTGGAACGGAGGGCTATGGTTTGGAGAATTAGGATTAGATGGCTAGTCTAACTGAAGTAGTAGATGATTATTTAAAGAGGTTAAAACAATGTGAACGCAGTGGGTTTTGGATGCAAATGAAGACGAAGTGGACGTGAAGAAGCCGAGGAGAATCGGTTCCCGATGGAGAAGTAAATGGGAGAAGTGGCGTGCAGGCAGTTGATTAGACGGCTAGGTAGACTAAACGAAAAGGCTATGCGGGTAGACTGAGGAGTCGTACCTGTTCGTGTACGTGCCATCCTTCCTGATAGGTGGGACCTATGCAAACAGATAAAAAAATGTGTCGTAGATTTTTTTTTGAGCCCGTGAGTGGGAGACACAACATTCTGTGGTTAAGGAATACTCCCTCCGTTTAGTTGAGTATAAGTCACCTTATGAAAATCAGGTTTTCCCAAAACCTTTAGGCGTGGAGCATTAACTTCCTGCTTGATCCCCTCCCATCCTCGTTAGCCAGCGTTCTCTTCCTGTACTGTCGTGTTCTACCTTTCCATTTTTCCTCTTCTCAAGTGTGGAACGATCTGCATGCCGTCCTTGATGCACCAGAACGACCACTACATGCATCGCGGCAGGGCATTGATTGGGCATGCACGAGAATTTGGTTCTGCTCGCAATATGTATGATACCTGAACGATGAAGTGAACAGGCATGCTAGCATAGGAGACCTATTTCCGCTATACAATACTGGAGTACTCATGTTCCTACTAGTAGTAGTGGTAGTAGTAGTACAACTGTGGTACACTTGATGGTGAAAATACTATTCATCCGGTCCTCACAGTGAAGTGACAACACCCTGCGCCTGACACTAGTCCAGGCGAGGCGGCGTGTTCGGGTTACCAAAGTCAGCCTCACCCTGTGCACTTTGCAGTCTGTCACCGCCGCTGTACAGCACATTGGTGCCTCGCCTCATCTCCCTCTCCGCTCCCATAGCACCACTCCATCTCCATCTCCTTCTCCGTCTCCATCTCACTGTGCCCCCGTGTACCGTCGCCTCACTCGCCTCCCCAAGTACCACTATTCCCTCGCTAGCCGCTCCAGCACGACATCCTTCTCCCCCATAAATCAAGCCCCCTTCAAAACTCCACCATGGCCGAACACGAACCGCGCAGCATCCATATGAGCCGCAATTGGAGCAATCTCCCCAGTGTCATCCTCGACCTCTGTTGTTCGTGTATGGATATGTTGACCGCCCTGCGGCTGGCTGCATGCTCGAGGGACATGCACACGGCCATCGTCGAAGCGAGGCCTAAGCTTTTCAAGACACCCTACTTGCTGCTATCTGGTCTTGCGAGATTGGCTCACCATGATACGGAGGCGTGCATGATGCACATCGACTTCAATCCGATCTCCATTAGCCGAAACTTCTTTGCAGGTATGTAGTGTGTCGCCGTACATCATTTCCCTCGACATCGATCCGATCACCATCGCCGAAAACTTCTTGGCATGTATGTACTGGTTCAGCATGAACTCCCACTGGATGGCTGCCTTCAGAGAAGACGGTAAAAAGTTGGTGCTCATGAACTTCCAAACCTCCCATGAGATTATCCTTCCTCCGTTGGATTATATAGATTATTACCATCACAGTCCAAGTCATCTAGATTACTACGTCAGTTGGACGGACCTTGTTTTGCAGAAGATTGTAATCTGCCAAGTACGCACATGACATGCGAATTACACAGACTTCAAGCTAATTGCTTTGTTCGACCGCGGACTCGCCTATCTTTACGCCGGTGCCTTTTTTAGCTGGGACTACTCGGCTCGCAGTGGATCATGGTAAAATCTAATACACACTTCAGTGATGCTATTGAACACAATGGCATCATCTACGCGATCGACAAAGCAGATGGCACCACGTATTGCTGGGACGGCGCGTGTAAGTTGTTTCCATCTGATGTTAATGATGACGCCCTAACACTGTTTGAACTTTTTTTGCTGATTGGCATATCCCTGTTTGAGCAGAATTTGAGTAGAACTATGGCAACATATTAGAGACGCCATAAATCAGCTATATTTGGAATGAGTTAATTCATGCGATTGTGACCATGTCATTATAGCCAATTTGTACCCTGAATAATCAAACGGTTAGGAATATATGGATATTATCCTTATTTTACAGTAATCTATATACAACTAGTAAATATGAGTGTGTATCAATGGCCATGTTAGTTTCCTCATTTTCATGATGTAGAAACATGCACCACACTGTTGGTTTCAACTAACCGTACATTAGGCAAGTAAATGTGCATATGGAGAACTCTATATTTGGATGTAGTGAAATCCTGCAATGCTTACCATGTGTACATACCTATATTCGCCCTTCAGCAATCAATGACTAGAATAATATCCTCACAAATTTTTTGCCCATAGAACACGAGTATATAACAATGCATGGTCTGTTAGTTACCTTGAAAATTTTGTTTGTGAGGACAGAACATGATTACATAACATGCATGACATGGTAGTTTCCTGTGAAGAATCGATTGCGAGATAACATGAGTATAACCATGCATGGCACTTCTATATTTTCGAACCCAGTATACATTTCCCTGTATTTTCCTCCCAGTTCCAACAGGGACATATCAATGTTGTTTCTTGCATTATCCTACTCATACTCTGAACAATGTTGATCTTACATTAACAATGCCTATCCTTTTTGATATGGTGCAGTGTCCCTACAGTTACTGCCCTTTGTAATTACACCACCTTTGCCAAAAACGGGGAAGCACAACTGGTTCCTCGCTCGATCAGACGACTACAAAAGACTGATGATCATTCAGACACATGAGACGGAAAAGTTATATTGCAAAAACCCCACTATATACAAGCACTGTGTAATACGTGAATATCTAGACAGTGGCTGTTACGTCTATGAGCATGATACCAGCTTGTTGGGGCCTTTAGGATTTTTTAGTTGGAGGCGGGTAAACAGCCTTGGTTCACACTCTCTGTTTCTCGGACTCAATTATCCGATTAACCAGGAGATCACTGTTGGCAAGGACCTTGATGGCAGAGAGGCTTTGTTTGCTATGGAAAACTGTGTCTACACCGCGAGCCCTAGGAGTTCGGGAGCATACTCCCCTGATTGTCAATGATACAGCCTGCAGCCAAAAGAAGGTGAGAATGACAAAGGCATCCAGATTAAGTTTGATCCTTGGATGTCTCAATTACGACAGGCAGTGATGTGGTTCAAGCCTTTAGGTTGATAGGTAATTAGGCTGTTGCATCGAAAGGGTGGAGTATTGGTGTCTCCGGATCACTGGTCGCTGAAGCGGGGCTGCAAATTATGATGGTGTTGGATCATCTCTTCGAATGACTTTGTTGTCTTTGCTGCTGGTTCTGGATGGGTAGTTCTTTCTTTTGTTATGCATAGTCCTGTCATTTGGTCATCCTTGTCTATGTCACTCTTTCTATGTAATAGTTGCTTCTGTTTAGAATGTCATTCTCGTCTGGATCACGAGAGTCTGAGCGCCGTAGATGGGTACGTTTTGGTGGTGTAGCAAGACTTCTTATGAACTATCATGTCTTGCTGTTTATGTCAGTAGTAGTCACTAGTCAGTGTTTGAATGTTGTATATATCATTGTTTTGAACTGTTTATTGTCTCGAACTACTGGTGGGCTAAATGAGGGTATCACCATTCTCCAGTGTTCAAAGTATATCTCCTTTTTTCAAGTTATATAATTTGAGCTCACTGTCTTTTCGATGATGTACACTTGTTTGGGCCAGTGAGGTGTCGTTGAATATGGGCTGAGTAGTAACGGAATGCCAAACAGGTCAATTATGACTCTCGGGCCGGGCTCTCGAAAGATCCTGAAAAAAAGGTCGGGCTCTCCAAAAAAGAAAGAATAAGGACTCTTAGGCCGACATGTGGGTGCCACCGGTGTTTTCGTGTGCTTGCACGCCGAGAGCATTTTGGCGCGTGCTCAAAATTCATGCTACCTTTTCATCCCCAGTCTCCCGCCCCACCCCCACCTCTGGAATCTCGATTCCTACTCCAGTTCCCCCAAATCCCCCTCCTGTACTCCCTGTACTCAAGTGCACTATCATGTCACCGGTCAAAGCGGATCTCCGAGCCGGAGATCCTAAGGTCCGTCCTGCCTTCGGTCGCAGTGTGCTATCGCTCAACAATGGCATGGCGGTGCTTGACGACCAGTTTGCCGGCAAAGTGCTGATGGTAACCATCAACGGAGAACAGCCTCCTGTCTCGCCGGACGACCTTGTCAAAGCTCTTGGCATTGCACACGGCATCCAAATAAGTGACTTGCTCTTCGAAGTCGTGTGTTCGAATCTTCCCGTCGTTTGTTCTACGATGGCGCACTGGTGAGCTTTGATCGGTGGCACCCAGGATGGGGCTCGGTGCCCTCTGAGCTTGAGTTTTTAACAAAGCTTACTGAGGGAGTCCTGGACTAGGGGGTGTCTGGATAGCCGAACTATCATCATCGGCCGGACTCCAAGACTATGAAGATACAAGATTGAAGACTTCGTCCCGTGTCCGGATGGGACTTTCCTTGGCGTGGAAGGCAAGCTTGGCAATACGGATATGTAGATCTCCTACCATTGTAACCGACTCCGTGTAACCCTAGCCCTCTCCGGTGTCTATATAAACCGGAGGGTTTTAGTCCATAGGAGAACAACAATTACAACAATCATACCATAGGCTAGCTTCTAGGGTTTAGCCTCCTTGATCTCGTGGTAGATCCACTCTTGTACTACCCATATCATCAATATCAATCAAGCAGGAGTAGGGTTTTTCCTCCATGGAGAGGGCCCGAACCTGGGTAAAAACATTGTGTCCCTTGTCTCCTATTACCATCCGCCTAGACGCACAGTTCGGGACCCCCTACCCGAGATCCGCCGGTTTTGACACCGACATTGGTGATTTCATTGAGAGTTCCTCTATGTCGTCACCGATAGGCTTGATGGCTCCTTCGATCATCAACAACGACGCGGTCCAGGGTGAGACTTTTCTCCCCGGACAGATCTTCTTATTCGGCGGCTTTGCACTGTGGGCCAATTCGCTTGGCCATCTGGAGCAGATCGAAAGCTACGCCCCTGGCCGTCAGGTCAGATTTGGAAGTCTAAACTTCATGGCTGACCTCCGCGGAGACTTGATCTTCGATGGATTCGAGCCACAGCCGAGCGCGCCGCACTGTCTCGATGGGCATGATTTAGCTCTGCTGTCGGACAGTGCCCTGGAGGCTGCACACGAGTCCGCTCCGACCCTTAACTCGGAGCCGACTGCGCAGATCGAGGATGAGTGGTTAGACACCGCCTCGGGGGCTACAACCTCTACGGCGATGGAGCCGAATACTGACCTTGTCCCCTGTAAAGCTCGTGACTCCGAGGTGCCGGACCCCTCGCCGGACTCCGAACCTCCAGCGCCCCTACCAATCGAATCTGATTGGGCGCTGATCATGGAGTTCACTACTGCGGACATCTTTCAGCACTCGCCTTTCGGCGACATTCTGAATTCACTAAAGTATCTCTTGCTATCAGGAGAGCCCTGGCCGGATCACGGTCAGGACAGTTGGGATGCGGATGACGAAGAAATTCAAAGCCCACCCACCACCCACTTTGTAGCCACTGTCGACGATCTAACCGACATACTAGACTACGACTCCGAAGACATTGACGGTATGGACGACGATGCCGGAGACGAACAAAAACCAGCGCCTACGGGGCACTAGAAAGCCACCTCGTCATACGACATATACATGGTGGATACCCCAAAGGACGGGAATGGCGATGGAACAGCGGAGGAGTATCCTTTCAAGAAACAGCCTAAACGTCGGCGTCAGTAGCGCCGCTCTAAATCCCGCCACAGCAAGAATGGAGATTCCGACACCGGAGACAATAACACTCTGGATAGCACCGAAGACAACCCCCTCCAGCAAGATTCAGCACAGGAGGGCGGAGAAGCCAACCCTCATGAGAGAGCGGCACACGAAGAGGTAGAGGATGATAACCACATGCCTCCCTCCGGAGACGAGGCAGTCTTCGACGACGACGAATTCGTCGTCGTACCTAAGGATCCCGTCGAACAAGAGTGTTTTAAACGCAGGCTTATGGCCATGACAAATAGCCTCAAGAAAAAGCAGCAACAGCTTAGAGCTGATCAAGATTTGCTAGCCGATAGATGGACTGAAGTCCTTGCGGCCGAAGAGCATGAACTCGAACGCCCCTCCAAAAGATACCCCAAATGCAAGCTGCTCCCCCGATTAGAGGAGCAGGCATATGAACATGCATCACCAGCGCACAACACGGCTGACCGACCACCTCGTGGCCGCGATAGAGAGGCCTTTAGGCCCTCCACTAGAACCGTACCCCGGCATCGCTCGAAAAGTACGAAGCCACGAGGGAATGCGCCGGACTTGCGAGACATATTGGAGGATAAGGCAAGACAATCAAGATCGATATACAGATCGCGTGGGCACCCCATGATGCGCAATGATGACCGTCGCGCCGGATACAGCAACTCCGTCCGGGCCGAACACAGTAGAGAAAGCTCGCTTGAGCTACGTCGTGATATAGCCCAATATAGAGGCGCCGCACACCCACTATGCTTCACCGATGAAGTAATGGATCATCAAATCCCGAAGGGTTTAAACTCGTGAATATTGAATCCTACGATGGCACAACAGACCCCGCGGTTTGGATCGAAGACTATCTCCTTCATATCCACATGGCCCGCGGCGATGATCTTCATGCCATCAAATACCTCCCACTCAAGCTTAAAGGACCAGCTCGGCATTGGCTTAACAGCTTGCCAGCAGAATCAATTGGGTGTTGGGAGGACCTGGAAGCCGCATTCCTTGACAACTTCCAGGGCACATATGTGCGACCACCAGATGCCGATGACCTAAGCCACATAATTCAGCAGCCAGACAAATCGGCCAGACAATTCTGGACACGGTTCTTAACAAAGAAAAATCAAATCGTTGACTATCCGGATGCAGAGGCCCTCACAGCCTTCAAACATAACATCCACGACGAGTGGCTTGCCCAGCACGTAGGGCAGGAAAAACCGAAATCCATGGCAGCCATCACATCACTCATGACTCGCTTCTGCGCGGGAGAGGACAGCTGGTTAGCCCGCAGTAACAACCTCAGCAAAAATTCTGGCAGTCCGGATACCAAGGACCACAATGGCAGGTTGCGTCGCAACAAGAACAAACGCCATGTTAACAGCGATAACACTGAGGATACGTCAGTCAACGCCGGATTCAGAGGTTCCAAACCCGGTCGGCGGAAGAAGCCATTCAAAAGAACTACTCCGAGTCCGTCCAATTTGGACCGAATAGTCGACCGCTCTTGCCAGATACACGGCACCCCCGAAAAGCCAGCTAATCACACCAACAGGGATTGTTGGGTATTCAAGTAGGCAGGCAAGTTAATTGCCGAAAACAATGACAAGGGGCTACATAGCGATGACGACGAAGAGACCCGACCACCGAACAATAGAGGACAGAAGGGTTTTCCCCCACAAGTGCGGACGATAAACATGATATACGCAACCCACATACCCAAGAGGGGGCGGAAGCGTGCACTCAGGGACGTATATGCGATGGAGCCAGTCGCCCCGAAGTTCAACCCATGGTCCTCCTGCCCGATCACTTTTGATCGAGGGGACCACCCCACCGTATCTGCCATGGCGGATTCGCTGCATTGGTTTTAGACCCAATCGTCGATGGATTTCACCTCTCCAGAGTCCTGATGGACGGCTCCAGCAGCTTGAACCTGCTTTATCAGGATACAGTGTGCAAGATGGGCATAGACCCCTCAAGAATTAAACCTACAAAGACGACCTTTAAAGGCGTCATACCAGGTGTAGAGGCCAATTGTACAGGCTCAGTCACACTGGAAGTGGTCTTCGGATCCCCGGATAACTTCCGAAGCGAGGAGTTAATCTTCGACATAGTCCCGTTCCGCATCGGCTATCACGCTCTGCTCGGACGAATCGCCTTTGCAAAGTTCAACGCGGTGCCGCATTACGCATACCTCAAGCTCAAGATGCCAGGCCCTCGAGGAATCATCACGGTCAACGGAAACACTGAACGCTCCCTCCGAACGGAGGAACACACAGCGGCTCTCGCGGCAGAAGTACAGAGCAGCCTCTTAAGGCAATTTTTGAGTCCGGCTGTTAAGCGACCGGACACGGACAAGACCTCCTGGCACGTTCCGAGCACACGTAGCAATGCGGCCCCAACCCTAGCTCTTGCAAAATTGCAAGACTAGTCCTTCACGTACATCATTACGCTCTGGAGATACCATGGGCATAGGGGGAGGGGCACGACCACCACAAGCCCAGAGTGCGGCTTAACCGCACCAGGGGCTCCCAAGTGTGTCACTCTTTTTATTTTTTATTTTTTCTTACCCACAGGACTCTGTTCACCAGAGGCCCTGTCCAGCAGCAGACCTGCCGAACTCACGATGCAACAGCCAGGGGAGGAGAAAGGCTACGACGAGTATCCAGGTGGTCTCCATTACGAGCATTAAATCCATTTTATACACCATTCCGTAGCCTACCCCTGGAGGGGGACATGTTTAAAAA
Organism: Triticum aestivum; assembly: GCF_018294505.1. NCBI lineage: Eukaryota > Viridiplantae > Streptophyta > Magnoliopsida > Poales > Poaceae > Triticum > Triticum aestivum. The sequence goes on along the minus strand of NC_057807.1, from coordinate 173,943,013 downwards.
TCCAACCCCTTGCTTACCGCACTATTTGTATCGTTCTGCATTCATTGCAGTATTCCTTGAATAAACAATGCATCGCTTTTTGCTTATAATTGCATTTCTTTCTTATATATATGTTCATTTATGACATGTTGCATCCATACACTCTGGTACGGCTAAACACACCAGGGGCTTAAGTTCCCCAAATTATGGTGTGATAAGTCCGAACACTTTCACAAGTGCGGCACCCCGAACTTATAGCATTATATGCATCGGCTCCGAATCATGTCTTGGGTCAATAGTTGGGTTTGCCCGGCTCCCATGTTTTGGTACCTTACGTTCCGTTGTATCGGCTAAGGTAGCACTGGGAGAACCACTGCGATTGCGCCCCGGTTGAGCTGGGCGAGCGCCTCAGTGGAGAAAGCTAAAACTGACCGTCATGATAAGGCGAGAGCTGGTCGCTGTTCGAGAGGTCTTTTCGAGTCCCTAAAGACTTATGCCGCTTAGAGCGAGGAACCGGCTTTGTCCGGCCCAGGCATGGATAGCGCCCCGAACTCGGTCTTCCGAACACTAAGGGCTTCGCCGAAATTTAAATTTATAGAATTCTATGGCTAAGTGAGAGTGTTCAAGCATTATAAGTCCGGTTGCCTCGTTCGTTGTGTTGAGCGCCTCCCTAGATGGACCCAAAAATGGGAACAAGAGCGCTCAAGTTTATCCCGAACACCCCAGCACTTGTGGCATGGGGGCTGAAACCGACGACTTGCCATCTCTCAGATTTGATAAACGGCCGCACAGAAGGTAATATTTTAAATTAACAAGCGTTGCTTAGCGCATATGAACAAAGTTTTCAGCGCACAGGATAACACATTGCGAGTCTACTCAAATATTACATCTTTGGAGCACTCACCCGCAATCATGTGGGCACCCTTCAGGACACTCTTATAATACATTTCGAGCGTCCGGTACTCCTTGCCCGCCGGCGACGCATCCGTCAGAAGCTTCTCAGCGTCCATCCTGCCCCAGTGCACTTTTGCACGGGCAAGGGCCCGACGGGCACCTTCAATGCAGGCGGAGTGCTTGACGACTTCAACCCAGGGACACGCGTCCACCAGCCGCCGCACCAGGCCGAAGTAGCTCCTAGGCATGGCCTCCTTGGGCCACAGCCGAACTATGAGGCCCTTCATGGCCTGTTCGGCCACCTTGTGGAGCTCGACCAGCTGCTTCAGCTGGTCGCTAAGGGGCACCGGATGTCCGGCCTCAGCATACTGAGACCAGAAGACCTCCTCCGTCGAGCTCCCCTCCTCGGCCCGATAGAATGCTGCAGCATCAGACACGCTGTGGGGTAGATCTGTGAATGCTCCTAGAGAGCTCCGAATGCAGGTAAGTAATAGGTAGTTCACATTTACATGCTTACTTTGCATGAAAAATGCCATACCCGCTGCTATCTTCTTTAACGCCTCGATTTCCTAGAGGGCCTTGTGGGCTTCGGCCTTAGCGGCTTTGGCACTCTCAAGAGCCGATGCAAGCTCGGACTCTCGAGTCTTTGAGTCGCGCTCCAAGCTCTCATGTTTTTCCACGAGAGCCTAGAGCTCTTGCTGCACCTCCGCCGCCCGCGCCTCCTGCTTCTCTTGCTCGGCTTGTTCCGCGGACGCATTGCATTCAGCCGGGGACACCGCCCCCTTCAGGGTCGCCACCTCGTTCATGGCCCCTGGAGTACCCATGTTATCCTTGTTATTTCTCTTGCAACCAAAATCCTTTTCTGTAAGGTACAAATTTAATACGGTGTTACTCACCTTCCTTGTCCTCGAGCTGCTTTTTGGCACGGCCGAGCTCGTTCTCGGACCGCTCGAGGTTCTGCTTCAAAGCATCGACCTCCGCAGTCAGTGCGGCAGAGGTCAGCAGCGCAGCCTGCAATCCCATATTGACATATTTTTTAGAACTCCTGTGTATATCATTTTTAGATCCTCAGTCCGGCTTTTCTTTCCGAACACCGAACCAAGCATCAGGGGCTACTGTCTATGCGGTATTATATTACATATCTTAAAATTCTTACCTCAAAGCCTGTTAGAAGGTGTGGGGACCCCGACTCATAAGTCGAGATCACCGAATGCACGTGTACAGTGATCCCAGAGATCAATGCTCACTGAACACACAGAAGCTGAGTAACAAGAGTCTTACATCCATTCATACCGTCTTACACAAATTATGAGCATTATGGTCAAGTCTTACATAGATAAAGCCTTAAGGGCTGAACATCAAATGAAACAGAAGCAGTGGAAATCTTCGTCGATAAGTAGAACCCATGCCATCTTCCTTAACCCTATAGGCATTCTAACTGGGAAGCATCCTAGCTCGCATGTTCGTCACCGAAGAACTCTTCTTCGAACTCCGGTTCTTCCATGCCTGGTCAATTAAATAACCAGTGGCAAGCCAATGAGTACTTTGAATGTACTCGCAAGCAACCCATGTTTTGGTTCAAGATACAACAATGCATGATATAGGCAAATTTTTGCAGAAAGCTAGTTTTGAGTGCAATGACATGTTCAACAACTTGTAAGACATGCATCAAGAGAATTCAAGTAACCATGAGGACAGGTTACAGATATCAACATAAATAGAGTGGGCACCAACCCATCTCAATCACGTCATGTTCTTTGACTTGACCCAAGTAGTCACACACACTGGTTTGTAAACTCTTGACATAGTTTAAGCAGCACCGCCCAACCGTCCTTGACCGTGGACACGGCTATTCGAATAGTTTTACACTCTATAGAGGTTGCACACTTTACCCACAAGATCCGGGGAACTTCCGTGTCATCCACGACCCGCGATACCTCAAGTACCCGGGGTAACCACCGGATCACTACCTTTCCCTAGACGACACTAACATGGAGTCCACTCGATTGGTAGTAACCCCCGTGCCCAACATTATCACATAACGTTTTCGCGGAGCCACGCTCCATAATCATCTCACATCACAAGCACGGGGTACCAACGGCGTGTCCGATGCCCCATAAAAATGTTCTTGGCCGCCCTACCTGGCGTGACCCCGTCCCGAGAGAGCACACCAACAACTCTCCCGTCACTAGTAATGTGGGCTCCAAGCTATTATTGGTCTAGGTAATCAATAATGCCCTTTCCCATATAAGGGTAGAGTGGTTGCGCATGTAAGGTTGGGACAGTCATCAAATCTTAAATCTAATCCGTTTTCGAAAACAACACACACACTTTCCTCAGTACACCACTTCGTCATCAAGTGGTTACCCATCTCATCATCTCCCTCGGGCATAGGTGGCACCTGACGGGGTTTTCGAAAAGTCCTTTGAAAATACTTTGTCTCCTTCATCATGCATATACCCGTCCCTTTTTGCATAGCATCTACTATAGCATCCTATCTAATCCCACCGGCATAACCCTCATAAGAAGGTAGGGTCACGCACAATGCAAGTATCAACGAGGAAGTATGGTGGCAAACCATCAAAGTGGATACCACCTCATCATGATTCCGTTGCAACAACAATATGGTGCTATATGACATGCATAAAAAGGATTTCATAGACATGGTCAGAGGGCCGCTTGCCTGTTTTGACAAAGTCTTCGAGGTCTTCAAATATCTCTGGTCCAACTCCGAGCATTTCGTCTACTTCGTCAACTATCGTCGAAGGCAACCATAATAAGCAACACAACAAAGCAGGAAATAAAAGTGCTCTAAAAATATGAGTTGGACTTTTCTAGGATACCTTTGGTCATATGAGGAATGACCAAGGTGATTTCATTGGAAGTGGATCAATGGATATTCCTAAACATTTCAATATGATGGAATCAATGGATTTGATGGATCCACAAGTTGTACACAGAATGCCATTTTATAAAAATGAGTAAAAGTACCCATTAATTCAGGCATGATTTTAGAAACATTTAGGAATTGGTTTCACTGGATTTGGAGTTGAAGTGTATATAATATGGATTTTTGAAGTGGACTTATGTGGATAAATGACCTTTTCAAAAGGTTCAGTGAAAACCAAGGACAACAAAAATGTCCACTGTGGCCTATTAAATAGGAATTGATTTATGGAGTCTCATATTTGGAGTAAAAATGAATTTATTATGGATTTTAGGAGTTCAAAATAAAAGAAAAAGGAAAGGTTTAGGCTCATACCTAACACACGCATCGGGCGAGGGATAGCCACTGGGCCGGCCCAGTGGCTCAGCTACGCGCGGGAAGGGCCACGCCGATTGTCACACCCTAGCTAGTCATGCATTAGAGTGTTGCATCATGTTTATTCCTTCACCAGAAACCTGAAATGGGGATGACAGAACCCCCAGTCCCCTCTGAAACCAACTAGGGTTTACTAAAAACTTTTTCAATGAACCTGAAATGCCCTTCTAAAATGCCCATCATTTTTGTCTTGGTTCAGAACCTCTGCCAAAAGTGGTGCACATTTTCCTAGGCCATCTTAGGGTTTTGAATTAAATCATAAATATTTGAATTTGGGCATTTAAAATTATATAAAATATTTAAATGCTCAAATATCTCCAATCTAAAATGTTTCATGTTGGAAATAATCCAACTATGGACCAGGAGTAGTTTGGTGATTTTAGGAGTAGCCTAAGTATTTTATTTAATTCAACAAAGTTGCAGAAGTATTAAAAAAACAGAAAACAGAAAGAAATGGAAAAAACTTACCTGGCGCCCAGCACCCGGCCCACCTGCCGGCCCAGCCCAGCGCCGCTCCAGCGAGCTGCTTGCCGGCCAGGCAGGCAGGCAGGTGCCCGACGGCGACCGCAGCGCGCGCCACGCACCTGCTCGCCGCCTCGCCGCTCCCCTCGCCCGGTGACGTCGTGGATCAGCCTCTCTCGCTCCCCCGAACCCCCCAGACACCCCCTCTCCTCTCCAGCTCCTCCCCCTCGCGCTCCCCCGCCATGGCCGACGCCACCATCGCCGTGCCTTCATCGTAGCCGTGCTCCCCGCCACCCGTGCGTCCTCTCATCGTGTCCAGGAGCTCCGCCGCTGTCCACTCCATCGAGCAAGCCGAGCCCCGAGCGCTCGCAACGCCCGAGTCCACCGCAACGACCTCGCCCGAACCGCCGTCGCCGGAGATCCCCTTCAACGCCGTCGTCGCTCCGGTCCATCTCCGGCCACACCAAGGGCTTCGTCGCACTCACTGTGAGCTTAGCCATCTTCCCCTCCCTTCTGTTCTTGCTCCCGAGCTGTGTAGCGACCTCCCGGAGCTCAACCGCACCCACCGCCGTGGAGCTCGTCGCCGACGTGCTCCCGGTCACCCTCCGACCACTCCACGGTGTCCATCATGCTCACCGTGTCACTTAGCACCTAGCTAGCCACTCCCCGAGCCTCACCGACCCCTCTAGCGTCAAGTTCGTCTTCGGCCGAACCCCGGTGGCCGCCAAAGTCGTCGCCGGCGCCAACTCCGGCCACCCCGACCCCAACGGACTCCACCAAGAGCTGCGGCTCGTCCTCAGCTCCACTCCGGTGGTCTCCGCGACCCATTTGGTGGCCGAAACGGCCAAAACCACTTCCGCCGCCGCGTCGGGCTCGCCGGCGGCTAAACGCCGGTGCAGCCGACCCGGGTTTGACCACGGGTGGGCCCTGGTTGACTCCCCTGAGTCAATGACAGGTGGGGCCCAGCCCTGTTAATTAAACAGGTTTAGTTTTAATTAAACTTTAATTAATCTAATCACACTGACACGCGGGACCCACTGTCAGGTTTGACCCGGACGTGTTCCGTTGACCTGCTGACGTCACACTGACGTCAGGCTGACGCAATAATTGATTTTCTGGAATTAATCTAATATAGGAAATTCCAGAATATAGTTTAAACTTCAAAAATTCATAACTTTTATTCTGTAACTCCAAATCAGACAAATTATATATGAAAAATGATCAGAAAAATCCAATCTATCCATCTGTACTATTTTCATGCATGATTAAACAAGTTAACCTGATGTTTAATGCAGAACAAGGAAAAGCACTTTAAAAGGCCATGTTTGAGTTTGAAATTTGAATCTTTGATTCAAATTGGTTCAAACCCTTCTGGTCTTAGTTGCATTAGCCCAACACACTCATATTGCTATGTTTCATGCATGCATCATATTGTTGCACATTGTTTGGTGATGGTTGTGTATCGGTGTTCTTTGCGGCAGGTTCTGCCCCCGAGGAGTACCGTGATTACCCTAACGAAGAACCGTATCAGTGCATCGAACCATCAGGCAAGCAACCAACCATTTGATCATATCGATACAATCCCATGTTCTCGCTCCTGCTCTCTTTTACTGCATTAAGACAACGCGTTTCAAACTGCTGTGTGCTACGGTAGTTGAACCCATTTCCTCTGCATGACCTGTCATTGCCACAGTAACTAGATGAAACCCACTAGCATGTGTAGGAGTTGATTGAGCCATATGTATGTGTTGTTCCTACCTTGCTATGCCTGCTATGCTTAGAGTCGTGTCAGGTCTGGTTCATCTGGGTGATGGCTAGAGTGAAATGATTATGTCGGTAATGAGAGTGGTGTGGTGAACACGATTTGGTAAAGGTATCGATGAGAGGCCATGTAGGAGTACATGGTGGGTTGTTTCATTGAAGCCGACCTTAAGCACTGAGATCTGTATGTGTGATTTAAGATACAGCTACTACCATGCATTGGGCCCTGAAATATGACCCCGCTCGACTTCTTATTCACCCTAGCTCTCTGTCCAGGAGTTGCAAGTAGTTTCTGGTGTTTGTAGCCTACTGGAGGCCGTGGACAGCGCTGACCGTAGGGGTGGGCTGTGATGCGGTAGGTACGTGGCCGGGTGTACCGAATACCCGTTAGGTATCTCGGGAACCCTGTTCACATCGTTCGGGGCCGTATGGGAAACCTCGGCCGGACTCCCTGCGGATGGAACCTGGATAGGCGATAAACCTGGACTAGAGGCTTAAGTGTTTAGGTAGGTCGTGGTCTACACCCACGTCGGCTTTCGCTTGAAGTCTGCCGAGCACATGTCGTGTGCAGACGCTAAGTGGTGGAAACATGTATGAAGAAGTACACCCCTGCAGGGTTATCATGATCTATTCGAATAGCCGCGTCCGCGGTAAAGGACTACTTGGTTGCCTATACAGTTCATAGACAAGTAAATGGAAACTACTAAAAGCCTCAAGATAAGTGTGAGTGCCGAGGATGGCTCTTCCGTAGGAAGACGGAGGTGGATCCTCGGTAGTGTATTGAAGTGGAGAGTAGTGGACTCGTGTGCGCAAAACCATTTCAAGTTGGAGTCTCGTAGGTTAGCCTAGCCAAGAGTCAAAGCTGGCTTGCTGCAATAACTCCACCAACCCTTCTTGATAATATGCATGTATGTAGGATCTGATGTAAGTCTTGCTGAGTACCTTTGTACTCATGTTGCTATAATTTACATTTTTACAGAAGACGCTGCAACCCCTTCTGATGGGTTCTACGTAGACGTTGACATCAATGAGTAGGCTAAGGCCCAGGTGGTGATCCTGAGCTTGTGAAGGACCACGTAGTATAGCTAGGCTTTCCAAGCCTCTTTTATTTTACTAGTTGTCTGTACTCAGACAAGTTACTTCCGCTGCTGGTTTGTATGACTGTATGACTTGAATGCTGGGTCGTGTGACCCGTACCTGTGTGTATGATTATGTATGGCTCCCTGAGCCTTAAATAAAGTACTTGTGTCGTAGAGTCATGTTGTGATGCCATGTTGTATTTGCACATATCGAGCATACTGTGTGTATGTATTGAAATGCTTGGTATGTGTGGGATCTGACTATCTAGTTGTTTATCTTTAGTAGCCTCTCTTACCGGGAAATGTCTCCTAGTGTTACCACTGAGCCATGGTAGCTTGCTACTGCTCTGGAACACTTAGGCTGGCCGGCATGTGTCCTTCTTCGTTCCTGTGTCTGTCCCTTCGGGGAAATGTCACGCATTGAGTACCGGAGTCCTGTTAGCCCGCTACAGCCCGGTTTACCGGAGTCCTGCTAGCCCAGTGCTACAGCCCGGACCCACTTGCTGATGACCGACACGTTCGATGCTGGGTCATGGATGCCTGTCCCTGTAAGTCTGTGCCACTTTGGGTTTACGACTAGTCATGTCAGCCCGGGCTCCTTATCATATGGATGCTAGCGACACTATCATATACGTGAGCCAAAAGGCGCAAACGGTCCCGGGCAAAGGTAAGGCGACACCCGTGGGGATACCGTGCGTGAGGCCGCAAAGTGATATGAGGTGTTACAGGCTAGATCGATGTGTCATCGAGTCGGGGTCCTGACAGCGTTGGCATCAGAGCCGGACTGCCTGTAGGTTCTCCAAGCCAAACTGGTCGATGTTGAGTCTAGAAATTCTTTAGTTATATGTAGGGGAATTGTTTGTGGGTTGGAACGTAAGGCTCTTTTTACTCCTTTATCTTATGACATTCTGATCTGAGTCAGTCTATTCTTCCACCGGGGGTTAAGGAATTAGGATCTATTCTCTCTATCAGGATCACGTGTTACTAATCAGTAGTACCTTATAGGTTTGATGGTTACAAGCCTAGTTCAGTTCTACTACCACATTATGTTGCTAGGATGGACTCAGAACTTTGATATGATGATGTTGAGTGTGAATGAAATCCTTTGTCAAATGTCTCAAAATCCTTCTTGAGCATTTACAGCTGTTATGCTGCCGAAATTTTGCTAGAAATTCTAATGCCTTTGCATTATGATTGTGTTTTCAGATGGCCACTCGCGACCTCAATCAAGTGGTTCGCCTGACTCGATGCCTAGATGTACCCGGTCATACCGCCATGTTGGTCAGGGTAATGACTGAGGCTGGATACCGTTGGTATCCTGAGTACACGGTCGAAGAGCAATTCCGAGACTTTAATCAAAGCCAGTATCTCTGCACTGTCAGGATATTTCCATCTTATCCTGGGTCCACCGAGCCCCTTCACTGCTCCTATGGACTCGGGGTTACTATTGAGATGGCTGTGCAGGACGCCGCCTACTCTATGATGACCATCATGCGAGTCAGGTCTGGCCTATTTCGGGACTCTGATTTCCGGTATATGCCAGGATCACTTCCGGGAGCACAAGGGTATCTCCAGGCTATCTATGCTGACCCCACTCAGGAGGATTCACGGACTCGCACTACTGCTGAGATGCTCGAGGATAAGGACCGTGAAAATCGGGCCTTGAGGTTAGAGCTCTTCAATACCCGTGCTGACCATTGGGCCACATTGACTCGGTTTGCACCGGCGGTGCAAGCTGGATATTCGGATATGCGCGATCTCTATCCTGTGAGATCTGCTCTGCCAGACGTGATGGGTTGGCGTGATGTAGGAGGCATCACCCCACCTCGCGGTCCCCGCAGGCCACCGTCTGTTGGTCCAAGACCTCATCCTAGTCCCTATGGTCCACAAGCTCCGCGAGATCGTCTGTTTCCGGATGATCATGTTGAGCTTCCAGGCTATGGAGGTGACTTCTACGAGGACTACTACGGATCGGTCTGAGTTAGTAGTAGTATCACTAGTTCGTGTTAGCTGTGTCGTCTATCGTCCTGCGTGACTCGTGGGATATGACCTAGTTTGTATCGCCTTCCGGAGGTGTAGAAAAATAATGTATAGGAGCTTGGAATGCCTCCGATGAGATGTAATCCTCTTTTCACCGTAATAGTACCTTGTTTGGTCTTGTACTAAACCCTGTATGGTGTGTATGACGATGGAATAAAGAAGCAGTTTCTGTATCTACCATGTCATACGGATGATCATCTTGCATTCCGAGTTATTCCTTACATTCTGTATCCTATGTCGGAATTTTATCATCCTGACTAAATCATTGTCTTGTTTACCTAGGATGGTCAACACGCGCACTAACCCTGCTCCTCAAGAGCAGGCCGAAGGCAGTGAAGTCAGGAATGCAAATCTGCCTCATCCTCCTTCCCTAGCCGAGGTTATGATGGAAGCCGAAAGAAACAAGCGGGAGACCAACCGTTTGTTGGAGCGTATTGAACAGAACACGGCACACCATCAGAGGACTAACGTGGTGTCACTCAGTGATTTCATCAAGTTACATCCACCCACGTTCCACCACTCCGTCGAGCCTCTCGACGCTGATGACTGGCTTCGCAGTATTTCTCACAAACTGCGTTCCGCGCTGGTAGCGGAGGCTGACAAGGTCACCTTTGCTGCATATCATCTTGAAGGCCCCGCCAGTCTATGGTGGGAGAATTATGGAGCTATGCGCCCAGCGGGCCATGTCACTACTTGGGCTGAATTCAGCGAGGCTTTCCGTGAACATCACATTCCGGAGGGTCTCATGGACCGTAAACGTGAGGAATTTTGCAGTTTCACTCAGGGCCGACTCTCTGTGGATGCTTACAGCAGGGAGTTCGGTAACCTCGCACGATATGCAACTGAGGAAGTTTCTACTGATGCCAAGAAGCAAGCAAGGTTCCGTAAGGGGCTTAGTCCTGAGCTTCGCCGCGACCTCCGTCTGCATGAGTGCACATCTTTTCAGAAACTTGTTAACAAGGCCATCAGTGCTGAAACTGGTCAGACTGATTATGATGCAACACGCAAGCATGGCCGTGACATGGGTTCCTCATCCGGTGCTGGTCCTCAGAAGCGCCGCGTGTGGGTGCCCAACACCGCCCTGCCACCCAGGTTCACACCGAGGCCATCTTTCCAGGCGCCTCGCCCTGTTCAACAGTCTGCACCAGCCAAGCCCTATGGGGGTCCAACCAACAATGCTCCTCCACGTACCAGTTCCGTGACTTGTTTCAAGTGTGGGGAATCTGGTCACTATATGCGTGAGTGTCCCCAGACCAACCCCAACCAATCTGCTAAAGCTGTTGGCCGTGGCAAGCCGACAGGGAAAGTGTTCCACGCCAAGCCGGCCACCGCTACACGTGGCCATGTCAACTGTATCTCTGCCGAAGAAGCTCAAGAGGATCCCAACGTCGTTCTCGGTACGCTCCTTGTTAATTGCCACCCGGCATCTGTTCTTTTCGATACAGGAGCCTCTCATTCATTTATATCCGAGAACTATGCTCGTTTGCATAACACCGCATTCTGTAACATGCCATCCACTATGGAAATTTCTACTCCCGGTTCTAGATGGCAGACCTCCAGGGTAAGTTATGGAAATGAAATCCAAGTCGACAGACTTGTTTTCCTTGCATCTTTGATAGCTCTCAAATTTTCAGATATTAATATCATTTTGGGTATGGACTGGATGTCAGCTCATCATGCCAAAATTGATTGCTTCTCTAGGACTGTTCAACTCACTCATCCTTCGGGGAAGATAGTCAATGTCTTGACCCGATTAGCCGAGCGACAGTTATATTCTCTTAACGCCAGCCCTTTGCCAGACCTTGAGGACGTTCCGGTAGTCCGTGACTTCCCGGATGTCTTCCCAGAGGAATTGCCAGGTGTTCCACCTGACAGGGATGTTGAGTTCGTAATAGACCTCATTCCAGGAACCGTTCCGATTGCTAGAAGACCCTATAAGATGGCACCACTAGAACTAGCCGAGCTTAAGAAACAACTCGATGAGTCCTTGAAAAAGGGTTTCATCCGACCTAGTTCATCTCCGTGGGCTTGCCCCGTCCTCTTCGTCAAGAAGAAGGATGGTACGGACCGGATGGTTGTAGATTATCGACCTGTCAATTTGGTCACAATCAAGAACAAATATCCGCTTCCCAGGATCAACGACCTGTATGATCAGCTCGCTGGATCCTCAGTCTTCTCCAAGATGGATTTGAGGTTGGGCTACCATCAAATCAAAATCAGAAACGGGGACATTCCTAAAACGGCCTTTGTTACTCGTTATGGCCAATACGAGTACACCGTCATGTCTTTCGGTTTAACCAACGCTCCAGCCACCTTTTCTCGGTTAATGAACTCAATCTTCATGGAGTATTTGGATAAATTCGTCGTGGTTTACCTAGATGATATACTCATCTACTCCAAGAACGAGGAAGAACATGCCGAACATCTAAGGCTAGTGTTGAAGAAACTTCGAGAGCACCGCCTTTATGCCAAGTTTTCCAAATGTGAATTTTGGTTGTCAGAAGTGACCTATCTGGGTCATGTAATATCTGGTAAAGGTATTGCTGTTAACCCTGAGCGAGTTCAAGCCGTCCTTAATTGGACTCCACCTGAATCGGTCAAGCAAGTTCGGAGTTTCCTTGGCCTAGCGAGCTATTGTCGTCGCTTTGTCGAGAACTTCTCCAAAGTTGCTAAACCTCTAACCGAACTCCTTAAGAAGGATAAAAAGTTTGAATGGACTCCACAATGTGAGCACAGCTTTCAGGAACTGAAAAGACGCCTGACTTCTGCTCCCGTTCTGGTACCGCCAGACTTCTCTAAGGACTTTGTTATCTACTGCGACGCCTCGCGACAAGGACTAGGCTGTATTCTCATGCAAGATCGACATGTAATTGCTTACGCCTCACGGCAATTGCACCCACATGAGGAGAATTATCCTACTCATGATCTAGAGCTTGCAGCTGTAGTCTATGCACTTAAAACCTGGCGACATTACCTCCTCGGTAATCGTTGCGAAATATTCACTGATCACCAAAGTCTGAAGTACATCTTCACCCAACCGGATTTGAATCTCAGGCAAAGACGTTGGGTCGAGTTGATCACAGATTTCGACTTAGGAATAACTTACACCCCAGGGAAAGCCAACGTCATGGCTGATGCACTAAGTCGTAAATCTTATTGTAACAACCTGATGTTACAACAAAGTCAACCGCTTCTCCATGAGGAATTTCGGAAGCTTAACCTTCACATTGTTCCTCAAGGATTTCTTTCCACCTTGGTGGCGAAACCTACTCTTACGGATCAAATCATCGCTGCCCAGAAGCGAGATAAGGGAATAGCTAAGATCAAGGAGAACATTGCTAGCGGAGGTGCTAGTTGTTTCTCCACAAATGATCATGGTGTTGTGTACTTTGAGAACCGTTTAGTGGTTCCCAAGAACCAGCATCTACGACAGTTGATCCTTAAGGAGGCTCATGAATCTCCTCTCACCATTCATCCGGGTAGTACCAAGATGTATCAGGACCTACGCCAGAGGTTCTGGTGGACTAGGATGAAGAGAGAAATTGCTCAGTATATTGCTAATTGCGACGTCTGTCGTCGTGTAAAAGCAGAGCATCAACGGCCTGCTGGCACCCTTCAGCCCCTAGCTATTCCTGAATGGAAATGGGATAAAATTGGTATGGATTTCATTACCGGTTTTCCCAGGACCAAGAGAGGGAATAATGCTATCTTTGTCGTTGTCGATCGTCTTTCCAAAGTGGCCCATTTCTTACCTGTTCGTGAGAGTATAACCGCTAGTCAGCTGGCAGACCTATACATCTCCCGAATAGTGTCTCTCCATGGTGTTCCTTTGGAAATTAACTCGGATCGAGGAAGTCTTTTCACCTCTCGATTTTGGGAAAGTTTCCAAAACGCTATGGGAACCCGCCTTTCCTTTAGCACCGCTTTTCACCCTCAATCGAGTGGTCAAGTAGAACGCGTCAACCAGATTCTAGAAGACATGCTTCGAGCCTCTGTTATCTCTTTCGGAATGGAGTGGGAGAAATGCCTTCCATTTGCCGAATTTGCTTACAACAACAGCTATCAATCTAGCTTGGGTAAAGCCCCTTTTGAAGTTCTCTATGGACGACGGTGTCGAACACCCCTTAACTGGTCAGAGACCGGGGAAAGACAATTCTTTGGCCCGGATATGATTCATGAAGCAGAAGAGCAAGTTCGCATCGTTCGTGAAAAGTTGAAAACAGCCCAATCTCGTCAAAAGAGTCAATATGACCGAAAACATAAGGCTATGACTTTCGAGGTTGACGAGAAGGCTTACCTTCGGGTTAACCCTCTGAAGGGAACCCATCGTTTCGGTATCAAAGGCAAATTGGCTCCTCGTTACATTGGACCTTTTCGCATTCTCGCTAAACGAGGAGAAGTTGCCTACCAGTTGGAACTACCTCCGCACCTCTCCAGAGTCCACGATGTCTTCCACGTTTCTCAACTCAGGCGTTGCTTCTCGGATCCTATCCGTGGAGTGGACTACGAAACGCTTGATCTCCAAGATAATCTTACATATCGAGAGTACCCCATTCGTATCCTCGATCAGGCCGAGCGTACCACTCGACGTCATAATATCAAGTTTCTCAAAGTTCAATGGTCGCACCATTCTGAGGATGAAGCAACTTGGGAAAGGGAGGATCGTCTTCGACTCGAGTATCCCGCCTTCTTCCCGGAGGAACCCAAATCTCGGGACGAGATTCTTTTGAGTGGGGGTGAGTTGTCACACCCTAGCTAGTCATGCATTAGAGTGTTGCATCATGTTTATTCTTTCACCAGAAACCTGAAATGGGGATGACAGAACCCCCAGTCCCCTCTGAAACCAACTAGGGTTTACTAAAAACTTTTTCAATGAACCTGAAATGCCCTTCTAAAATGCCCATCATTTTTGTCTTGGTTCAGAACCTCTGCCAAAAGTGGTGCACATTTTCCTAGGCCATCTTAGGGTTTTTGAATTAAATCATAAATATTTGAATTTGGGCATTTAAAATTATATAAAATATTTAAATGCTCAAATATCTCCAAACTAAAATGTTTCATGTTGGAAATAATCCAACTATGGACCAGGAGTAGTTTGGTGATTTTAGGAGTAGCCTAAGTATTTTATTTAATTCAACAAAGTTGCAGAAGTATTAAAAAAACAGAAAACAGAAAGAAATGGAAAAAACTTACCTGGCGCCCAGCACCCGGCCCACCTGCCGGCCCAGCCCAGCGCCGCTCCAGCGAGCTGCTTGCCGGCCAGGCAGGCAGGCAGGTGCCCGACGGCGACCGCAGCGCGCGCCACGCACCTGCTCGCCGCCTCGCCGCTCCCCTCGCCCGGTGACGTCGTGGATCAGCCTCTCTCGCTCCCCCGAACCCCCCAGACACCCCCTCTCCTCTCCCGCTCCTCCCCCTCGCGCTCCCCCGCCATGGCCGACGCCACCATCGCCGTGCCTTCGTCGTAGCCGTGCTCCCCGCCACCCGTGCGTCCTCTCATCGTGTCCAGGAGCTCCGCCGCTGTCCACTCCATCGAGCAAGCCGAGCCCGAGCGCTCGCAACGCTCGAGTCCACCGCAACGACCTCGCCCGAACCGCCGTCGCCGGAGATCCCCTTCAACACCGTCGTCGCTCCGGTCCATCTCCGGCCACACCAAGGGCTTCATCGCACTCACTGTGAGCTTAGCCATCTTCCCATCCCTTCCGTTCTTGCTCCCGAGCTGTGTAGCGACCTCCCGGAGCTCAACCGCACCCACCGCCGTGGAGCTCGTCACCGACGTGCTCCCGGTCACCCTCCGACCACTCCACGGTGTCCATCATGCTCACCGTGTCACTTAGCACCTAGGCTAGCCACTCCCCGAGCCTCACCGACCCCTCTAGCGTCAAGTTCGTCTTCGGCCGAACCCGGTGGCCGCCAAAGTCGTCACCGGCGCCAACTCCGGCCACCCCGACCCCAACGGACTCCACCAAGAGCTGTGGCTCGTCCTCAGCTCCACTCCGGTGGTCTCCGCGACCCATTTGGTGGCCGAAACGGCCAAAACCACTTCCGCCGCCGCGTCGGGCTCGCCGGCGGCTAAACGCCGGTGCAGCCGACCCGGGTTTGACCACGGGTGGGCCCTGGTTGACTCCCCTGAGTCAATGACAGGTGGGGCCCAGCCCTGTTAATTAAACAGGTTTAGTTTTAATTAAACTTTAATTAATCTAATCACACTGACACGCGGGACCCACTGTCAGGTTTGACCCGGACGTGTTCCGTTGACCTGCTGACGTCACACTGACGTCAGGCTGACGCAATAATTGATTTTCTGGAATTAATCTAATATAGGAAATTCCAGAATATAGTTTAAACTTCAAAAATTCATAACTTTTATTCTGTAACTCCAAATCAGACAAATTATATATGAAAAATGATCAGAAAAATCCAATCTATCCATCTGTACTATTTTCATGCATGATTAAACAAGTTAACCTGATGTTTAATGCAGAACAAGGAAAAGCACTTTAAAAGGCCATGTTTGAGTTTGAAATTTGAATCTTTGATTCAAATTGGTTCAAACCCTTCTGGTCTTAGTTGCATTAGCCCAACACACTCATATTGCTATGTTTCATGCATGCATCATATTGTTGCACATTGTTTGGTGATGGTTGTGTATCGGTGTTCTTTGCGGCAGGTTCTGCCCCCGAGGAGTACCGTGATTACCCTAACGAAGAACCGTATCAGTGCATCGAACCATCAGGCAAGCAACCAACCATTTGATCATATCGATACAATCCCATGTTCTCGCTCCTGCTCTCTTTTACTGCATTAAGACAACGCGTTTCAAACTGCTGTGTGCTACGGTAGTTGAACCCATTTCCTCTGCATGACCTGTCATTGCCACAGTAACTAGATGAAACCCACTAGCATGTGTAGGAGTTGATTGAGCCATATGTATGTGTTGTTCCTACCTTGCTATGCCTGCTATGCTTAGAGTCGTGTCAGGTCTGGTTCATCTGGGTGATGGCTAGAGTGAAATGATTATGTCGGTAATGAGAGTGGTGTGGTGAACACGATTTGGTAAAGGTATCGATGAGAGGCCATGTAGGAGTACATGGTGGGTTGTTTCATTGAAGCCGACCTTAAGCACTGAGATCTGTATGTGTGATTTAAGATACAGCTACTACCATGCATTGGGCCCTGAAATATGACCCCGCTCGACTTCTTATTCACCCTAGCTCTCTGTCCAGGAGTTGCAAGTAGTTTCTGGTGTTTGTAGCCTACTGGAGGCCGTGGACAGCGCTGACCGTAGGGGTGGGCTGTGATGCGGTAGGTACGTGGCCGGGTGTACCGAATACCCGTTAGGTATCTCGGGAACCCTGTTCACATCGTTCGGGGCCGTATGGGAAACCTCGGCCGGACTCCCTGCGGATGGAACCTGGATAGGCGATAAACCTGGACTAGAGGCTTAAGTGTTTAGGTAGGTCGTGGTCTACACCCACGTCGGCTTTCGCTTGAAGTCTGCCGAGCACATGTCGTGTGCAGACGCTAAGTGGTGGAAACATGTATGAAGAAGTACACCCCTGCAGGGTTATCATGATCTATTCGAATAGCCGCGTCCGCGGTAAAGGACTACTTGGTTGCCTATACAGTTCATAGACAAGTAAATGGAAACTACTAAAAGCCTCAAGATAAGTGTGAGTGCCGAGGATGGCTCTTCCGTAGGAAGACGGAGGTGGATCCTCGGTAGTGTATTGAAGTGGAGAGTAGTGGACTCGTGTGCGCAAAACCATTTCAAGTTGGAGTCTCGTAGGTTAGCCTAGCCAAGAGTCAAAGCTGGCTTGCTGCAATAACTCCACCAACCCTTCTTGATAATATGCATGTATGTAGGATCTGATGTAAGTCTTGCTGAGTACCTTTGTACTCATGTTGCTATAATTTACATTTTTACAGAAGACGCTGCAACCCCTTCTGATGGGTTCTACGTAGACGTTGACATCAATGAGTAGGCTAAGGCCCAGGTGGTGATCCTGAGCTTGTGAAGGACCACGTAGTATAGCTAGGCTTTCCAAGCCTCTTTTATTTTACTAGTTGTCTGTACTCAGACAAGTTACTTCCGCTGCTGGTTTGTATGACTGTATGACTTGAATGCTGGGTCGTGTGACCCGTACCTTTGTGTATGTTATGTATGGCTCCCTGAGCCTTAAATAAAGTACTTGTGTCATAGAGTCATGTTGTGATGCCTTGTTGTATTTGCACATATCGAGCATATTGTGTGTATGATTGAAATGCTTGGTATGTGTGGGATCTGACTATCTAGTTGTTTATCTTTAGTAGCCTCTCTTACCGGGAAATGTCTCCTAGTGTTACCACTGAGCCATGGTAGCTTGCTACTGCTCTGGAACACTTAGGCTGGCCGGCATGTGTCCTTCTTCGTTCCTGTGTCTGTCCCTTCGGGGAAATGTCACGCATTGAGTACCGGAGTCCTGTTAGCCCGCTACAGCCCGGTTTACCGCAGTCCTGCTAGCCCAGTGCTACAGCCCGGACCCTCTTGCTGATGACTGACACGTTCGAAGCTGGGTCATGGATGCCTGTCCCTGTAAGTCTGTGCCACTTTGGGTTTACAACTAGTCATGTCAGCCCGGGCTCCTTAACATATGGATGCTAGCGACACTATCATATACGTGAGCCAAAAGGCGCAAACGGTCCCGGACAAAGGTAAGGCGACACCCGTGGGGATACCGTGCGTGAGGCCGCAAAGTGATATGAGGTGTTACAGGCTAGATCGATGTGTCGTCGAGTCGGGGTCCTGACACCGATGGCGTACTACGGGAGTACGCTTCCCTGCAGGGAAGGCGGTTTCGAGGGGATCCCACCTCCACTTAACCCGAGCGGGCCCGGCTGGACACGTCGACAGAGACTGACCGGTGGGGTCGCCGGTCCACCGGCCGGCCTCCTTCTTCCTCGCGCAGCCTCCCGTGCCGCAGGAACAGAGGGGGCGAGGCCGAGGTCGTCCCCGGCGACCAAGGGCGCTGCTACGGGTGCCCGGCGCACCGGCGAGCTCGGGGGACTGCGCCGCGCCCGCTCCCCCCTGTCAGCACGTCCATCGGAGGACGACGGTGAGTGGGGCCACGGCCATGGCGGACGGTGCTCGGGCGAGATTCGGGTACGGTAGGGCAAGCACGGGGAGGAGGGCCTGGTGCGCGGGGGAGGCTCCTTGGTGTCGTGGGTGTCCTCTGGAGCGTTCAGTGGGAGCTGGGAAGCAGTGAAGGCTCGGGTTGGTCCGGGGGCACAGCGGCGGCAACCCAGCCATGGAGGGGACGCGAGACCATGAGGGGGAGAGAGGGAGTGTCAGAGAGGTTGCTCGGGGAGAGGGGGTTCGAACCGAGGCGAGAGAGAGGGTCGGGGTGGCTTAAAATGGGCGAGGCCGCGGTGCACCATGGACGAGTGCGCCGGCGAGGTCGTTGCCGTTGCCAGGGGACACTAGGGCTCGTGGGCGCGTGTACGGCTCGTTTCTAGAGATGGTCTACAGCCAAGGGAAGGGAGAGAAGGATCGGGGAAGTGCCAGAGGCTTCACGCGTGTGAGCTCGCCCATTGGAGCTCTCGGGCGGTCGGGGCGCGTGTGGAGGAGGCAGCAGGAGGAAGAAAGAGAAGGGGGACAGGGGCGTGGCGTGTTGCGGACGTCGAGGAGCATCGACTGGCGCGCGGGGGAGGCTCGAGGTGGTCGGAAGCCTTGGGCAGGACGCAACTACAGTGCGGGAGCACACTGTAGCACGCTCCAGAGCGTCCATTTGGCATGCCACGGCATGCCCACGCGCTCTAGGTGTGGCCCGCCTTGTCTACTAGCTGCTGGTACATATGGAGATGCCCTGGTGTAGCTTAGGTACTAAGGGAGAGGTAGGAAATAAAAATAGAGGGAGGAAAGAGATGCTGCCATGGCTGTCCAGAGAGGAATCTTGGAGTTTTTGCCCACCAATAATTGACAAATGGCCAGGGGAAAGTTACTGGAGGTAGGAGGTGACTAGGGTGAGCTCTGGTAAAAAGTTGAGGCCATGGAGATTAGTGGAAGAGGTCAAAAATGTTATTTTGGCAAAGTGGCAGAAGGTGTTTGATATTGGTTTGTGCAAGTAGATGATCTCCATTTGTCATGAGGCTTGACAGGGTCAAATGGTATGAGAAAATAAGAGGTTCCACCAATATTGAGTTCATTTGGGAAAAGTTGCCAATGCAACTTTTGTAAACCCTAGAAATCAGCAGAAATGGACTTCCCAAGATTTTGTCATGCAAATCTGTTCTCCTTGATGCACTACTTGGTGTAGGCTGTTCATTTGAGGTTATGAACATGTCCACAAAAGTTGAGATCAAAAGGAGGAAGTTGCCAATGTAGAGTTGTTCAAATTTTGTTCTGGACAGGAAGGGTTTTGGGGCACTTTGACCAAGCTAACTTGTTCTCCAACTTGTGCCATTAGGTCTAGATGAATTACTAGACCATTTGAGCATGTTCACAAGGTTTGAGAACATTTGGACATGTTTGGCAATGTAAAGTTTCTCAAACTGGGCATTTCATGGGGTTATACTATTCTCCATGACATGATAATTGCCAAGATCATCAAACTTGTCATATTTGACATGGTAGGATTTTCTTGGAATTTGTGGAGAATATTTACTTTGTAATTATTTCAAAAGCTTGAAATATCTAGAAAGGGTTTTTGAGGGATTTGACCAATATTTTGAACATGGCCATGTGTTGAACTCTTATATATGGAAAATATATGTCCACTGAGGTTCCCTGATTTTTGTCAAATATTTTTAAAACAATAAATAATTTTTCCCTATTAAAGACCATTTCTGGCCTTAAGAAAAAGCTTTTAAATAAAATAGGAAAATAACCTTTAAAATTATATTTTTGTGGTTTCTGGGTATCCTATATCTAATAGGAGTCAAGTATATTTTTGGAAAGATTTTTACTGCCCTTAATTAAGTACTTGCAGTGCAAACCTCAATTCAGGGGTTTTTGAAATACTAATTTTAGAAAATAATTTTTGGCCAAATTATTTTTGTAAAAAAATACTATATTGATCTATACACATGGCATGATCATTGGGCGTAAGTTTGGGGCAAGGAAATGAAGTATCGAAGTTGGAGGATTTATTGGATTTTTAGAGCACTTGCAAACAACACACAAAACCCAATCAAGGCAAGGTCCAAAACACTCAAAAGTTTTTGTCAAACCACATTTTATCATGATTGTTAGCTTAAGTGTAGCGGCATGAAAATCAGGGTGTGACAGACCTACCCCCCTTACAAGAATCTCGTCCCCGAGATTCCCAAACTAATCGCGGAAAGAGATACATGAACTTGGATCTGGGGTAGTGTTCAAGTCCTCATGTTGCTTCTGCTTCCGTGTAGTGCTCCATTGAGCTTGAAGTACTTGATGGTGTAGCTTCGTGTATGACGCTCTTCTTGATCCAGGTTGCTAATGGGTAGCTTGCGTTAGGTTAGATTGAGCTAGGGGTCGATGGCTCGGTGGTCAATGCCCTCATAGACATTGGGCAAGTTAGGAAGTTGGAAAAACTTCCGGGGTTGTGATGCATGGAAAGCATTGTGCACATTAGGTAACTCAGGTGGCAACTCCAGCTGGTAACTGTCTTCTCTTCGTCTCGTAGTGATCTCAGAGGGGGTTTTTAAATCTTGGAGTGTTCTCGAAGGGGGCCGATGAATCTTGGGGTGGGTCTCCTTGTCTTGCAAATGCTTGGTTCCTTAGAGAGGAGTGGCTTGCAGATACACCTGGTCTTCGACGCGAAGGTTTACTTCTTGACGATGGTGGTTGGTATAGTTCTTCCTCCTTGGCATGGCGGTCTTCAAATGTTCCTTGACCAGCTGAACGACTCTTCTTCCGTCTTTGGTAGACAAGTAGGACAACTATCTTGTCTAAGTACTCCATGAAGACGTTTTTCACGGGGTACATAAAGTAGGCTGGGGGATTGGCAGTGTTCAGGGTTGAGTATGGTCCAAGGTAGTTCTACATGTAGTGTCAAGACCCTAAGGTCCTGATCCGACCATGTTGTACCTTGGTAGGGCTTGAGGGTTTCAAGGATTCTAGGGTGCGAGTGAACATTTATCCTTGAGCACCATTCCTGAGATGCCAATTGTTCTACTTAGTCCTCCAAACAGATCACCTTATACTACTGAAAGCATCATTCGTATAGGTCAACTCCAATCATCACTCATGTGATTCATATCCTCATGACTCTCGAGAGGAGGTCTAACAAAATCATATATGTCTACAATCCCCAAACCCATATGTATGTCTACCCCTAAAAATCCATGGGTAGAACACATAAGCTGCTAAGCTTGAACGTGACAGTCCAAGTGCTCAGCCTATTCTTCCAAGGTCTAAGATAAAGCACCTCTATCCTAAGGAAACACGTCGTAAGCCACTCCAAGATCTTGTTTCCTTCCTATGAATCAACTCCAGCAGCCCATTAACTTCCATCAATCGCTACACAATCCATTAATTCTACAAATCCAATGTTTATGGTGTTCCACATGATCTCCTAAAGTCCTTATAATCCCCACTGCTTGAAAGGGCTGCCTTACTATAGTCAGTCCACCAATTCCCGTTATTGTGTTCTAGTAATACTCCAAGGTCAAGCTCACAAAGATGCGTACATAAACTCCTACAATTAGTCCAATCTCCTCGTTTATGCTCCACCGAGAAACATGGTATCATGATCAAGATCATCAGTCTTAATCCAATTTACTCCGAACCATGTCTGCATCCATACTCCACTAGGGTAACTTATTTAATCCAAATCTCATGTCCCGCGAGAGTTTCCACACTTTCCCCCAAGTCATTTACGTAATATCAACTGTCTCCTATCAATATCCCATGGCTAAGTTAAATCCAAATACTTCCAAGAATTCCAGCTTGCGAACACAATTATCCTACTAAATCCAATTTACTCAGGGGTAATGAAAGCTATGCTAATCTATATTCATGATCCCACCAAGTTCATCTACCAACATCAAAGCCTCATAATCCACCGAATAGTCTCAGACGATTCCTCAAAGTCATTGATATAAACTCATCAAGTCATTTGTCCTCTGTTCCTATATCGTCAAGTTGGTCTTCCCTATGGCATCGTCAGTATTGGTGCTATCTTAGGATGATAATGTGGTCGTTCACTATGTCCACTAGTTCCATAATGAACCCAGTGATAAGCAAGGTTACGGAGGCTTAACACGTTTTCTTGCAATTCTGTGGGTTAAGAACATGGTTAAGGATTCGAGCTGGGGTATCTTATGAAGTCTCGAAGGGTCTAGGAATGGGTTTCTAATCTTGAGGGGCAACCATAACTCTAAGGGGCTGCATTTGGTCGAGGAGGTTGTAGCAAAAGTCTTTAGTGCTGGTTGGTTGCCAAAGTAGAATCCTTGGTGCATCTTGTCTTGCTAGCCTTCAATTGAGGAGAGAGATGAGAGGGAAAAGTAGCATAGAGGAGGGGGATGCCTAAAGGGGGTTCTATAGTGCAAGTGCAAACAAATAGGTGCAAAAAGGGCCAAACCAAAGAAACAGGGTAAGGAGGTGATATAGTCGCGTACTTGTCCCTTAGGGCAAAAGTGCGACCTATATCAAAACACAAACAAATAAAAACAAGCAACACACAATCATGGTTCTATTCGAACTATCATGCGGACCCGACTGCGCATAGGGGGTACACGACTCATCCTACCCTAGGGGTTCTCGGACTCAGTAGTCGTGCCTTGTGCCTCATGCAGTCTTCCGAGTTTTCCTCAGGTGTTGCTACATCTCTTGTAGTTGTTCGATGAAACAATCCGGGTTGAGCCTGAAGATTCTTCAACAACTTCTCGCCTGTTGATGTGATGGGGTGAAGGTGGCTCCTCGTAACTGGCATTGACTTGGTCTTCTATTGTCTTCTTAATCATGACGATCCCTTTTTGTCTTCTAAGCCGTCGATGGTACCAGGTAGGTAATCCTTTATGCAATGACATTATCAAGGCGTAATAGAGGTCCATCATGTCGGTTACGTTGATGACAACATCGACACCAAGAGCGGGGGATGAGGAGAACCGTTTTCCTGCTCACTATAGTGAGGCGGACCAAATGGCTAGGTTCTCATCCACCGGTGGTTGCCGATACAACAACGGTAGTGACAGGGTTACTCTATTAGCGATGTATATCATGATCTTGCATATCCTATGCCCTGATCATCGTAGGCTAAGGTTGCATCATCTTGGGGCAGTGTCAAGGGTGTCACCATCTCCTGGGTCTTCAGGTCCTCATTCCTTGACGATGTATCTTCTGTTGGTATCGTCTTGTTGTGATGTCGCCAATCTTGTGTTCAGGAGATGTGGGTGAATGTCTGGAAAGGCATCTTCCTTCTAGATTATCCACGAGGATTACAAGGAATCTAGTGGTCAGGGGCATAAGGGTTCTAGCGACCAAAGGTTTTGAAGGGGAAGAGATTAATAAGGAAAGTATTCCTTAGTTTTCAAAAAAAAACTAAGAAGGGAAGAGAAGTACAGATAGTTTTGAAAACTAGTAGTAGTTTTGGAAATAGTTTTACCCTAACTAATGACCATGCTAACTAAGGCTTCCTACAGTCAGGATGGCTCTAATACCAGCTCTGTGGGGACCCCGACTCATAAGTCGAGATCACCGAATGCACGTGTACAGTGATCCCAGAAATCAATGCTCACTGAACACACAGAAGCTGAGTAACAAGAGTCTTACATCCATACATACCGTCTTACACAAATTATGACCATTATGGTCAAGTCTTACATAGATAAAGCCTTAAGGGTTGAACATCAAATGAAACACAAGCAGTGGAAATCTTCGTCGATAGGTAGAACCCATGACATCTGCCTTAACCCTGCAGGCATTCTGACTGGGAAGCGTCCTAGCTCGCATGTTCGTCACCGAAGAACTCTTCTTCGAACTCCGGTTCTTCCATGCCTGGTCAATTAAATAACCAGTGGCAAGCCAATGACTACTTTGAATGTACTCACAAGCAACCCATGTTTTGGTTCAAGATACAACAATGCATGATATAGGCAAATTTTTGCAGAAATCTAGTTTTGAGTGCAATGACATGTTCAACAACATTTAAGACATGCATCAAGAGAATTCAAGTAACCACGAGGACATGTTACAGATATCAGCGTAAATAGAGTGGGCACCAACCCATCTCAATCACGTCAAGTCCTTTGACTTGACCCAAGTAGTCACACACACTGGTATGTAAACTCTTGACATAGTTTAAGCAGCACCGCCCAACCGTCCTTGACCGTGGACACGGCTATTCGAATAGTTTTACACTCTGCATAGGTTGCACACTGTACCCACAAGATCCGGGGAACTTCCGTGTCATCCACGACCCGCGATACCTCAAGTACCAAGGGTAAGCACCCGATCACTACCTTTCCCTAGACGACACTAACATGGAGTCCACTCGATTGGTAGTAACCCCCGTGCCCAACATTATCACATAACGTTTTTGCGGAGCCACGCTCCATAATCATCTCACATCACAAGCACGGGGTACCAACGGTGTGTCCGATGCCCCATAAAAATGTTCTTGGCCGCCCTACCTGGCGCGACCCCATCCCGAGAGAGCCCACCAACAACTCTCCCGTCACTAGTAATGCGGGCTCCAAGCTAGTATCGGTCTAGGTAATCAATAATGCCCTTTCCCATATAAGGGTAGAGTGGTTGCGCATGTAAGGTTGGGACAGTCATCAAATCTTAAATCTAATCCGTTTTCGAAAACAACACACACACTTTCCTCGGTACACCACTTCGTCATCAAGTGGTTACCCATCTCATCATCTCCCTCGGGCATAGGTGGCACCCGACGGGTTTTTTGAAAAGTCCTTTGAAAATACTTTGTCTCCTTCATCATGCATATACCCGTCCCTTTTTGCGTAGCATCTACTATAGCATCCTATCTACTCCCACCGCCATAACCCTCATAAGAAGGTAGGGGCATGCACAATGCAAGTATCAACGAAGAAGTACGGTGGCAAACCATCAAAGTGGATACCACCTCATCATGATTCCGTTGCAACAACAATATGGTGCTATATGACATGCATAAAAAGGATTTCATAGACATGGTCAAAGGGCCGCTTGCCTGTTTTAACAAAGTCTTCGAGGTCTTCAAATATCTCTGGTCCAACTCCGAGCATTTCGTCTACTTCGTCAACCATCGTCGAAGGCAACCATAATAAGCAACACAACAAGGCAGGAAATAAAAGTGCTCTAAAAATATGAGTTGGACTGTTCTAGGATACCTTTGGTCATATGAGGAATGACCAAGGTGATTTCATTGGAAGTGGATCAATGGATATTCCTAAACATTTCAATATGATGGAATCAATGGATTTGATGGATCCACAAGTTGTACACAGAATGCCATTTTATAAAAATGAGTAAAAGTACCCATTAATTCAGGCATGATTTTAGAAACATTTAGGAATAGGTTTCACTGGATTTGGAGTTGAAGTGTATATAATATGGATTTTTGAAGTGGACTTATGTGGATAAATGACCTTTTCAAAAGGTTCAGTGAATACCAAGGACAACAAAAATGTCCACTGTCGCCTATTAAATAGGAATTGATTTATGGAGTCTCTATAAATTTGAATCATCAAATTTGGAGTAAAAATGAATTTATTATGGATTTTAGGAGTTCAAAATAAAAGAAAAAGGAAAGGTTTAGGCTCATACCTAAAACACGCATCGGGCGAGGGATAGCCACTGGGCCGGCCTAGTGGCTCAGCTGCGCGCGGGAAGGGCCACGCCGATGGCATACTACGGGAGTACGCTTCCCCGCAGGGAAGGCGGTTTCGAGGGGATCCCGCCTCCACTTAACCCGAGCGGGCCCGGCTGGACACGTCGGCAGAGACTGACCGGTGGGGTCGCCGGTCCACCGGCCGGCCTCCTTCTTCCTCGCGCGGCCTCCCGTGCCGCAGGAACAGAGGGGGCGAGGCCGAGCTCGTCCCCGGCGACCACGGGCGCTGCTGCGGGTGCCCGGCGCACCGGCGAGCTCGGGGGACTGTGCTGCGCCCGCTCCCCCCTGTCAGCACGTCCGTCGGAGGACGACGGCGAGTGGGTCCACGGCCATGGCGGACGGTGCTCGGGCGAGATTCGGGCAGGGCAGGGCAAGCACGGGGAGGAGGGCCTAGTGTGCGGGGGAGGCTCCTTGGTGTCGTGGGTGTCCTCTGGAGCGTTCAGTGGGAGCGGGGAAGCAGTGAAGGCTCGGGTTGGTCCCGGGGAACAGCGGCGGCAACCCAGCCATGGAGGGGACGCGAGACCACGAGGGGGAGAGAGGGAGTGTCCGAGAGGTTGCTGGGGGAGAGGGGGTTTGAACCGAGGTGAGAGAGAGGGTCGGGGTGTTTTAAAATGGGCGAAGCCGCGGTGCACCATGGACGAGGGCGCCGGCGAGGTCGTTGCCGTTGCTAGGGGTCACGGGGGCTCGTGGGCGCGTGTCCGGGGCGTTTGTAGAGATGGTCTACGGCCAAGGGAAGGGAGAGAAGGATCGGGGAAGTGCCAGAGGCTTCACGCGTGTGAGCTCGCCCATTGGAGCTCTCGGGCGGTCGGGGCGCGTGTGGAGGAGGCAGTAGGAGGAAGAAAGAGAAGGGGGACCGGGGCGTGGCGTGTTGCAGATGTCGAGGAGCATCGACTGGCGCGCGGGGGAGGCTCGAGGTGGTCGGAAGCCTCGGGCAGGACGCAGCTACAGTGCGGGAGCACACTGTAGCACGCTCCAGAGCGCCCATTTGGCATGCCATGGCATGCCCACGCGCTCTGGGTGTGCCCCGCCTTGTCTACTAGCAGCTGGTGCATATGGAGATGCCTTGGTGTAGCTTAGGTACTAAGGGAGAGGTAGGAAATAAAAATAGAGGGAGGAAAGAGATGCTGCCATGGCTATCCAGAGAGGAATCTTGGAGTTTTTGCCCACCAATAATTGACAAATGGCCAGGGGAAAGTTACTGGAGGTAGGAGGTGACTAGGGTGAGCTATGGTAAAAAGTTGAGGCCATGGAGATTAGTGGGAGAGGTCAACAATGGTATTTTGGCAAAGTGGTAGAAGGTGTTTGATATTGGTTTGGGCAAGTAGATGATCTCCATTTGTCATGAGGCTTGACAGGGTTAAATGGTATGAGAAAATAAGAGGTTCCACCAAGATTGAGTTCATTTGCGAAAAGTTGCCAATGCAACTTTTGTAAACCCTAGAAATCAGCAGAAATGGACTTCCCAAGATTTAGTCATGCAAATATGTTCTCCTTGATGCACCACTTGGTGTAGGCTGTTCATTTGAGGTTATGAACATGTCCACAAAAGTTGAGATCAAAAGGAGGAAGTTGCCAATGTAGAGTTGTTCAAATTTGGTTCTGGACAGGAAGGGTTTTGGGGAACTCTGGTCAAGCTAACTTGTTCTCCAACTTGTGCCATTTGGTCTAGATGAATTACTATACCATTTGAGCATGTTTACAAGGTTTTAGAACATTTGGACATGTTTGGCAATGTAAAGTTGCTCAAACTTCAAAATGGACAGAAATGGTTTTGAGGGGATTTCATGGGGTTATACTGTTCTCCATGACATGATAATTGCCAAGATCATCAAACATGTCATATTTGACATGCTAGAATTTTCTTGGAATTTGTGGAGAATATTTACTTTGTAATTATTTCAAAAGCTTGAAATATCCAGAAAGGGTTTTTGAGGGATTTGACCAATATTTTGAACATGACCATGTGTTCAACTCTTATATATGGACAATATATGTCGACTAAGGTTCCCTGATTTTTGTCAAATATTTTAAAAAAATAAAATAATTTTTCCCTATTAAAGACCATTTCTGGCCTTAAGAAAAAGCTTTTAAATAAAATAGGAAAATAACCTTTAAAATTTTAATTTTGTGGTTTCTGGGTATCCTATATCTAATAGGAGTCAAGTATATTTTTGGAAAGATTTTTACTGCCCTTAATTAAGTACTTGCAGTGCAAACCTCAATTCAAGGGTTTTTGAAAAACTAATTTTAGAAAATACTTTTTGGCCAAATTATTTTTGTAAAAAAATACTATATTGCTCTATACACATGGCATGATCATTGGGCATAAGTTTGGGGCAAGGAAATGAAGTATCGAAGTTGGAGGATTTATTGGATTTTTAGAGCACTTGCAAACAGCAGACAAAAACCAATCAAGGCAAGGTCCAAAACACTCATAAGTTTTTGTCAAACCACATTTTATCATGATTGTTAGCTTAAGTGTAGCGGCATGAAAATCAGGGTGTGACAGAAGGCTACTGCAGGCTTCGATCAGCCCGCTCTTGGCGAGCTGAACCTTCTGAATCACCGCACTCATGACAGTGCGGTGTTCTTCTTTGATGGAAGCACCGTTGAGCGCCTCCAACAAGTTATCCGGCGCCTCCGGTTGGACGGAGGCCGCCGGTGTCACCGTCTTGCCCTTCTTACGAAGGGGCCGCCTGCCGGACTCCGGAACCACTGCAGGTTCCGGTGTAGAGTCCGGCGCGAAGTCCGGGAGGTTGCCTTGCGGCACCTCTGGAGCCTCCTCCTCCTGGTGGGTCCCCTCCTGGGATCCCAACTCGGCGTCGTCAGCGTCAAGAGGGGTGGAGGCGGTCGGAAGGGAATCCATATCCGACGTACCCAAGGACCCGCTTGACGAAGCGGGAAGATCGTCCTTGGCTGGACTACAGGTTGTATGCGGCATTAGAAAGACACCGCATGGCACAAAGAAAAATTACAAATCATCCAGGAATCCGGATACTTACGATCTTGCCAGGGGCTTGGCCCTTGAGGGCCACTCCTCGTCGCTGTCGTCGGCGTTGGCGGAGCAGTCCGGAGGAAGGGTCCTTCACTTCTTGGACCCTTCGGCCTCCCTCGTTGGGGAGGCCTTCCTCTTCTTCTCTCCCCCGCTAGGGGAGCTCTTTCTCCTCCTCCTCGGGGGAGGAGTCCGCCTCGGAGTCATCGGACGATGAGTCCGATACCACCTGACGTCGGGAACTCCTTCGGGTCCCCGTGGCCTTCTTCTTGGCCTTCTTCTCCGGCACTACGTACAGTGCCGGGACCGGCAGCCCTGTTAAATGGGCGTCCGCTGGGCTTCTGGAAGGGGAGCCGGACAGTTAACCTGTCCGGACGTCTTCTGCCAGTCATGTTAAAGGTATTGGGAGTTGAATGTCCCGTAAAGGATAGCGTAGCTTACCTCGCCAGTTGGACGCTGCGAGCTGAATCCGCGATCTTCAGTAGCAGATGTGGGAGCTTCGGCGCCCTTGAACAGCACCCTCCAGGCCTCTTTGTAAGTAGTGTTGAAGAGGCCGCTTAAGGTCTGGTGTTGTGCCGGATTAAACTCCCACAAATTGAAGTCCCGTTGCTGGCAGGGGAGAATCCGGCGGACGAGCATGACCTGGAGCACGTTGACAAGCTTAAGCTTCTTGTTCACCAGGGTCTGGAGACTGGACTGGAGTCCGGTCAGCTCCTCTGAACTACCCCAAAGCAAGCCCTTCTCTTTCCAGGAGGTGAGCTGCATGGGGATGCCAGATCTGAATTCGGGGGCCGCTGCCCATTTAGGGTCACGCGGCTCGGTGATGTAGAACCACCCCGATTGCCACCCTTTGATGGACTCCACGAAGGCGCCCTCGAGCCAGGTGACGTTGGGCATTTTTCCCACCATGGCGCCTCCGCACTCCGCTTGGCTGCCCTTCACAACCTTCGGCTTGACATTGAAGGTCTTTAGCCACAAGCCGAAGTGGGGCTGGATGCAGAGGAAGGCCTCACACACGATGATAAACGCCGAGATATTGAGGATGAAATTTGGAGCCAGATCGTGGAAGTCCAGGCCGAAGTAATACATGAGCCCCCGAATGAAGGGGTGGAGTGGGAAGCCCAGTCCGCGGAGGAAGTGGGGAAGGAATACGACCCTCTCATGGGGCCTGGGGGTGGGGATGAGCTGCCACTCGTCGGGCAGCCGGTGCGCGATGTCGCTGGACAAGTATCCGGCGCTGCGCAGCTTCTCGATGTGCCCCTCCATAACAGAGGAGGCCATCCACTTGCCTCCCGCTCCGGACATGGCTGGAGAAGGTTGAGGTGAGATGTGCGGGCTTGGGCGCTGGAGCTCGAGTGCGCGGAGATGGATAAGCAAAGGAGGAAGAAGGCGTAGGTAAAAGAGGTGGATCCTTATCCCCTTATATATGGGTGGACGAAAACTATGCGTCCCCACCGGCCTGATAAAACTCGCTTATCTCCCAAGCGCCACAATCAATGGCGAGGTTGGGTTACCCACGTCTGTATTGATGGGAATCCCGGAATAAGGGGAACACGATCTCTGCTTCGACAAGACGTGCCAAGGAAACCGCTTCGCTAAACGCGCTGAGGTGGTATAATAAAAACGATTCAAGTAAAGGCTTGGTAGTGGTGTGACGTCACGCCACAAAATACCTCAGCAGATTGAACTTGTGTACATATTATTCTCTCTACGGTGGTATGTGGAATTTATTTTACAGAGCCGGACACTATCCCGGCGTTCACAATCTTCTATGAATTATTCGGAGGAGGAACCCGCCTTGCAATGCCGAAGACAATATGCGCGCCGGACTCGTCGTCATTGAAGCCTGGTTCAGGGGCTACTGAGGGAGTCCTGGACTAGGGGGAGTCCGGATAGCCGAACTACCATCATCGGCCGGACTCCAAGACTATGAAGATACAAGATTGAAGACTTCGTCCCGTGTCCGGATGGGACTTTCCTTGGCATGGAAGGCAAGCTTGGCAATACGGATATGTAGATTTCCTACCATTGTGACCGACTCCGTGTAACCCTAGCCTTCTCCCGTGTCTATATAAACCAGAGAGTTTCAGTCCATAGGACAACAACAATTACAACAATCATACCATAGGCTAGCTTCTAGGGTTTAGCCTCCTTGATCTCGTGGTAGATCCACTCTTGTACTACCCATATCATCAATATAAATCAAGCAGGAGTAGGGTTTTACCTCCATCGAGAGGGCCCGAACCTGGGTAAAAACATCGTGTCCCTTGTCTCTTGTTACCATCCACCTAGACGCACAGTTCAGGACCCCCTACCCGAGATCCGCCGGTTTTGACACCGACACTTACCTTCCACGGCATGCCTCAACGTGCTTGGAACAACGAGTCCATGAACGAGCTTATCACCGACCTTGGAGGTGAGCTCGTAAGTATGTTTGTTCCTCCAGACAGGTGGGCTCTGACGGTTATGGCATGGATTAAGAAGCCGTCCACCATACCGAAGGTGATTGGTGTTGAGATATCAGTGCAGGAACCGGGGTTGTACTATTCGTCGCCACCAGGGCCGCCGCGGACCACATTAGGGATGTACCTCTATCGAGTGTTCGTGCATGTCGAAGAAGTGGTCAATCCATGAATCGAAGTCCTGCCGCCCCCGCTGGTGCCAGGGTCCATCGATGACGTCCATTACATGAGTCAACTTCAGACTTTCCCCGTGTTGCTCGGAACGATGGATGGCACAGGGCCTACTCCATCGCGCGGCGGAGGCCACTGCTTCTTTGGGAGAAGAGGCAGGGCTACCTGCCTGGATGTGCTCTAATTTGAGGTAACAACTGAATCTTGTCAGATAGTACTAGTTAAATCCGAGTTATGGGTCTGAAGCACTGATATGCCAGTACATTTGATTGTGACCTGTTCTAATTTTGTACCTGAACTCTTTTTAGAAAGGGCTGTACGTTAACTTAATGTGCCAGCAGAACTTATTTTGTTGTCTGTCTGTTTTCTTTGCAAAACATTCAAGATATTTCCCCGTCATTTATAAAGACGATTAACTCTTATGTACAACTTCGTTGGTTTCAATATAGCCCTTCCCGTAGTGATCCATTGCTTCCATCCTGATTGTGCCGCCTGCATGAAATTTTTGTATGCATGTTCAGTGTGCTATGATGATCTATATGATTGTGTCAACTATATAAGTTTTTACTGAGCATCAGCAATGTATATGGATGAAAAATGTATTTACGAGCATGGACCGATGGGTCTCTCTCTCTATCTATCTATCTCTCTCTCTCACACACACACACACACGCACACACACGCGCACACGCACAAGTGGGACCCGTTGAATTATTTATTTGCTCGTGACAGCTTTTAATTAGGTTCCACTGTAATCTAACTTTTTTCTTAAGTTATTAATTGAGCTCAGTGACTTCAAAAAGTTGTACAAAAGTATTGTTTGGGCCTTTCCGGCGTCCCTGAATGTGGGCTGAGTAACCATGCTAGGTTGTACTGTACTACACAGGCCTTTTTTTTCAACATCAACAATGCAACTGGGCCGATAGTTGTACACAATATCCGGGTCAACTTGTTATCCGCCCCGCTGGGCTGCAAAGTTTCCTAGGAGGTATGCATTAGGCTTAACAAGAAAATGGACTTTAAGAAATAATAAATGGGATGTAATTATAATAACTGGGCAATTACTATGCACCAAACACGTAATTAGTTTGAAAAATATATTATTTTTGGAATTTGGAAATTTTAATTTCATTACTTTTTGCGCGCGCAATATTTCGTTGGATTTTAACGTGATGCAACTTTATTTTGAAATTATATTTAACCTGACTAGAAATTTCGGATAAAAATATTTCGGATCCCATCAAAATGTGGGAATTTTTTTTTGAATTCTGTTTTGAGCGGTTGTTTGAAATTATTAATTGTTGTCCTACCTAGAAGTTGGGTTGTACTTTTAACGAACCCGTAAATGGGCTGTAGTAAATTCCATTAGAATTGAAAAATGGGTTGTACATTCTTAACAATTGCAAATGGGCTATATGTTCTCTGCCAAATCCGAGTTGTGGGCCTACTAAGTTGACGCGTACCAAGGGCTTTGTCAACTTAGTCAATATAAACGATTCTAGCTGCAGTGATCGTACGATGTCCATCCAACGGCCGTAGTGCTTCTTTAACCTCTGGTCTTCTTGCTCCAGCCACCCAAAGCAGCGCCGGTTGTGTCGCGTGCTCCTGCCTCCCGTGGCCAGCTGTGATCCCGCGGAGGCCTCACCGCCCCGTACTACTCCCACCGCTGGCCAGGCCATCCCTCACACCGCAGCCGTACCAGTGAACCCTCATACTCCTCTCCGCGAGGGCTCCCACTGCTGCGTCTTCCCCGGCTCCGCGTCGTCCCCTTCATAGGCCTCACCGTCGTCCAGACCACCGCCCTGGTGCTCTCGGCGCGACGTAGTCAACGTGGTCAACGACCGACTTCCATCGGAAGAGTACTGTACGTGGAGAGGCTGATAGCTGGGTCCAGGTTTCGCAAGGAAGTGCCTCCTTATTACGCGCAAAATAATTATTCCTCCACCTGACAGTAGGGACCCACCGGATGGGCCACCTTATTTCGTGAAAAAAGCGTTTCCGCCCTGACTGTTGGGACCCACTGGACGGGCCAGTGTATTTCGCGAAAAAACTCTCCCCGCGCTTTTAGCTCGGACCCACCGGAAGTGCCTCCTTATTACACACAAAAAAATGAATACTCCCCCTGCTAGCTGGGGAGGCTGACTTGTGGGCCTACTAAGTTGACTGGGACGGGGGGCTTTCTCAACTTTAGTCAATATGAACGATTCTAGCTCCAGTGACCGTACGATGGCCATCCAACGGCCGTAGTGCTTCTTTAACATCTGGTGTTCTTGCTCCAGCCGCCCAAAGCAGCGCCGGTCGTGTCGCATGCTCCTGCCTCCCGTGGCCGGCTGTGCTGCCGCGGAGGCCTCACCGGCCCCTACTATTCCCACCGCTGGCTAGGCCCTGCGGCGAGGCAGCCTCACACCGCAGCCGAACCAGTGAATCCTCGTACTCCTCTCCGCCCAGGCTTCCACTGCCGCGTCTTCCCCGGCTCCCCGTCGTCCCCTTCCTAGGCCTCGCTGTTGTCCACTAGCGTGGTGCTCTCAGCGCGGCGCGGTCAATGTGGTCAACGACCGATTTCCATCGAAAGAGTACTGTACGTGGAGAGGCTGACAGCTGGGTCCACGGCAGCCGCAAGGAAGTGCCTCCTTATTACGCGGAAAATAATTATTCCTCCACCTGACAGCAGGGACCCACCGGATGGGTCACCAGTATTTCACGAAAAAAAACGTTTCCCCCTGACTGCTGGGACCCACAGAATGGGCCACTGTATTTCGCGAAAAAAACGTTTGCCCCCGCTGTCAGCTCGGACCCACCGGAAGTGCCTCCTTATTACGCACAAAAAAATGAATACCCCCTGCTAGCTGGGACCAACCTTGGTGGGAGGCTGACTTGTGGGCCTACTAAGTTGACTGGGACGGAGGCCTTTGTCAACTTTAGTGAACGATTCTAGCTCCAGTGACCGTACGATCTCCATCCAACGGCCGTAGTGCTTCTTCAACCTATGGTCTTCTTGATCCAGCCACCCAAAGCAGCACCGGTCGTGCCGCCTGCTCCTGCCGCCCGTGGCCGGCTATGATGCCGCGGAGTCCTCACCACCCCTACTACTCCCACCGCTGGCCAGGCCATCCCTCTACGCACCCACACCCCCTGTTATTTTGCGGCGTCGGTAGCCTCACACCGCAGCTGAATGAGTGAACCCTCATACTCCTCTAAGCGTGGGCATCCACTGCCGCGTCTTCTCTGGCTCCGTGTCGTCCCCTTCCTAGGCCTCGCCGTCGTCCACCGCCCTGGTGCTCTCAGCGTGGCGTGGTCAACGTGGTCAAGAAATGGCTTCCATCGGACATGGACTGTATGTGGAGAGGCTGACAGCTGGGTCCACGACCATAGCAAGGAAGTGCCTCCTTATTACGCGTAAAATACTTATTCCTCCACCTGACAGCAGGGACCCACCGGACGGGCCACCGTATTTAGCGAAAAAAATGTTTCCCCCTGTCTGCTGGGACCCACCAATTACATCTTCGCACGCAAGGAAGTGTGCCCGGGCAAAAAAAAAAACAATTCGCCCCCCTGACTGCTGGGACCCACCAGCTACATCTTCGCACGCAAGGAAGTGCCTGACAGTCGGGACCCACCTGGTCGAAGCGTACGTAGCGTTGTCATTCTGGTCGCGAACGTGTACGTACATATATACTGGTGGATGTACAGGCGCGCATGTGTCGTAGTAGAGGCGCGCACGTAGCATGTACACGTACGTACAGCAGCGAGGGTGCAAGAAAGAAAATACGGCCACGTACATACATACGGGCAGGGTCTCTAACGCCTAACGTGCATACGTACATGGCTGGGTTGGAACGGAGAAACAGCGTCGTCGTCATGTTCATGGGGAGCCAACCGGCTGGGTCGAAACGGAATGCATGGTCGTGTTCATCGGGAGGGCTTGGACGGAATAGGCTATGGAAACGAGGCCTGGCGTACCACACAACAGAGGAAACGACCTTGTGTTCAACCGGCCACGTTCGAAACAGGGTCCTGTTGATCGGGAGGTGCCTAGTGTACCGCAAAACAGAGGAAACGGACCTCCTACGGTCGAAACGGGGGTCCTGTTGATCGGGAGGGGTGTGGCGTACCGCAAAACGGACGAAATGTACTTGTGTTGGAGCGCTACGGTCGAAACGGGGGGGGGGGAGGGGTGTGGCATACCGCAAAACGGGACTCCATGGGATACTATTCATCTCCACCGTCGACCTCCTCCAGCCTCCACGGGCTCCTGTTCATCGAGCCTCCACCGCGCGCTACTCCACCGGCTACTGTTCAACCACCCCTCATGGGCACCCCTCCACCGTCTACTGTTCATCCAGCCCTCCACACCACGGGCTACTATTGAACCAGCCCTCCACGGGCACCCCTCCACCATCTACTGTTCATCCAGCCCTCCACACCACGGGTTCCTGTTCATCCAGAGGCAGCGCCACCGCTCACTGTTCATCCAAACCCCCCGCAACACTCACTATTCATCCCAGAGGCAGCATCGATCGGCTTCAGTTAGCAGCAGTAGCGAAGGAATCGCTCCATCGGGTTCAGTTAACAGCCATCGATCGGTCCCACGGGTTCAGTAATGCGTAGCCTGCAGTGCAATCGCTCGGGTTCAGTTAGAGCCCAACGCCTTGCTCGGGTTCAGTTAGAGCCAACGTCTCGCACACACGCACGTACCTGTACGAGAGAAATGCGCATCGCTCTCCCACCGTAACCGGCAACTCCCCGAAATTT
The DNA here is from genome assembly GCF_018294505.1 of Triticum aestivum. Classification (NCBI taxonomy): domain Eukaryota; kingdom Viridiplantae; phylum Streptophyta; class Magnoliopsida; order Poales; family Poaceae; genus Triticum; species Triticum aestivum. Next base: position 173,906,309 of record NC_057807.1, on the reverse strand, counting down.
TCCTCCCCCTCGCTTCTACCATGGTTTTTTCCGTCATGGACGGCCCAAAGAATGTCATGCAGCTGCTCTCTGGCCCGCCCAGGACGAAAAGCCCATTTTCTGTCATGATTTTTTGTCATAGAAGTAGGAGCCCACCACATCTATGATGATACCGGGTTTTGTCACAATTATCGTCATAGAAGTGCCATATGTATGATACAAAAAAAATTCGTTCGGCCCAAAATGTCACGGATGCGTCTTTTTTTGTAGTGATGATCGGTGCCCAGTGGGGTTCGATAGGCATGGATGTGCGCGGTTGTCACGCCCAATATGCGACCCTATCCTAAAGGAACTCGAAGGTCCCACCAAGGATAGAAGCGCATATTGGAGACACTTTTGCAAGGTGGATATCATTACATCGTACCGTTACATAATAGTTGGGGATACATACAAGAGGCATACAATGCCACATGAGTACAACAACATCATACATAAGAGCATCATCCGACTACGGATGAAACACAAACAGAAATTCAACGACATCCACCCTGCTAGCCCAGGCTGCTGACCAGGATCCTATCCCGTGAACGACGAAGCAGAAAAAGAACTGAAAACAAGCAAGCATCGCTCTCGCGTCATGATCATCGCATTACCTGTACCTGCAACCGTTGTTGTAGTAATCTATGAGCCACGAGGACTCAGCAATCCCATAACCATGGGTATCAAGACTAGCAAAGCTTAACTGGGTATGGAAAGGATAAGTGGTGAGGTTGCAGCAGCGACTAAGCATGTATGGTGGCTAACATACGCAAATAAGAGCGAGAAGAGAAGCAAACGGAACGGTCGAGAAGCTAGAAGAGATCAAGGGGTGATCATGAAACTACTTGCGTTCATACATAACACAAACCGTGTTCACCTCTCGGACTCTGCCGAGAAGAGACCATCACGGCTACACACGCGGTTGATGCATTTTAATTCGAATCTAGTGTCAAGTTCTCTACAACCGGATATTAACAAATTCCCATCTGCCACATAACCGCGGGCACGGCTTTCGAAAGTTTATACCCTGCAGGGGTGTCCCAACTTAGCCCATTATAAGCTCTCACGACCAACGAAGGATATTCCTTCTCCCAGAAGACCCGATCAGTCTCGGAATCCCGGTTACAAGACATTTTTGCAATGGTAAAACAAGACTAGCAAGACCGCCCGGATGTGCCGACAAATCCCGATAGGAGCTGCACATATCTCATTCTCAGGGCACAACAGATGAACACTACGTACAGCTAAAACCAACAATCAAGTTTCCCCGAGGTGGCGCTGGAAGTGGCTCTAGTTCGGACCAACACTTAGAGAAGCACTGGCCCGGGGGGGTTTAAAATAAAGATGACCCTCGGGTTAATTACTCCCAATGGAAAGGTAATAGGTTGTTAGGAAAATGTAAAACCAAGGTTGGGCCTTGCTGGAGGAGTTTATTCAAGGCAAACTGTCAAGGGGTTCCCATATACCCGGCCGCGTAAGGAACACAAAATCAAGGAACATAACGGTATGACGGAAACTAGGGCGGCAAGAGTGGAACAAAACACTGGGCATAAGGCCGAGCCTTCCACCCTTTACCAAGTACATAGATGCATTAATTAAATAAGAGATATTGTGATATCCCAACATAATCCTGTCCATCATGGAGCAATCTTCAACTTCACCTGCAACTAACAACGCTATAAGAGGGGCTGAGCAAAGCGGTAACATAGCCAAGCAACGGTTTGCTTGGAAGGGTGAAAAAGGTTAGAGGCTGACATGGCAATTTGGGAGGCTTGATAAACAAGTGATAGGTAGCGCAACATAGCGATAGAACGAAGCAACTAGCATAGCAATGATAGTAGTGAGATCCAGGGTAACAGTCATCTTGCTTGAAATCCCGCTAGGAAGAAGAACAAGTCCATGAAGAAGATGAACGGGCAAAGACGAACCAAGCGTAGTAGAACGAATCCTCACGATCGCAACGAAACAGGAACTATCGAGAAGAAGCACAACCGGAAAGGAGCAAACCACATGGTAAACACACAACACATAAACATGACAAGATGCACAACCAAGCATGATGCATGACAAAGGCTATTTTACGCTACTCATGGCAAGATATGATACATACTAGAGCAACACATCAAAGCAAGTTTAAATGAGGCCGGAAACAACATGTAACAAATCCGGTAAGTCCTCATAAGCAAATTTCGAAATTGGTCCAGATCTGAATAAGTATTATGTACAAGTTGTTAAACAGCAAGTTAAGATGCACCAGGATGATCTACACGAAATTCTAGTCATGTTACATACAAAGTTCATTAAATTCGGAGCTACGGCCTAGAAGATGTGAGAAAAACAAGTCAAACATGGCATTGATGCAAAATGCGTTCAAACATCCAGCAAACACTCTCGAAACATGGATGCAATATGATAATATGAAACTAAATGCAAAATCAAGCAAGTTTCATATAGAGCATGCTCAAAACGGAGCAACGGTGCAACACATACACTTCAAACAACTTATAACAACAATCTCCCCAAAACAACAAGTAGGCACTTTGCAAACATCATAACAATATGGTACAGGAATCTTATGAGCACAAACTTTACATGCGCTTCATGTACAGATAACATACTTAAAATATCATTAAATGTTCAGGTTCATAGGCATCAAGATTAAACTAATATGATCAATGCAAAATGCAAATTTATAACATAGCAGCATATGCATGAGCAGAGTTAATATGATGGCAACTTGAGAGCAAGAAAGAGACAAGCTACACAAGTAAACATAGCAACCAAGGGCGTGGAATCAAAGTAAACATATCAATGAGCAAATAACATCCGGGCATCATATACAAAAGGGTCATGGATTAGTAGGAACCAACATGACAAGATTGAATGTTGAAACAGTTTCAGCAAGTGTAAAACAACAACATTGTGACGACATGTTTGAAAGCATGGAACAGAGGAATTTGACATCAAAAATTATGAAACATGGCATGTGAACATAGCACTCATAGCATACTACAGAACATGTAATTGGAGCATCTCCAGAAGAGGCATGGATCACTCAATAACAAGCTCACAACAATGCATCATGAAGTTAACAGAAATTTGGAACATTATATAAGCAAATTCATGGAAATGAAAACATATGCTACAGGATATATATGAGGCATCAAAAGACATGTAATCATAGAGAATAACATAGAGAACAAAACATGTCAACTAAGCATCTCCATATTATGCATGTATTAATTGGTAGCATCAAGCAAACATGGCAGCATGATATAGCAGTTTCAGCATTGACAGAAAGTTAACAGCAAGTGGCCCACTTCACAAGCTTGATGCACTCACTATAGGGCATATAAAATACATGGATTGCATCTATGTAAATATGGCATAAATATGCTCCTAAAACATGTAGACATCATGCTCATAGGATGCACATGCCAAATGCAACAAAAATGACAAATTAGCAAATTACAGCAGTTTTCGGCAGTTAACAGCAAAATGCACTTTTCCAACAGGGCCTAAGATATCAAGATGCACCCTAACATGAATGCCAAGCACACCAACATGTATATAATTAAGAGTTGAACATGTGCATATTAAGATCATCATCATAGCATCAACAGGGAAAAAGGTGTGGCACTCACAAGATGCACAAATGATGTTAAGAATCAGCAGATTTCAGCAGCTAATATTACTTGGCAGTTTTTCAACGAAGATTAGGGCCTCAAGATGGACTCACACAAGCATGCCACAATGGAACGAAATGAAGAACATCTCACAGTGAACATTTTTACATATAGTACACGCAAATCAGAGCACCGATCAACAAGTTATGGCATGTCAAACATATGAACATGATGATGAAAATCTGGGACGGCGAAAATCTCACCCCGTGGGAAAGTGTACGGAGGGGTTCCGGGACGGAGCGATACGGGATGGGCGGAAGCGTTTGGTTGGGGCATCCGGTAGATCTGATCCCGGTTGGCGCGGACTTCAAGGATCGCAGGGGAGTCGCCGGAGCAGGCGGAGGAGGCCGGGGGGCGCCGGTGGCCAGATCCGGCGAGGGAAGGCCGGATCCCGACGATCCCGAGGCCATAAGGGTTGGCCAGGGTCGGGGCAGGCACCGGGAGGAGGTCGAGGCGGCGGGATCGATCCGGCCGGCGGCGAGGTCCAGCGGCCGCGGGCAGCAGAGCAGGGCGGCGTAGGAGGAGCAAGGCGGCGGGGCGCGGGTCCAGCAGAGGTGCGGGCGGCGAGGCGGCGAGAGAAGGGCGGCGGGGCGGCGCCGGTGCAGGGTTGGGCGGCGCGCCGACGCCGGAGGTGGGCGTTGACCAGAGCGGAGATGCGCGCCGGTGAGTGGAGGCGAGGCACTTGGCGCGGGGTGGCGGAGGAGCGAGCGGGCGGCGCGGGCCTGGCGTGGCCCGGTTCAACCCAGAGTGGGCCGGATCTGGGCCCCGGGCGGCGGCGGCGATGTGGCCGCGGGGCGACGTGGCACACCCTGATTCGTTGGGCGTCGGCGGACGTGTCTGGCTGCAGGAGGAGGGAGATGGGCTAGGGTTTGCTGAAATTTCAGGGAGAGAGGCTTTTATATAGGTAGGGGGAGCTAGGAGAGTCCAAATGGGGAGCAGTTTTCGCCCACACGATCATGATCGAATGGCGGAGAGCATGGAGGGGGCTTAGATGGGCTATTGGTCTGTTTGGTGGGGGTGTTGGGCTGCAGAGAGAGAGGGGTTTCGAATAACTCGGTTAACCATTGGGGCATCAAACGACCTCCAAATGGAACGAAATTTGATGGGTGGTCTACTAGTGATATACCAAGGCCACTCAGCAATTCACGGTCCATTCCGAGAACGTTTTTCGGTGGCTCACAAAACTAGAACTGAGAGGTGCGATGGGCACGGGCGAGTGTGGTTGGGCTCAGAACGAACAATGGAGAGAACCGGGGGAACCCGAACAGATGCAAGTTTTGAAAAACATGCAGAGGAAATGCAGATGATGACATGGCAAAATGCAACACGCAAGCAAAAGACATGGTAACAACGACGAATGACTGGAAGACACCTGGCGCATCGGTCTCGGGGCGTTATAGCGGTCCGAGGGTCTGATGACACAGGCCTCATTGGAGGTGAGATATGTGTTTGGCTGTACCGCCGATGAGTGTGCGACTTCCGTGGCGGGGTCTATCCACCCATCCTTGGATGGCACGATCTGCTCCGGATCTAAGGCAAGGGCAGCTGCAAGTGCGTTCTCCCGAACACTGTCCGATGGTAGATCTAAGTCATGCTCATCGTGACTGTACGGCACACCCGTCATGGGCTCGAATCCGTCGAAGACCAAGTCTCCGCGGATGTCGGCAGTGTAGTTCAAGCTTCCAAACCTGACCTGATGGCCAGGGGACTAGCTATCAATCTGCTCCAGGTGGCCAAGCGAGTTGGCCCGCAGTGTGAAGCCGCCGAATACGAAGATCTGTCCGGGGAGGAAAACCTCACCCTGGATCGCATCGTTGTGGATGATTGAAGGAGCCATCAAGCCTTATCGTGACGACACAGTGGAACTCTCAATTAAAGCACCAATGTTGGTGTCAAAACCGAAGGATCTCGGGTAGGGGGTCCCGAACTGTGCATCTAAGGCTAATGGTAACAAGAGGCGGGGGACACAATGTTTACCCAGGTTCGGGCCCTCTCTATGGAGGTAATACCCTACTTCCTGCTAGATTGATCTTGATGATATGGGTATTACAAGAGTTGATCTACCACGAGATTGTAGAGGCTAAACCCTAGAAGGTAGCCTATGATTACGATTGTTCTTGTCCTACAGACTAAACACTCCGGTTTATATAGACACTGGAGGGGGCTAGGGTTACACAGACTCGGTTACAGAGAAGGAAATCTACATATCCGAATTGCCAACCTTGCCTTCCACGCAAAGGAGAGTCCCACCGGGACACGGGACAAAGTCTTCAATCTTGTATCTTCATAGTCCAACAGTCGGGCATAAGTACATAGTCCGGCTATCCGAGGACCCCCTAATCCAGGACTCCCTCAGCAGATGGTCGTCCCGTTGCCATGCATCGGTGAAGCGCGAGGCGGGGTCTGGCTGAGCTCAGGAGGTCGCCGTAGATCCCTCCTCGCGAACTGCTGCAAGGAGCATGTTGCCTTTGTTTCATTTTCCTTCTTTCCTGCATCGAGAGAGACAAGTATGGGGCCCCGTGGGGGCGTGAAACAAACTATGGTTTCCTAGTTAACATGCTACATCTATTGTTCCTGTACTGTGTCATGGCGTTGTTGTTGTACGTTGGCGTGTAGGAATGACTTAGCTTTGTGCGTTTGAAGTAGTTTCTGCCTCGCGAGGTCCCTGCCTCAGGCCTCGCCGGGCGCCTTAAGAGCTGCAAAAAACTCGTTGAGGGACTATCATTTTCCGAACCTTGGTCGCAAGGGCTGTTGGCTATGGCTCGACACTTCGTGTCGCAATGCCCAGAGGGGCACGGACTGAGAGGGGTGCTCCCGCTGCGAACTCGAAAGAGAGAGCCTCGTGAAAATCAAAAGAAAAAGGCTAGCGAGGGCACCCATACAGCCCCCTCGCGAGGCTTGCGAGAGAGACCAAGTCAGACAAAGAGATGAAGACAGAAAACGGAGGCAGGAAGCGATTGAAAAGGACCGACAAAGAACATCAGAAGAAACTTCAATCAAATTTCGAACAAGGAAGAGCGACCCAACTGCAGAAAGCAAATGAAAAGCCGCGTCCATCACCTAGTCTAGTCTTCGACGTCTTCTCACCAGCGCGGAGCTAAGTGCTGCCATTGGGCGTGGGAGGGAGCCCCCGAGGCCCAAGGGCGGCACTCCTGAGACTCCGGGGCGTGTACAGCCCCACTCATTATTAGATCAGAGTGTCACGGGCTGCGAGCTTCACAGGCACCGGGCCTTCTTCACAAGCATCGGGCATTTCTTCGGGCAGCGAGCTTCACAAGCACTGGGCCTTCTTCACAGGCACTGGGCCTTTCTTCAGGGGTAGAACTTCCGGAGGTGCTGGATGTTCCAGGCGTTCGGGATGGGTACCCCATCCTGAGTCTCCAGGTGCACAGCTCTAGGCCTGGAGACATGGACGACCTTGAATGGGCCCTCCCACATGGGTGAAAGCTTATGTAGGCCTTCCCTGGAGAGCACCCACCTTAGTACGAGGTCACCTACCTCGAGCGTCCTGGGGAGGATGCTGCGACCGTGATAACGCTGCAGCGCCTGCTGGTATCTTGCTACTCGTAGTGTGGCTTCACGATGGCGTTCCTCCCCTAGCACGAGGTCCATTGCCCGCATGGTGTCCTGCTGCGCCTCATCAAACGCCAGGCCCCATGCGGAGCAATGCCTGAGCTCGTGATGGAGAACCGCTTCTGCTACTTAGATGAGGAAGAACAGGGTCTTGCCCGTTGGCTTGGTGGCAGTAGTGCAAATGGACCACAGCACGGACTGGAGCTCGTCGTGACAGCCCGTGCCACAGGCCTCCAGCTTCTTCTTGAAGGTCATGGTCTTGAGGCCCCTCAGGACCTCCATGTTGGCGCGTTCGGCCTGGCCGTTGCTCCGGGGGTGCGCCACCGAAGCGTAGCAGATTTGCGTTCCAAGGTTAGCACAATACGTTTTGAAGAGAGTGCTGGTGAACTGCGAACCGTTGTCGGTGATGATGCGGTTAGGGACCCCAAACCGGCTCACGAGGCCATTGATGAACTTGACTGCGGACCTGGCTGGGATGGTGCAGATGGCTTCCACCTCCGCCCATTTGGTGAACTTGTCGATGGCGACGTAGAGTTAGCGGTAGCCCCCAGGCGTTCGAGCGAATAGGCCCAAGATAACTAGCCCCTAGACCGCAAACGACCACGAGAGTGGGATGGTCTGTAGGCCCTGTGCTGGCTGACGGATCTGCATGGCGTAGAATTGGCAGGCTTCACAGGACCTCCCAGCTCGGTCTTGCCGACGAGGGTCCGTGAAAATGCCTTGCCGACGAGGGTCCGTGATGACAAGTGGTGTCCGCAATCTCCATCGTGTATGTCGGCCAGCAGCTCTTTCCCCTGTTCCCTGGAGATGCAACGCAGCGAAACGTCATTCAGACGCTTCCGGTATAACTCACCGTCTTGGATGCAATTGGTCGTGGCCTGCCAGGCCATGCGCTCCGCATCCTCCTCGCTCTTCGGTAGCGCTTGCGTCAGGTATTCCCTGAATTCCTTGGTCCAGCATCCCTCCTTAGGCTCCAGCGCCAAGAGTAGGCGCGCTCCCGAGGTCCTAAGGGCTGGTCCCGTTACCTTTTGGAATGGGGCGAATGATCTTCGCTTCACGGGAACAACAAAAACGGGCCACAGGTCGGGGCTCCTGTGGCAAGTGGCTCAGGGATTTCTTCCCGAGGCTGTGCGGTCCTTGAAAGTGTGTAACATCCCAAACTTCCTATTTGGCATGTTATACATAGGTCATTCATGCATATCATATTTTATTGCTTTTCGTTTGCGATCCTCGAGATCCTAAGCAACTCAAGGACCTTCGGAGAGAGTTGGGGATTTTCCAATTTTCATATTTGCAATTTTTATCAAATAATGAAGATGAGGATTCGATTTTAATTATTTTTCTCTCCGGAAATATTTCATTTTAAAATAATAAATGAGGGGAGATAATATGACTTCTCCAAAACAATTGAAATATCAGAGGAAAAATGTTAAAATCATTATTTGGATTTTATTTGAGTTTATTCGGGATTTTTATTTGCCCTAGAAATTTTTTGCATGTTTTAAAAATTGCATTTTAGGGGCCAAGAAAAGTTCATCCTATTCTAAATATTTTATTTAGACGGAGAAAACTTGTTTTGGAATTTTTAGATTTTTATTTATTTTTCTAGGAATTTTTCTTTCGGCGGAATGTTTTAAAAAAAAAGACCCTCGCACCCGACTGGGCCAAAGGCCCAGCCGAGCAGGCCGGCCCAGCCGCCACCGCCGCCGCCTCCCCGCGCGCACCGCCGTGCGCCGCACGGACGCCGAGGGGAGTCGGAGCCGGACTCCACCCCTGGCGCCCCCTTCCGCAAGCCGCCCTGCCCCGCCCCCTTTATATGCCGCCGCCCCGCCACCCCGCCACCACTCGCCACTCCCGCCGCCGCCGGAGCCCGAGCCGAGCCCGAGCCGCCGCCGCCAAGACGCCGCCGTCGCCCTAGCGCCGCTGCCGCCTCCCGCCGCCACACCGCGCCCTTCCCAAGCCCCGCCGCCCTGTCGCCGAGCTCCGCCGGAGCCGCCCGCCCCGCCGGACGACCTCGCCGGAGGTACCCGCCCCGCCGCCGGTCTTTTTAAGAAAACCCTTCGGTTTTTTTATAAAACCCCAGTTCGTTTTTTTAGATCGGTTTTATTTCGTCGGTTTATTTACTTAGCGAACGTTTGTTCGTCCGTTCGTTCTAACAAACGCGTTCACTGTTTAGTTTCTGTTAACGAATGTTTGTTCGTTTAGCAGTTTGTCGTTTTTCTTTTTATCGGAATTATTCCGCGATTATTCTGATCGCGATTTCTGATCCGATGTTCAAACGTGTTTATCTTTTCGCTCATTTATCGGAATCAGGCGATTCAAGCGCCTGGAGTTTCATCTTTGTCGGGGGAAACTGACCCACGAACACCTATGGGGACCGAGCCCCGTTCGGTTCGGAGGGGGCGGAGGTCGCACGAAGAGCGGATCGAGGCAGTGCACACGAGCAGTTTACCCAGCTTTGGAGCTCTCCGGAGAGATAACACTCCTACTGCTGCTTGCTTGATTGTATTGAGTTCTTGCTCAGGAGCGATGAACGCTACTAAACCGAGCATGAGAGTGTTCTTGGTGTTTCGAATGAGCCGAACCTCTTCTACGTTGCGCATGGGCCTCCTTTTATACGCTCAAGGGGTCACCGACAGGTGGCAACGTAGACAGAAAGGGTAAAAATGGAAAAAGAATGCGGTAGGTACAGCTACCGCTACTGTGGACATAGTGTATCCTACCTAACTCTAACGGCAGGGGACAAGGGCATTGAATGCCCGTCTGAGTCTCCTAAACAGTGCAAAAAGTGACCGTTAGGAGCGCCACCATTTGCCACGATGGCCTCCTCTTCATCTCCGCTTGCCACCGCGTACCCCTGGCTGCACAGGCTCCCGCCACGCGCCCCTGAGAAAGCCTCAGGGAGCCACGCGGGTGGATGCGCTGGAGCGCGGGTATAGAGTGGCAGCTGGCCCCCGGCAAGTACCTTCTCGGGTTCGTCGTCTTGTCGAGTCCGGAAGCTTGTCGCTCGCCAGACCTTGCCGGGACGCGCGGTGCGTCGCGGCAAGTTTCTTGAGGTGCCGTGGTTGGCCTTCCCGGCAAGCTCCTCTTGCAGGGGCCTTGTCTCTTCCCGGCAAGCTCATCTTGCCGGGGCCTTGTCTTTTCATCTTGAATACTTTGTTCTTGAATGGCTCCAAAGGAACCAACGGAGGACCCTGGCGGTCGCCCGGCAAGCCTTGCCACGGGGCGCTGCAACTGCCCGTGCACAAGTTCGGGATACTAGGGTACCCCTACTCTAGTACACCGATAGGAGCCCCCGGGCCTGGGCCACACACGGTGCCGAGCGCTGTTGGGCCAGGCCCAAAACAGGGCACGGGCACACGCGGGCCTGGGTTATGCCGAATCTAACTCCGTGTCCACCGCGCCCCCCGTAACGGCACGCGTCGATCGCGGCGTCGTGGGAGAGATCGTGGGGGATTCGTTATTCGGGAAATGCGCAACGTTCGGCTCCTCCTCTTTATAAGTAGGGGAAACAGGAGCAGTTCCCCCACCTTCGCCATTTCGCTGCTGCAATCTCAGAAATCTCCGCCGCTCCCCTCCGCTTCCAAAGTCGAAAGAGAGCAGCGCTCCACCCCCGTCGCCGCCGCCACCACCAGCACCGTCGATCTCCCCCACCGCCTCCGCCATGGCTCTGAAAGCCGGGAAGGGGAAGGCCGCGAAGACTGCGGCCGCGAAGGCTGTGAAGTCGACCGAAGCGCAGCGGCTTGAGGCGCTGCGGAAGGAGCGGGCCACTTTCCCCCCCGAGCTCTCCGCAAAGGAGCTGAGGGAGTGGTACTATCTATTCTGGTCGATGGAGACGCGAGCACATCCTCGCACGAAGGTACTCTCCGCCATCGCCTCGCAAGAAGCTCCAGTTGGTGGGTACCCTTTCTTTGCCTTGTTCTTCCTCTGCGGGCTCTGCCCGCCCTTCTCTGATTTCTTCTGTGATATCATGAACACCTACGGGTTCCACCTCCTTGATTTCACCCCCAACACCGTCTTGACCATGGCAGTTTTCGCCCATCTATGCGAAAACTTTGTCGGAATCCACCCCAACGTAGCCCTCTTCTGCCACTTCTTTATGCCTCGTGTCGAGAGAGGATAAACTCTTGCCGATGGGATCGCCTGGATCTCGCGAGCCGGCAAGAAGGAGACCCATATGGAGGGGGAGCTCCGCAACAAGTGGGATGAGTGGAGATCAGATTGGTGCTGGGTTGTAGAGGAGAACCCGCAGCCGTTCACCGCCCTGCGACAAGCCCCAGCAGTGCGTGGCAATGATTGAAACACCCTGTCCGCGGACGACGACAAGCTGAAGATCGCCACCACCCGGATCTTGCGTCTCAGGCTTGCCAGGCTGACTGTAGGCGCTGTCGGCGCAGATTTCCTTCGCCGCCGCATCGCCCCTCTGCAGGCGAGGGGTAGACTCGCCTGGGAATTTGGAGGCCCGACAGATATCATGAGGTTGCGCCCGGGCCTTAATTTCAATTTCACCGTCATAGAGTTGGACGAGATACTCAAGGAGATATTCAAGCACGACCCACAGCATCCCGAGTGGTTCAGGTTGCCAGCAGGCGTCGTTCCTCTGTGCAACAACTCCTCGCGCGACCGCATCTGCGTGATGATGCCGTTGTGCGATTCGCATGGGATCGTTCCAACTTGGCAAGAACCTGCCGACGATGTCGTGTAGCAGTTCTTCGACGGCCTAGTGGAAGTGGCGGTCAATGCTGACGAAAAGAAGCTCCTCACCCGCGACACCACCGATCAAGATATGGAACGCATCGCCACCAGGGCGGAAGAGGCGTCGGCAGCCGCAGCCGCGGGTGAATTCGGGTTCACAGTGGAGGAAGCATACGCGGCATTGGCGACGAGCCTTGCCGAACGGGAGTGGCCCGAAGAAGAAGAAGAGCTCGCCGCGCCCGACACCGAGTCGAGCATGCCCGCCGAGGGTGTGAGCGTCCGCCATCTCTGAGGAGCTTGCCGCGAGCAGGGTCCGCAGCGCAGCCCCCAGCGCAGCCAAGAAGGCGCCTCCATAGGGCCGGGGACGCAGCAGGGTGGCAAGTGGGCCAACAGCCGCAGCGCCGCGCGACGCGCTCCGCCGCGGCAAGTACGGTTGCCGCGGGAGCGCCTCCCGCGGCGGTGGCAACTGGAGCAGGGTCGTCTCGGGCTGCCGCCGCAGTCCCCGCCAAACGGCCAAGGGATCCAACCCCTCCACCTCGTCGCGCCGGAGGTGGGCCGAACTTCGACCTCTCCACGCTCAGCTCCGACGAGGAGGAAGAAGAAGAGTAAGATTCCCTTGTTATTCTTGTAGTTCTTCAACTTGCTATTCTTGTCTTGCATCTGATCTGATCCACCCTGAACTCTCCCTTTTCAGGACTCTGGCCCAGAGGGCGGCGAAGAGGGCCAAGGCTCCGGCGGTTATCATCGAGGACGAGCCCACTGCGACGGCAGGAGGCGCACCCGAGACCACCTTGCCGGATCCGGCCACTACTCCGCAGAGCAGCCCCCAGCGCAGCCCCCGGTGTAAGTACATGGTTTACTTTCTGCTTCTAGGCGCGCGCGGTCGCTCTTTTCCTTCGTTGACATCTGATCGCTGGTTTGTTTGTGCAGGAGCAGAACAGCTTCACCAGGAGGGCGTGGTGAATCACCTCCGACTCGTCGTCTGCTTCGACTACGCTGCCAAGGGCGGACTCCCCGGCAAGGAAGCGTTCCCCGGCAAGGGAACAATCTCCGGCAAGAGAGGAGTCTCCGGCAAGGGGCGGCACCATCGAGCCTCCGGTGGTGGAGCCCACGACAGCGGATCCCAGCACAGGTAGTCTCTTGCTTGAAATTTCTCTTGTGTTCTGCTGATTTTTCTTCTCGAGTGCTTGTTTGATTTCTCCTTCTTCTCCGGCCGTCAGATCCACTCTCCGCGGATCCGATGGAGACCGAAGCAGGCGGCGAGGAGAACACGCGCGGCAACACTGATGATGCCGCGGCCACCAAAGAAGGAGCCGGTGCTGACGTACCCACCGGCGAAGAGGCCGCCAAGGCTGCCGCCGAGGAAGCCGGCGAGGGATCCGGCGATCGCACTGACGGCCCTGAGGCCGCAGGAGCGCCGAGCGCTGCACCGACCGCCGATCCCTCCGCCGCTGCCACAGCGCCAGGCTCCGAGGAGTCCCAGCCCGGCGCCTATGTGAAGGCCGGCGAGGGCATCTTCATCAAGCTCCCCTGGGCGTCAAGCTCCAGGGCGCCGGTGGAAGGAGAAGCTCTGGATGGGGAGGTGCTCGCCTCCACCGGGTTGTCGATCGTCGATGTGCCGGGAAGCAGCAGCGACGAGCCTGAGGAGGAACGGCTGCTACGGAGGCTGCTGGCGCTCTACCGCGCCCGCCAAGCCAAGTTCGAGTCCCGGGAAGCGCTCATCGCGAAGGCGAGCGTGGATATAGAGAAGCGCACGGAGGAGCTCCGGGGTCTTCGCCAGGAAGCTCTCCGGGCCTTGGCGGAGGAGCGGGAGCAGCTTGCTGAGGAGCGGAAGGCCTTCCTCCTCGAGAAGGCCGAAGCTGAAGAGTAGCAGCGGCTCACCGGCGAGAAGCTGTACCCGCACGAAGGCGAGCTAGCTCAACGGAAAGTGAACCTCGACAGCCACGAGGAGGAGCTTGCCGCGCGCGAACAGGCACTTGGCGGGACGCTCCAAGAAGCAAAGGATGCGGCTGCGGCTGCCGAGACCGCCAAGATGGAATTGGAGGTAAAGGTGGCGCAGCTGGAGGCTGATCTAAAGGCGGGTGGCGAAGAGCTTGCCGCGCTCAAGCTGGAGCGCGATAAGGACGCCCTTGCCCACGGAGAGCTGCAGGGCCAACTCGCCGAGAAGGGCAAAGAGCTGAGCGCCGCCAAGGATTGCAACGCCGATCTGGAGCTGAAGCTGGCCACCTTGACGGAGACGCTGGACAGCGCCAAGAAACGGGAGGCGGACTTGAAGAATCTCAGAATCTCCTCAGAGATACTGTGGAGCTCTGGACGGAGGGCCTCGTGAACATTGCTGCAGTCATCAAAGAGGAGCTGGCGCAACTGGGGGTGGAGGGCTTCGGGTACTCCTCCGACGAGAACCTCCAACCTAGTGTCAAGCTCACTCTGTTCTTCAAAGGCGTGGCAACGGCCCTCCAGCAACTCCAGGAAAGGATCCCAAAGCAGCTAGCTGACGAGTCGCGCACAATTTGTGCCGGAGTTCTGGAGAAGGTGCTGGTGAAGGTGGCCTTCCGCAACCCAGGCCTCAACCTCACCAACGTCCTCAAGAGGCTGCCGGCGGACGCTGATCTTGACGCACTCAAGGCCATCGTCGCACCCATTGTGGACAGGGTGAACGAGGTCAAAAGGGTTGACGGCGGTCGCGTAGATTAGGCCGTCCGTTTTCTTCTTTTCTTGCCGCTGCCAGTCCTTTTCTGTCGTTTGCTTTCTGGCAAGGCAAAACTCTCTTGAACGGCCCGGTCCACACCATTATCTTCTCCTTTCCCCCCGGCAAACCTTGTGTGTGAGGGAACCTTTTCCTTCTTGCGAAAAAGAGAGAAGAGAAAATAAAGATATGGAGCCTTACGGCTCGTTATCGCTTACCGGAGGCCGGTGCTGCACAAAATGTCAGATAACATATGCGAAAAGGAATATAGCATGAAATTGACAAGATGTGCGAAGCACATGAGCTTTATTTATGCACGGGGTCTGCGCCCGGCTTTGTACAAAGGATTACATGCAACAGCAGCAAGACTTGTACAAAAGGTGGTTGCCGGAAAAGCTTCCGGCAACCGCGCCCTATGGGTAAAACTTACGAAGATGTTCAATGTTCCAGGAGTTGCTCATCGGAATGCCATCTTCGGTCTCAAGGCGGACAACACCGGGCCTAGTGACTCGTTTCACCCGATAAGGGCCTTCCCTCTTCGGCGTCAACTTGTTGGAATTCTTGGCGGACTGAACGCGCCGAAGAACAAGGTCGCCTCCCTCGAAACTTCTGGCCTTAACTTTGCGGCTGTGGTAGCGACGCAAAGCATGCTGGTAGCGAGCAGCTCGCACAGCAGCCTGAAGACAGTCTTCCTCAAGGAGCAGCGCGTCATCTTGTCGCAGCTGTTCTTGCTCGAGCTCATCGTAAGCGAGCACTCGAGGCGACCCGTAAACGAGTTCCGTGGGGAGAACTGCCTCTGCTCCATAGACTAGAGCGAAAGGTGTCTGGCCAGTGCCTCGATTTGGCGGCGTCCTGATCGACCAAAGAACCACCGGCAGCTCCTCGATCCATTTTCTTCCGCACTTGTGCAGCCTGTCGAAAGTTTTCGTCTTGAGTCCCCGCAACACTTCAGCATTTGCCCTCTCCGCTTGCCGTTGCTTTTCGGATGAGCAACAAAAACGAAGCAGACCTTGGCGCCAAGATCTTGGACATACTGCATGAAGGTGCGGCTCATAAATTGCATGCCGTTGTCGGTGATGATCCTATTAGGGATCCCGAAACGGCAAACAATTGACCTGAAGAACTTGACTGCTGACTGTGCTGTCACCTTCCTCACTGGTTCCACTTCCGGCCACTTTGTGAACTTGTCGATGGCGACGTACAAGAACTCAAAGCCCCCAACAGCTCGGGGGAAGGGGCCGAGGATGTCGAGCCCCCAGACCGAAAATGGCCAGGATAAAGGGATCGTCTGGAGAGCTTGAGCTGGCTGGTGTATCTGTTTGGAATGGAACTGGCACGCTTCACACTTGGTTACTTGTGCAGTTGCATCCTGGAGGGCTGTCAGCCAGAAGAATCCTTGCCGGAACGCTTTGCCGGCAAGTGCTCTTGCGCCAATGTGGTGACCACATGTGCCTCCATGTATTTCTGCCAACAGCTGTTGTCCATCTTCCCGGCAAATGCACTTCAATTTCACACCGTTGAGTCTTATTCTGTACAGTGTGCTGTCGACAAACTTGTACATACTTGACTGCCGGGCTACTCTTTCCGCTTCTTCTTGCTCTTCGGGAAGCTCTCCTGTCTGAAGGAAACGGACAATCTGTTGCGCCCATGCTGGAGCTTGCGGCTCGACAACAAGGACTAAAGGCATATCTGTTGCTGCGGGAACATCCGCTTCCACGGCAAGAACCTGTGGTTCAGCCGGAGCGTGATGCTCCCCGGCAAGCTTGCTGGAGCAAAACTTGTCAGGAGTGTCTGCTTCAATGAAACAAACCATAAGGCTTGTCGGAGCAGGCTGCTCCTCAGCACTCTTGGTGTTGATCTTGGGGACCTTCTTGGCGGCGGCTTCGGGAAACTCTGCCGGAAAGTAGTCGCCAGAAATCAACTTCCTCTTCTTGCTCTGTCCAGTTGATGGTTTCATGGATGGTTGAGTTAGCTTGAGCACAAAGATCCCTGGTTCCACAGGTAACTTTAGTGCGGCGCACTTTGACAGGCCATCGGCTATGTCATTCTGAGCTCTTGGAACATCGTCCATTTTTAGGCCGTCAAAGTGCTCTTCTAGTTTTCTCACTTCATCAACATATGCTTCCATCAACGGACTCTGATAGTTCTTGTTCACTTGGCAGACGACAAGCTGCGAGTCACCCCTGACAATGAGCTTCTTGATCCCAAGGTCGGCTGCGATTCTGAGGCCGGCAAGCAAACCCTCATACTCTGCAGTATTGTTTGTCGCTTGCCCCTTGGGAAAGTGCATCTGGACTACGTACTTGAGGTGCTCTCCGGTGGGTGCGATAAGCAGCACGCCAGCACCGGCGCCTTGCAGCGAGAAGGCACCATCAAAGTACATCAGCCATTCCTTGCTTGTCTCCTTGACGGGGATGCTCGTTTCTGGGATTTCTTTATCTGGTGTTGGCATCCACTCTGCTATGAATTCTGCTAATGCTCTGCTTTGGATAGTTGAAGTGCTCTCAAACTTGAGGCCAAAGCTTGACAGTTCCAGTGCCCACTCGACAATCCTGCCTGTTGCTTCTGGATTCTGCAATATCCTCTTCAGCGGGAAGCGAGTGACAACTGTTATCTCATGTGCTTGGAAGTAATGGCGCAGCTTTCTCGAGGCCATGAGGAGACCGAAGAGCAACTTCTGCACACCAGAGTACCTTGACCTAGCCCCCTGCAGAAGGGAACTGACAAAGTAAACTGGGTGCTGCACCATTTTCTTCTGCACCTCCATGCATGCCTGCGCAGATCTATCTTTGTCGGGACCAGAGCTTGTTGGCGAAGCCCCCCGCTTGTCGCTGGATTCACTTGGCGGGGTTGCTGGCTCATCGTCCGCCTCCCTCTCTGCTACTAACGCAGCACTAACCACTTGATTGGTTGCTGCTAGATATAGAAGCAACTTCTCTTGTGGCTTAGGTGCGACAAGTATTGGAGTGGAGGCCAGGTACCTCTTCAAGTCCTGCAGCGCAGCCTCCGCTTCCGGAGTCCATTTCATTGGACCTGCCTTTTTCAATATTTTGAAAAACGGCAAGGCGCGCTCAGCACACTTAGAGATAGACCTGCTGAGAGCAGCCACGCAACCGGCAAGCCTTCGTACATCCTTGACGCGCTTCGGTGCTTCGATCTGCTCAATGGCCTTGATCTCGTCGGGGTTGGCTTCAATCCCTCACTGAGACACAAAGAACCCGAGAAGCTTGCCGGAAGGGACTCGAAACACGCACTTCTCGGGGTTGAGCTTGAGGTTGATCTTGTGCAGATTTGCGAAGGTCTCATCTAAATCTTGAATCAGAGTAGCCTTGTCTTTGCTCTTGACCACTATATCATCCATGTAGGCTTCCACATTTCTGTGTATCTGGGGCTCAAAAGCGACGTGGACTACCCTTGCAAATGTTGATCCAGCATTCTTCAACCCGAAGGGCATCCGTACGAAACAGTATGTGCCACATGGGGTGGTGAACGTGGTTTTCTCCTCATCCTCTTCTGCCATGAAGATCTGATGGTATCCTGAGTATGCATTAAGAAATGAAAGAAAATCACATCCGGCTGTGGAGTCGACAATCTGGTCAATGCGCAGCAAGGGAAATGGATCTTTGGGACAAGCTTTATTGACATCAGTGAAGTCTATACAAAGCCTCCATTTTCCATTAGCCTTGCGCACGACTACAGGATTGGCCAGCCACGTAGGATGGAGCACTCCTCTGACAAGGCCTGCTGCTTCCAGCTTCTTGATTTCTTCTGCAATGAACTCTTGGCGCTCCACTGCTTGCTTCCTGACTTTCTGTTTGACGGTCCGCGCATGAGGACAAACGGCTAGGTGGTGCTCAATCACTCTCCTGGGAAGACCGGGGATATCAGACGGTTGCCATGCAAACACGTCGACATTCGCCCGCAGGAAAGCAATGAGCGCGCTTTCCTATTTGGGATCAAGCGGGTGGCACTGATGGTGAAGGTACCACCAGTGCCGTCCTCCTTGGCGGACACCTTCTTGGTCTCAGGTGGAGCTGCCATCGTCTTCTTGTAATTGCCGGTGGAGCTCGATGGTGCATCCTCGACGGTAGCGCAGCACTCCGAAGAGGTGCGCTTGCCGGAGTGAGCATCAGAGCTCTTGCCGGACTTGGTCTTCTTCTTCCCCCCGGGAGCTTCAGCGGCAAGTGATTTGCTATCGGCTGCGGCTGCTGCTTCCCGGTAAATCTTGTCGGCGCAGATAAGGGCGTCCTTCTTGTCGCCAGGGACAGAGATGACACTTATCGGTCCTGGCATCTTGAGCATGTTGTATGCATAATGAGAGGCTGCCATGAACTTGGCAAGTGCTGGACGGCCAAGGATCCCATTGTAGGGCAATGGAAAGTCGGCAACGTCAAAGGTGACCTTCTCAGTTCTGAAGTTCAACTCGCTGCCAAATGTTACCGGCTGCGTGATCTTTCCCTTCGGCTTGCTCCTTCCCGGGTTTATTCCTTGGAATGTGCCGGTTTCTTCGAGCTCGCTGTCAGGGCTCTGGAGTTTCTGGAGGACTGCGGAGGATATCAAGTTCAAGGCGGCCCCACCGTCAACTAGCATCTTCGTGACCTTGAGGTTGCGGATGGTTGGTGAAACCAACATCGGCAAGCACCCGACCGCAGTTATGCGATCAGGGTGATCCTCAATATCGAAGATGATAGGCGTGCTGGACCATTTCAGAGGCTTGCGTGACTCCGTGGAGGGTTCTGCTACATTAACTTCTCGCATCCACTGCTTGAGTTGGCGGTGCGAAGTATGCAGAGAAGCACCACCGTCAACGCACAGGACCTCTGTGGCTTTCTGAAATTCCTGCTCATCGGCCTCATCATCATCCATGTCTTCGTCATCGTCGTCGTCTTCATCCTTGTCGCGGCCGCGGGGACGTCTGTCTTCTTGCCGCTGCTTGGCCTTGCCGCGGCGTCCTCCCCGGCCGGGGCGTTTCTTGCCGGCTCCTCCAGCACCTTCCTGGGCCTTCTCCTTGTCGCGTCACTCGTACTCAGCTTTTTGCAGCTCAACAAGCTGCTCGACCTTCTTGCAGCTCTGGAGATCGTGGCCCTTGGTGCGGTGGATCTTGCAATACTGCTTGCCGGAGCTGTCCTGCTTGTCGGCGGCCGCCACAGGCTGGGCCTCCTTGCCGGAGCTACCATCCTTAGCTTCCTTGGCGCCACCTCCGTTGTCGGTCTGCTCGACAGCTAGCACTTCCTTGCCCTTCTTCCTTCTGTTGTTCCGCCGCCGGCCTTTCCTTGCCGGGGCAGCATCCTCACTGTCCGATCCTCCCGCTCCCGTGTTTTCTCCGGGGAGCCTCCTCCCCTCTTCAGCGCGCACACACTTGTCGGCCAGGGCATAAAGCTCGCTGACGTCCCTGATCTTGCACATCGCCATCTCCTCCCTCATCCTGCGGTTTCGAACGTTCTGATGAAAAGCGCTGATGACCGCGGCGGGGTGGACGTCTGGGATGTTGTGCTGTACACGGCTGAATCTCTGAATGTACTTGCGCAGGGACTCTCCTTCCTTCTGGGCGAGCAGATGAAGGTCGCTCTCTTGGCCATGTGGCTTGTGGCCGCCTGTAAAGGCACCGACAAACTGATGGCACAGATCTGCCCAAGAGGAAATGGAGTTGTCCGGCAAGTGCATGAGCCAGGATCTGACGTTGGGCTTGAGCACCAGCGGGAAGTAGTTGGCAAGGATCTTGTCGTCCCGTCCCCCGGCAGCCTGCACCGCGATGGTGTAGATGCTGAGGAACTCCGACGGATGCGACTTGCTGTCGTACTTCTCTGGTACGTCTGGTTTG
Organism: Triticum aestivum; assembly: GCF_018294505.1. NCBI lineage: Eukaryota > Viridiplantae > Streptophyta > Magnoliopsida > Poales > Poaceae > Triticum > Triticum aestivum. The sequence continues at coordinate 173,885,830 of NC_057807.1, read as the reverse complement.
AAGTTTTTCTTGCTGGGCCACTGGACCTGCCGCAGCTCATGGGTGAACGCAGGGCAACTTACCGCGTACGGCAAGTCGCCTGGTTCCCCCGGCGCGTGCATGTCGACAGAGGGCCCAGCGTGCTGGTCAGATTGACGTCGCGCTTCTCTTCGGCGCTCGATGCGAGTACGAGCGTCCTCTTGTTGCCGTTCGTGGAGAAATTGGCGCTGGTCGCGACGAGCTCGTGGATCCGACGATGCGGTGGAGCCGCTGTCGGGGTGGATCCGGCGAGTCGGCGATCTTGGCCTTCTTGGTGGAGAGTGCATGGAAGTTGCACCCCCATCGGTCTTGTGACCATCGGATCGCGTCCGGCAGTCTTGCCGCGGCAGCGAGGTGCTTGGTTGCCGCGCAGTGTCGCCATTGGCGAAGCCGATGAGGCTCTGGATCGTGGCCCTCCACTCGTCGGTCTTGTCCGCTGTCGGAGGGTAATCTAGAAGCAGTTGAGCTCGCGCCAAGGCTTCTGCTGGAGTGGTAGGCGGCATCGGCGAGCGGTGCGAGGAGCGGGATATGCTCGGACTTCTAACTATGTTAGAAGGAGCAGTATCCCATCGAGGCGACCGCACTTCGCTGGGGCCAGCATGCTGGCGTGCATGCTGGTCTTGAACGCCACGCGAACCACCAGCTTGATCTTGGCCTAGCGGATGTATGGTGCTGCGAACGCCATGACGCTGCTGGTCCCGCGCCTCCTGAGACGGGCGCGGTGCACGTACGGACGCCGAGGTCTGTGCCGCCTTGTCCTTGGACTTGGCCACACTGTGAGCTCCCTCGTCGATGCCCGTTCTTCCGCAGGCGTCCACTCCACCACCCGTTTGCTCCGAGGGCGGCGGAAGCGACGCGGACGGAACAGCAGCCTCCGAAGCCTTCTTCTTCGGTGGCATGTTGATGAAGATGATGAAGATCTAGCTCGTGCGCACGCCGGATCAGGTTCACACGATCTCGACGCCCCCTACCTGGCGCGCCAAAGATGTCGGGGGAAACTGAGCCACGAACACCTATGGGGACCGAGCCCCTTTCGGTTCGGAGGGGGGCGGAGGTCGCACGAAGAGCGGATTGAGGCAGTGCACACGAGCAGTTTACCCAGCTTCGGAGCTCTCCGGACAGATAACACTCCTACTGCTGCTTGCTTGATTGTATTGAGTTCTTGCTCAGGAGCGATGAACGCTACTAAACCGAGCGTGAGAGTGTTCTTGGTGTTTCGAATGAGCCGAACCTCTTCTACGTTGCGCATGGGCCTCCTTTTATACGCTCAAGGGGTCACCGACAGGTGGCAACGTAGACAGAAAGGGTAAAAATGGAAAAAGAATGCGGTAGGTACAGCTACCACTACTGTGGACACAGTGTATCCTACCTAACTCTGACGGCAGGGGACAAGGGCATTTAATGCCCGTCTGAGTCGCCTAAACAGTGCAAAAAGTGACCGTTAGGAGCGCCACCGTTTGCCACGATGGCCTCCTCTTCATCTCCGCTTGCCACCGCGTACCCCTGGCTGCACAGGCTCCCGCCACGCGCTCCTGAGAAAGCCTCAGGGCGACACGCGGGTGGATGCGCTGGAGCGCAGGTATAGAGTGGCAGCTGGCCCCGGCAAGTACCTTGTCGGGGTCGTCGTCTTGTCGCGTCCGGAAGCTTGTCGCTCGCCGGACCTTGCCAGGACGCACGGTGCGTCGCGGCAAGTTTCTTGAGGTGCCGTGGTTGGCCTTCCTGGCAAGCTCCTCTTGTCGGGGCCTTGTCTCTTCCCGGCAAGCTCCTCTTGCCGGGGCCTTGTCTTTTCATCTTGAATACTTTGTTCTTGAATGGCTCCAAAGGAACCAACGGAGGACCCCGGCGGTCGCCCGGCAAGCCTTGCCGCGGGGCGCTGTAAATGCCAGTGCACAAGTTCGGGATACTAGGGTACCCCTACTCTAGTAACCCGACAATCTTGAAACCCTCTCTCCTAATAATCAACTCAAATAAGTTTTTATCTCTATAAATTTTGACCCTAGTTCAGATTAGTTAACGGATCTTGTTTCTTTTGCCGTTTTAGTTTCGTTGCTCCGATTGATTTGATTCTTTTTGCAAACCAGAGTTCTTAAGTTGAACTCTCTGGTCAAGCTCTTTTATATGAAGTTCTACTTGTGCATCTTTGATTGTTGCTTATGTATGTTATTGTTTTCTTGCGATAGAATTCCCGGAGTGCGAAGCGTGTTACTACGAGTCTCTAGGATACACGGATCGTCAGCAAGGCAAGTAACACATTGATCATACTCTTTTCATACCTAGTTTTTATGCATTAGTTTCAATCCTCAAACATTGCATGACTAGGATGCCTAATAACATGTGGGGATTGGGAAGTAGTTGCTGAGGTAGAACCTATTGCCCTGTTTATTATCAAACCCTTGGGAGTTACTAATACGTTATGCTTATATTGCCATGCTATGCTTGTAGACGTGGATTGGGTTTGAGTGTTTCCATGACAGATGTGAGATTGTTAACTAATGGTTTACTTAAGGTGGCAACTTTAATACACATCTGGGTGGATTGAGGCACCTGGGGTATCCAGTGATTGCCTGTTTTATTTTTGGAAATCCCGGGGTTACCGTGTGATTCTCATATGGACCGCCACCCAGGCTCAAAGGGAACTGAGTCTATTCATGCTAGAAACTTCCGTGTGCAGCCGCAAGCTATTATGCGCTCTAGCATAGTTGAGTAAGTTGCGTGAAGCTCTTGAAGAGGTGGATCAGCAGGTAGTGGGTTTGTAGGTTTGGTATGGTCTTCCCGGAGTAGAGAGTTAATGCTTCTGAAAGACTGTGTCTCGGTCATCCGTCTCTCAAACACCATGCAGTTCGAGAAATCAACGGAGGCGATCGAGTCTTGCGGGGAAAAGTGTGCAAACCTCTGCAGAGTGTACAACCTAATCATTGTTAGCCGTGTCCCCGGTTATGGACAATTCTGAGTATCTAGTACTTGAGTATTCGCATGTATCTCAACACTCTTAATTAAACTTGCTGGGTTGTTAAGTATTTTAATTGGGATCATTGAGTTGGGGTTACCTTCTCAAGTGATGTTTCAACCACCATGATAGTTAAATTAAAACCGATTCCTTTGTAGTAGGGAAAAATGGCTTTTCGCAAAAATTGTAACCATAGAGCTTTCCACCAGCCAAATATGCATGTAGTGGTAGCATTATTCTGTTATTGCTCTTTTGTGTTACATTGACAGCATATTCCATGTGCTGACCCGTTCTCGGGCTGCAACGTATTATATTGCAAACTTTTCAGACGAGGAGTAAGGTTCGTAGGTCGTTGCCGTGCAGCTCAGCTATGCCGTTGGAGTTGATGGACTCACTTTATCTTCCAAGCCTTCCGCTGTTATCGCATTAGATGACCTTAAGCCATATTATTGTAATAAGTTCTCTTTTGAGACATTTGATGTAATAAGTGTGTGATTGCTACTCTGTTATAAATCCTTCAAGTACTGTGTGTGTCAGCATTACCGATCCAGGGATGACACGGAAGCACAGAGACTTGACCATCTGAGGTCGGGTCGCTACAAGATGGTATCAGAGCACACGCTGAGTGTAGGACAGGACCACTAAGATAAACCATAGGTCACACTTCTCTTCTCATTTCTGACTCCTCTTATTTTTCCACTCTCTAGGATTAAGGAGATGAAGAACAAGTTTGCACAACCGGATGAAAACACACCTTTTGGACGCCACTTGAAGGAAGTCACTAGGTACTTGAATATTGGAATACCAAGCTTCATCGGGACGTACAACGCCACTCTACCAGAAGAAGAGCGCTGGATGATTCAAGTACGAGTTCCAGTTAGGACGTTCTCGCCAAATTCTAAACCCATAGAGTTTTCTTTCGAAGCACCCACTTGGAGCCTTGGCAAGAGTATGGCAGCTCATACCACCATGGGACGCATTGGAGAAATCTACAACAAGGAACTTGAGGATACCACCTATCAAATATGTGGGCGCCGAGATGAACAATGGGAGATGATCAGCACCAGGAAGGATAGATCTGTCGCAGCCTTTATCCAGGAGCAAAACCAGCACATTCGACGTCAGGAAAACCAGATGTGCGCAGACATGATCGAGTTGTAGAAGGCGAAGACTAGGATCCTTGAGCTGGAGGAAGAACTTAAGTGCACGCACGATGGATACGAGGAGGAAATCAAGACCCTATTGGAGAAGAATGACGACCTAATTGAGAAGATCGGAATTTTCATGGGAGGACCAGTTCCAAAAGAAGACCTCATTCGTCCGGAAAACAAACATCATCATCGACGACACCGATTCAGATTCAAGTGATGATGACTATGCTGGAGCAGACATCATGGAGTCTTCCACCGACCAAAATTTCTAGATGACCACCGTATGATAATAGTATTCCCCCATGTAACTAGTAGTAGTGAGCACTTTTGCGATAGTTCTAGACCGTTTTGCATGCCCTTGCTTGAGTGATTGATTGAATCAATGCTTGTGTTTGCCTCATATACATATGGGTAGTGTTTCTCCCCTAGATCTTTTTCTATTATAATCTCTTCCATCTAAACCCATCAGATGCCTCCGAGAAGAGACCCCGATTTTGTTTTCCCACCGGAGATCACCTAGTTGATCCAGCAGCAGAATGCCTTGATGCAATTGCTAGTTCAGAACCAGGGCAATGCCAATAACAACAATGCCAACAACAACAACCCGCCGCCAGTGGATAACCTCGCCCGTTTCTTAAGGTTACAGCCGCCGGTGTTCTCCAGTAGCATCGAGCCAATAGTTGCAGATGATTGGTTACGTCGTATTGGAAGGGAGTTAACCACCGCAGGATGCACAGATGCTGAGAAGGTGTGTTTTGCCGCACACCAACTGGATGGACCTGCAGCAGCATGGTGGGAGAATTTCACAGCCACCTATCCTATCGACACTGTCACATGGGCTCAGTTTCAGCAGGCTTTTCGCACTGCCCATGTCTCAACTAGAGCTATGCAGATGAAGAAGTGTGAGTTTCGCAATCTACGCTAGGGGAACCGTACTGTTGGCCAGTACGTGGATGAGTTTAGCAAGTTATCAAGTTATGCCCCTGATGATGTGGCCACAGACGCGGCGAAGCAAGAGAAGTTTATGGAAGGGCTGAATGATGAGATGAGCATGCAGTTGATGGTAGCAACCTTCAACAACTATCAGGAGTTGGTAGATAAGGCCCTAATGATGGAAGGAAAGCAACAACAGATTGATAATCGTAAGAGGAAGTATGGACAAGGAAAATACAACTCAGGAGCTCACCAGAAGCCTTGCTTAACCCCGAACTCGGGAGGACTTGTTCATAACCATGGAAGTCATAACCATGTTGGAGGAGGATCGGATAACCATAATGGTGCGAAGAACGGGAATGGGAATGGAGCCAACAATAATCAGAACCGCTCTAACCCATCCACACCCGCAAATAGGGACTTAAGCCAAGTTCTTTGCTTCAAGTGCGGGAAGACAGGGCATTATGCCAATGACTGCGCTGAAGAAAAGAATGGCAATGGAAATGGGAGCGCAGGGAAGAAGCCCAATCCATTCAACAAAGGACAAGTGAACCACGTTAACGTGGAGGAAGTTGAAGAGCAGCCCGACGCGGTAATAGGTATGTTTTTGGTTCAGTCATTTACCACTATTGTTCTTTTCGATACTGGTGCATCGCATTCATACATATCAAGGGGATTTGTGGAAAAGTTTAAGTTACCAACCCAAACCCTTAGGACACCCCTTTTAGTGAGCTCGCCAGGAGCAGAGTACATAGCTAGCAGATGGTGCACCCAGATACCCCTAATCATTGGCACACATGTATTTCCGTCTGACCTAATTATCTTGGAGTCGCAAGGATTGGATGTGATATTAGGTATGGACTGGATGTCGAAGTATGGAGGAAGTATTGACTGTGCTAGTAAGTCAATTTATCTGACCACCCCGAAGGGAAAAAGGATTAGGTATGTATCTAGGCATGTGCCTAGGAGGAGCCAAGTAAACACCCTCACGGGAGTTGTACAGGAGGAAGTACCTGTAGTAAAGGATTTTCCGGATGTTTTTCCCGAAGAGTTACCCGGTATGCCAGCAGATAGAGATATCGAGTTCTTGATAGAGCTATTGCCAGGTATAGGACCGATATCCAAGAGACCCTATCGGATGCCAGCAAATGATTTGGAGGAAATTAAGAAGCAGATCAAAGAGTTGTTGGAGAAAGGTTACATTCGTAGAAGTTCATCACCTTGGGGAGCCCCAGTACTTTTGGTGGAGAAGAAGGATAAATCCCTGAGGATGGTTGTTGATTACCGAGCTCTGAATGAAGTCACGATAAAGTATAAGTATCCCTTACCGATGATTAATGATCTATTTTCTCAGTTACAAGGAGCTAAGGTGATTTCAAAGATTGATCTACGATCGGGATACCATCAGTTGATAATCCAAGAGAAGGATATACCCAAGATGGCGTTTACCACGCGGTATGGATTATATGAGTATACGGTCATGTCATTTGGACTGACTAACGCCCCTACCTATTTCATGAGTATGATGAACAAGGTGTTCATGGAGTATTTGGACAAGTTTGTTGTGGTATTCATTGATGATATTATGATATACTCGAAGAACAAAGAGGAGCACGCGGAACACTTGCGTTTGGTTCTCGAGAAACTTAGGGAACACCAGTTATACGCCAAATTCAGCAAGTGCGAGTTTTGGTTGAAGGAAGTTGGATTTCTTGGGCATGCTATATCCGGAGAGGGTATAGCAGTGGATCCTAGTAAGGTTCAGTCGGTCACTGAATGGTTGGCACCCACTTCAGTTGGCGAGATCCATAGTTTCCTTGGACTGGCAGGATATTATCGAAGATTGCTAAACCAATGACTGAATTGTTAAAGAAGGATACTAAGTTCAAATGGACGGAGGAGTGCGAGACTAGTTTTCAGGAGCTGAAGGAGCGATTGACTACAGCCCCAGTGTTGACCTTGCCAGATATACATAAGGAGTTTCAAGTGTATTGTGACACCTCTCGCTTGGGACTTGGTTGTGTGCTTATGCAGGAAGGAAAAGTTGTTTCGTATGCCTCACGACAACTGATGTCACATCCCTAGCTTCTGGTGCTCTCTAGTGTTTGCATCTTGCTTGCATCATGTTAAATTTTTGAAACTTGAGTTGAGGAAATTTGGAAGCCTCAAAATTTTAATTAAAAGAAGGGCAAATAACCCTGGAAAATGCATCCAATGTTTCCAAAATGCTCTTCAATGATGTTTAATATCTTTGGCAAGGGTTTTGGTCCAAACCAAAAATATGGAACATTTTTGGGGAATTATTTTGGCTATTTGGATTTAAATCAATAAATATTTGAGTTGGATTTAATTCTTCTATAAAAGAATTGCAAGTCCAACAATTCTGAAAAAACCTGTGAGTGGCTTTGAATATATTGCATCAAGCCACATAAATATTTTCAGAAGCTACTAAATGTTTTGGGCTGTGAATCAAATCAAAACAGAATTGAAATAGAAAACAGAAAATAACAGAGAGAGAGAGAGAAGGACTACCTGGCGCTCACCTGGCAGCCCACTGGCCGGCCCAGCACTGTGCTGGCCCGTGCCAGCCACCGGCTTCCTCTCGCCAGGCAGGCAGAGAGGAGCGCGCCGGCGCGCGCGCCGGCGCCACGCCACCAGGCTGCCTGCCTGCGTCGCCTGGCCACCGCGACGCCTCGCGTCTTCTCCTCGGCGCAGCCCGACCCCTTGGACCCCCTCGTCCTCTCCCTCTCCCTCGTTCCCCTCCTCTGTCCCGTTCTCTCATGCGCCATCGCACCTCGCCGTCGCCGCACGCGCAGCCACCGCATCCCCCTCGTCCCCTTTGGAATGCCCACGAGCTTCTTCCCGACGCCGCGCGTCCTCGAGCAGAAGAACCGAAGCCCGGACGGGCTGCCTCCCCGTCAATGTCGCCGTCTTCAACCTCGGGCACCCGCGCTTGCCTCCGGTCGATTCGGCACCGCCAGGACCTCCCCGAACCTCCCGTGCCTTTCTTCAAGACCGATGTGATCTCGCCATCGTTCCCCCCCCCTTCTCCCCCTCGCGTTCGCATGCTCTAGCTCCATTCCCCACCTCCACCGAAGCTCGCCGCCGCACGGTCATGTCGCCGCCGTCGTTTCGCCTAGCGTACGCCGTGTCCGAGCTCGTAGACGAGCTCCAAGAGGATCCAGGAGGCCGTGGCACCCCTCATCTGGCCTCCCCATGCCCTGCAGTCGTGTGCCCGCTCGAGCCGAGCTCCGGCCGCCGCCGCGAGCAACGCTCCGGCGAGCTCCGCCGTCCCCGCTGCGTCCCACCTGCCTTCCTGGATGCGGGCGAGCCCGGGCTACTCCCCAGTGCCCTTACCCGCTGGCCCCGTCGCCTTTAGCGCAAGTCCGGCGCGTTGCCGCCGCGGGTTTGGTCGCCGCCGTTGGAACTCCGGCGACAACCGACGTGGCGGGGTGGTTAGCGTTAATCCCCGCCAGCTGGACCCCACCTAGTCACTAACAGCAGGTCCCGCATCGGGTCAAAGTCCAAGTCAACACGGGGTTAACCTCTGTCTCACTAACCAGCGGGCTCCGCTTGTAAGGTTTGACCCTGGTCTGCCTCGGTTGACTTGCTGACATCATGCTTACACAGTGCTGATGCAGTAGTTGATTTTCTGGTTTTAAAATAAATCAGAAAATCCAGAAAAGGGCCTAAACTTCTAAAAATCATAGAAATTCAACTGTAATTCCAAATGAGATAAATTATATATGAAAAATGATCAGAAAAATCCAATCTATCCATCTGTACCATTTTCATGCATGTTAGAACAACTTTTGTTCACTGTTTACGTCAAATCAATTAAATGGCATTTGAATAATCACATATGGAGTTTGAATCTGAATCTTGTATTCAAACCAACTTCATTTAATCTGCTGCTAGTTGCATTAGCCCAAAACACATTCATTTTAACATGTCATCTTCATGCATCATATTGTTGCATTGCATTGATTGTGTCCCTCTTTGTTTGCCGATAATTGTCCCCTCTCGATAGATGTGGTTTCGACGATGAGATCGATGACATCGATGAAGAGCTATAATATGTTCAGAAGTGCCAGGCAAGCAAAACCCCCGTGTTCATTTCGATAAAATCCTACTCTCGCGCTCCTGCTCTCTTTTATTGCATTAGGACAACAACGATTCAACTGTTACTTGCTGCGGTAGCTGAACCCCTTTATCCTCTGCATGACCTGTCATTGCCACAGTAAATAGATGAAACCCACTAGCATGAGTAGGAATTGTTTGAACCCTGTTGTGCCTACTCATTCATGCTTGTTTGTCATGCCTGCTATTGCTTAGAGTTGTGTCAGGTCTGATTCATCCGGGATGAATCAGAGGTGTGTGAACATGTCCTACGGTGTGTAGGACATGTAGCGGTGAGAGGCCATGTAGGAGTACATGGTGGGTTGTCTCATTGCAGCCGTCCTCAGGAACTGAGTTCTGTGTTTGTGATCCATGATTTAGCTACTACCACGCATTGCGCCCGAAACCAATGGACCCTCTCGGCTTCTTAGTCACCCTTGTCCTCTGTCCAGGAGTTGCAAGTAGTTTCTGGTGTTTGTAGTATGCTGGAGGCCGTGGGCAGCGCTGACTGGAGGGGTGGGCTGTGATGCGGTAGGCACGTGGCCGGGTATACCGGGCGCCCGTTTGGTGTCTCGGAACCCTGTTCACATCGTTTGGGGCTGTGAGCGAAACCCCGGCCGGATCTCCTCATGGATGGAACCCGAATAGGCGATAAACCTAGACTAGAGACTTGAGTGTTTAGGTAGGCCATGGCTGACACCCACATTGGGCTTCCGCTTGAAGGTTGTCGAGTACATGTCGTGTAAATGGCGGTAAGTGGTGAGAGCGTGTGTGAAGAAGTACACCCCTGCAGGGTTAACATCATCTATTCGAATAGCCGTGTCCGCGGAAAAGGACTTCTGGGTTGCCTGTACAGTTCATAGACAAGTGAAAGTGGATACTTTAAAATACGCAAGATAAGCGTGAGTGCTATGGATGGCGTTCTTGTAGGGAGACGGGAGCGGATCCATAGTGTTGTATTGGTTGGTGAATATGTGGACTCGTGTGCACCACCTCAAAAGAGTTACTGGCGATAGTAGATCAGAATAGCCACCGAGTCAAAGCTGGCTTGCTGCAGTTAAACCCCACCATCCCCTTTGTTGATAATGATGCATATGTAGTTAGTTCTGATGTAAGTCTTGCTGGGTACATTTGTACTCACGTTTGCCTATTTTATGTTTTTGCAGAGAGACTTCAGTCTCGCTAGTAGTTCCGCTTGGACTTCGACGTTTAGCTTGTTACCTCAGCTATGATCTTGTGCCCTCGGCAGGATCTGGTAGACAGTCAGGCTTCTCAGCCTTTTTCATTTATAGATGTCTGTACTCAGACATGATAGCTTCCGCTTGTGTTTTGACTTGTATGCTCTGAATGTTGGGTCATGAGACCCCTGTTTGTAATATCTCGCTCCTCGGAGCCTAATGAATACATATTTGAGTTGTAGAGTCATGTTGTGATGCCATGTTGTATTTGCACATATCGAGCATATTGTGTGTATGTTATTGAAATGCTTGGTATGTGTGGGATCTGACTATCTAGTTGTTTATCCTTAGTAGCCCCTCTTACCGGGAAATGTCTCCTAGTGTTTCCACATGGTAGCTTGCTACTGCTCCGGAACACTTAGGCTGGCCGGCATGTGTCCTTCTTCGTTCCTGTGTCTGTCCCTTCGGGGAAATGTCACGCGATGAATATCGGAGTCCTGTTAGCCCGCTACAGCCCAGTTCACCGGAGTCCTGCTAGCCCAGTGCTACATCCTGGATTCACTCGCTGATGAGCGACACGTTCGATGCTGGGTCATGGATTTCTGTCCCTGTAAGTTTGTGCCACTTTGGGTTTACGACTAGCCATGTCAGCCCGGGCTCCTTATCATATGGATGCTAGCGACACTATCATATACGTGTGCCAAAAGGCGCAAACGGTCCCGGGCAAAGGTAAGGCGACACCCGTGGGAATACCGTGCGTGAGGCCGCAAAGTGATATGAGGTGTTACATGCTAGATCGATGTGGCATTGAGTCAGGGTCCTGACAGCTTTGGTATCAGAGCTTGACTGCCTGTAGGATTACCAAGCCAAACTGGTCGAAGTTGAGTCTAGAAATGCTTTAGTTATGTAAGGGAATTGATTGTGGGATGGAACGTAAGGCTCTTTTTACTCCTTATACCTCATGGCCTTCTGATCTGAGTCATCCTCTTCTCTTCTACGGGGATTAAGAACTAGGCCTTCTCATCTATCTATCAGGATCACATGTTACTGATCCATAGACTTATAGGTTTGTTGGATTCAAGCCTCAGTTCAGTTCATAGTACTTCCGTATGTCCATAGCTGGTCTCAGAACCTTGATATTATGATGATCGAGTGGTTATGCCACCATTTGCAGGATGTCTTAACTCTTTTTCGAGCATTTACAACCGTTATGCTGTCCGAGTCATCCTAGGTTTCTAAACAGTCCGATGCATTTGCAAATCCCTTCCTCCCGTTTCGATGTTCCTTTGGGCCAGATTAACCACACTAATCGGTGAGTTGAGGTACTCTGTTGCCTTGACATATATGTTGGAGATATTATTATGACCATAGGTGTCTTAGGAGATCATCTAGTAAGCTAGCCATGATTTGTGTTTCCAGTGTGATGATTCTGGCCTTTATTCTCGAAAGCATCCTGTGATGCCACCTAGTAGTAGATATTCTACTCTTTGGGTTTTGAACCCGAGATTCACCCTACTTACCTCGTGTTGATAGTGTTTGCTAGTTCCTTTAGGATATTAGTAACCTTTGCGATAGTCCTCGAGGTCCGTGGTATTTCCTTCTTCCAAATACCATGAACTGCTTATGGTAGAAGTTCTTTTGAGCCAAAAGATCACAACCAGGGTGCTCTTGAGGAGTACTCCGTTCTATATTGCGACTCTGCCAGTTCTACCTTTCTGCATGGGTTATCCGGAAGAAACCTGTTGAACTTGATTCGACATACTAACCTATGCATCCACAACTCAAAAAGTTATATGTTCCCCGAGTTGTTCCTCCTTAGTCGTCTTCTGACCCTCGTCTATCAATTGATAGTCAAGAGTATGCGTGCATTCGTTTATCGATGCCTATTACTCTTGTGGTCCGTCAAGCCATTCCATTCGGAATGACTTGGAGAAACAAACTCCAGTACCTCATCCATATCTAGGATTGGGTCAAAGCAGTTGTATTCCGCAGACCAAAATGCCAATCCAGCTTTTGATTCTGTTCCACCCCGAAGTATTGCCCTCTTTATGTCAGGATTGTCATGAGAATTGCATCATCCCTTATGAATTCTTGATGTAGTGATACTTCTCACCATCATCATTCATTCCTTGGTCCTTGTGCTGTTGTAACCGGAATGTTGACAGGTGAACTATGATGTGTGAAATCAATACTCTGGGCAACTTTGTTGCTTGGTAATTAAAGGACAATAACCTCATTCTTAGCGTGTTGGTTATTGAATCATCACCCTAAGGATGATCGTGCTACCTAGTCCTTATTTCTGGTGCACTCTTCAATCAATGAGTTGGGATTGTGCCAATCCCTCGCTCTTTTGATCATATAGTCTTGTCTCAAAAGCAAGATTGTTCTCAAGCTTAGTTACATATTGGTGGTTCGTGATTTTCCGGATATCTTCTCGGAAGTATTACTAGGTTGTCCCATGACCGTTATATTAAGCTCATGATCAAGTTGGTTTTCCTCTAAACCAGTCATTCTCCAAGAATCTGTGTTGGATACCCCTGAGCTAGTTGGTTAAGCCAAACAACAAATTGGAGAGTTGGAAGATAAAAGCTTGGCCGACTTAGTTCATTTTTAGGGATATCCTTTTGAGGGTGTGTTGAAGAAAGATGATATCTTCACCGATTGGTCCCTGTGATCAGTTGTTGGACCTATTGTCCTGCCAAAACTTTGATTTGAGTGTGGGCTATTCTCAACTCGAATCAGAACCAACGATGTTCGTAATGTTGTCTTACTCGTGGATTTTCCTCGAGCATACACCATTATGTCTTTTGGATCTGACCAATACTATCACCTGGTTCACATAGTTATGGAATTCCATCCCATGGGAACCTGGATGAATTGTTGTTGAACCCATCGACAACATCCTTTTTTCTCCATAATCTTGTTGAACATTAAGCTAGTACTGGAAACTTTTGAAAGCATTTCTTCATGCTAGCTCATGAAGCATATGCATGGATGGAAGAAGTGACTTCCTCTAATTCATGTGCATTTGATGTAAGTTGCCGCCGTGAATTCGATAAAGTCAATGTTGCTTCCTCTGGAATCATCCCAAGTTAGTCATGCACGTGCGAAGTGCCCTATGGTTTGATAGGTTGGCCGCCTCCACTCCATATGTGTTCCTAGCACACCAAGCCACTGATTGACTTGTTCAAGGAGAAGAAGTTCCTTCGTAAGAGCTAATCATATGACTTATGCAAGGACTTCGTTATTCGCAATGATGGTTCCCCACCTGAACTCGGTAGTGTTTAATTATAAGACTACTACTTGGTCATGCTTGTCTGAGACAGCGTGTTCACATGTGTGTAGCAGAACCAGCTCATGTTTTGGAGCTTACTACCGTAGTCCATTTCCCGAGAATCTCGCAACGTCGTCTCGTCGATTTGTGTTGCAAATTTCATTCTTCTTTCTAGACTTGATGAGTTTGGAATATTCTGACACCAACCAAATCTGAATCTCAGGCAGACTTGATGGTCGGAACGTTTCCCAAGAACTACAATATTGGTCTCTCTGTAACCCGGTAAAGTGGATGTCGTGGCCAACACACCCAGCCGGAAGACCCCTTATTGTAGTATCTTGATTGAGGAAGTTGGCCACCTCCCCATAAGGATCTCGTAGAATTTATTCTAGTAGTTGTTCCTTATGTTTTCTTGAGCTTCCGAAGTCTAACCTGTTACTTGATGTTCTAGATACCAAACCGTTTCAACAAATGGATTGCGCTAGCACATCAAGGAGAACATTAGAAGCGGAGTGCTAAATGTTTCTCGGTCGATCATCCAGATTTTGTCCCCTTGGTCTCGCTAAGGTGAAATCTGAGAAAGTGTTATCTTCCTTTGCATCTGCATCATCCATCGCTATTCATCATGGTAGTATGTTGTGTTGCCAGGATCCTTGACACGGATGTTGGTAAAACCTTGATGAATATGGAAATACTCAAGTTCTTGAGAGCACGCACAAGCACTAGGTATTATATCGTCGGCACTAACTGGGATTGCTCCTAGTCTCTTCGGTTATGCTATAACCACTCCAACAGTGGAATCACTCTCTACTGCTGAGCTCCTCCCCAGTTATCAGAATCATTTCCAGCATTTGTGTTTTGTTTCCAGCTTGCACCATCATTGTGCCATTCTATCTTGGGTCCCATCCATTTCCGATGATAAGCAAAATCATCCCTTGTGTTGTCTTCAACAAGGTAATCCACATCATCCAACCTGGCCCGAGAATGTCATTCTCTCGGACTCCTTCAAATGATCAATTGTGAATTGCCTTAGGCTGGTATAAAGAGTTTCAATGATCTCTGAATCAAAAGGTAATTCTTTTTGCCACTTAAGGTAATAATCTACGAATCACCCTCCTCCAGGATGTCTCGCTGAGGTATCATGGCAACTCAACACCTCGCTACGTTGACAACTGTTCACCACCCTCGTAAGTGTGGAATTGATGTCTACCTAGTGAACCCTCGTCATTTGTTTCACTCCATCCCTCTAGATGTGTGCTTCGTGTCTCAGCTCGGGAGATGTTACTATGTTTCATTCCGTGAGTTGATCCTGAGTTGCTTGATCTCCGAGGAGATCGATCCTTCTAGAGTTCTCCCTTTCTTCTTGTCGTCATGTTGAATGAAGATCTCGAAAGCAAAGACGTCAAGATCGATTTGAAGCAATGAGTCAACATCTTCAAGAATGCCAAATGGATCATGAAGGTTGTGATAGTTTTGTGACCCCCCTTTCCTCTTACCTCACGTCTTGAATCTCGGGGCGAGATTCTTGTTTAGTGGGGGCGAGTTGTCACATCCCTAGCTTCTGGTGCTGTCTAGTGTTTGCATCTTGCTTGCATCATGTTAAATTTTTGAAACTTGAATTGAGGAAATTTGGAAGCCTCAAAATTTTAATTAAAAGAAGGGCAAATAACCTGGAAAATGCATCCAATGTTTCCAAAATGCTCTTCAATGATGTTTAATATCTTTGGCAAGGGTTTTGGTCCAAACCAAAAATATGGAACATTTTTGGGGAATTATTTTGGCTATTTGGATTTAAATCAATAAATATTTGAGTTGGATTTAATTCTTCTATAAAAGAATTGCAAGTCCAACAATTCTGAAAAAAAATTTGAGTGGCTTTGAATATATTGCATCAAGCCACATAAATTTTTCAGAAGCTACTAAATGTTTTGAGCTGTGAATCAAATCAAAACAGAATTGAAATAGAAAACAGAAAATAAGAGAGAGAGAGAGAGAAGGACTACCTGGCGCTCACCTGGCAGCCCAGCCAGCCCACCTGGCAGCCCACTGGCCGGCCCAGCATTGTGCTGGCCCGTGGCAGCCACCTGCTTCCTCTCGCCATGCAGGCAGAGAGGAGCGCGCCGGCGCGCGCGCGGGCTCCACGCCACCAGGCTGCCTGCCTGCGTCGCCTGGCCACCGCGACGCCTCGCGTCTTCTCCTCGGGCAGCCCGACCCCCTGGACCCTCTCGTCCTCTCCCTCTCCCTCGTTCCCCTCCTCTGTCCCGTTCTCTCACGCGCCATCGCACCTCGCCGTCGCTGCACGCGCAGCCACCGCATCCCCCTCGTCCCCTTTGGCATGCCCACGAGCTTCTTCCCGACGCCGCGCGTCCTCAAGCAGAAGAACCGAAGCCCGGACGGGCTGCCTCCCCGTCAATGCCGCCGTCTTCAACCTCGGGCACCCACGCTTGCCTCCGGTCGATTCGGCGCCGCCAGGACCTCCCCGAGCCTCCCGTGCCTTTCTTCAAGAACGATGTGAGCTCGCCATCGTTTCCCCCCCTTCCCCCCTCGCGTTCGCATGCTCTAGATCCGTTCCCCACCTCCACCGAAGCTCGCCGCCGGACGGTCATGTCGCCGCCGTCGTTTCGCCTAGCGTACGCCGTGTCCGAGCTCGTAGACGAGCTCCAAGAGGATCCAGGAGCCGTGGCACCCCTCATCCGGCCTCCCCATGCCCTGCAGTCATGCGCCCGCTCGAGCCGGGCTCCAGCCGCCGCCGCGAGCTCCGCTTCGGCGAGCTCCGCCGTCCCCGCTGCGTCCCACCTGCCTTCCTGGATGCGGGCGAGCCCGGGCTACACCCCGGTGCCCTTAGCCGCTGGCCCCGTCGCCTTTAGCGCAAGTCCGGCGCGTTGCCGCCGCGGGTTTGGTCGCCGCCGGCGGAACTCCGGCGACAGCCGACGTGGCGGGGTGGTTAGCGTTAATCCCCGCCAGCTGGACCCCACCTAGTCACTGACAGCGGGTCCCGCATCGGGTCAAAGTCCAAGTCAACACGGGGTTAACCTCTGTCTCGCTGACCAGCGGGCCCCGCTTGTAAGGTTTGACCCTGGTCAGCCTCGGTTGACTTGCTGACGTCATGCTTACGCAGTGCTGACGCAGTAGTTGATTTTCTGGTTTTAAAATAAATCAGAAAATCCAGAAAAGGGCCTAAACTTCTAAAAATCATAGAAATTCAACCGTAACTCCAAATGAGATAAATTATATATGAAAAATGATCAGAAAAATCCAATCTATCCATCTGTACCATTTTCATGCATGTTAGAACAATTTTTGTTCACTATTTAGGTCAAATCAATTAAATGACATTTGAATAATCACATATGGAGTTTGAATTTGAATCTTGTATTCAAACCAACTTCATTTAATCTGCTGCTAGTGGCATTAGCCCAAAACACATTCATTTTGCCATGTCATCTTCATGCATCATATTGTTGCATTGCATTGATTGTGTCCCTCTTTGTTTGCCGGTAATTGTCCCCTCTCGATAGACGTGGTTTCGACGATGAGATCGATGACACCGATGAAGAGCTATAATATCTTCAGAAGTGCCAGGAAAGCAAAACCCCCTTGTTCATTTTGATAAAATCCTACTCTCGCACTCCTGCTCTCTTTTATTGCATTAGGACAACAATGATTCAACTGTTACTTGCTGCGGTAGCTGAACCCCTTTATCCTCTGCATGACCTGTCATTGCCACAGTAAATACATGAAACCCACTAGCATGAGTAGGAATTGTTTGAGCCTTGTTGTGCCTACTCATTCATGCTTGTTTGTCATGCCTGCTATTGCTTAGAGTTGTGTCAGGTCTGATTCATCCGGGATGAATCAGAGGTGTGTGAACATGTCCTACGGTGTGTGAGCTAAGTGTGTGAACACGATTTGGTAAAGGTAGCGGTGAGAGGCCATGCAGGAGTACATGGTGGGTTGTCTCATTGCAGCCGTCCTCAGGAACTGAGTTCTATGTTTGTGATCCATGATTCAGCTACTACCACGCATTGGGCCCGAAACCAATGGACCCTCTCGGCTTCTTAGTCACCCTTGTCCTCTGTCCAGGAGTTGCAAGTAGTTTCTGGTGTTTGTAGTATGCTAGAGGCCGTGGGCAGCGCTGACCGGAGGGGTGGGCTGTGATGCGGTAGGCACGTGGCCGGGTATACCGGGCGCCCATTTGGTGTCTCGGAACCCTGTTCACATCGTTTGGGGCTGTGAGCGAAACCCCGGCCGGATCTCCTCATGGATGGAACCCAAATAGGCGATAAACCTGGATTAGAGACTTGAGTGTTTAGGTAGGCCGTGGCTGACACCCATGTTGGGCTTCCGCTTGAAGGTTGCCGAGTACATGTCGTGTAAACGGTGGTAAGTGGTGAGAGCGTGTGTGAAGAAGTACACCCCTGCAGGGTTAACATCATCTATTCGAATAGCCGTGTCCGCGGAAAAGGACTTCTGGGTTGCCTGTACAGTTCATAGACAAGTGAAAGTGGATACTTTAAAATACGCAAGATAAGCGTGAGTGCTATGGATGGCGTTCTCGTAGGGAGACGGGAGCGGATCCATAGTGGTGTATTGGTTGGTGAATATGTGGACTCGTGTGCGCCACCTCAAAAGAGTTACTTGCGATAGTAGATCAGAATAGCCACCGAGTCAAAGCTGGCTTGCTGCAGTTAAACCCCACCATCCCCTTTGTTGATAATGATGCATATGTAGTTAGTTCTGATGTAAGTCTTGCTGGGTACATTTGTACTCACGTTTGCCTATTTTATGTTTTTGCAGAGAGACTTCAGTCTCGCTAGTAGTTCCGCTTGGACTTCGACGGTTAGCTTGTTACCTCAGCTACGATCTTGTGCCCTCGGCAGGATCTGGTAGACAGTCAGGCTTCTCAGCCTTTTTCATTTATAGATGTCTGTACTCAGACATGATAGCTTCCGCTTGTGTTTTGACTTGTATGCTCTGAATGTTGGGTCATGAGACCCCTGTTTGTAATATCTCGCTCCTCAGAGCCTAATGAATACATATTTGAGTCGTAGAGTCATGTTGTGATGCCATGTTGTATTTGCACATATCGAGCATATTGTGTGTAGGTTATTGAAATGCTTGGTATGTGTGGGATCTGACTATCTAGTTGTTTATCCTTAGTAGCCCCTCTTACCGGGAAATGTCTCCTAGTGTTTCCACATGGTAGCTTGCTACTGCTCCGGAACACTTAGGCTGGCCGACATGTGTCCTTCTTCGTTCCTGTGTCTGTCCCTTTGGGGAAATGTCACACGATGAATACTGGAGTCCTGTTAGCCCGCTACAGCCCGGTTCACCGGAGTCCTGCTAGCCCAGTGCTACAGCCTGGATTCACTCGCTGATGACCGACACGTTCGATGTTGGGTCATGGATGCCTGTCCCTGTAAGTTTGTGCCACTTTGGGTTTACGACTAGCCATGTCAGCCCGGGTCCGTAACATATGGATGCTAGCGACACTATCATATACGTGTGCCAAAAGGTGCAAACGGTCCCGGGCAAAGGTAAGGCGACACCCGTGGGAATACCGTGCGTGAGGCCGCAAAGTGATATGAGGTGTTACATGCTAGATCGATGTGGCATTGAGTCGGGGTCCTGACAACTGAAGCCACACGAGTTGAACTATGCCACGCATGATCTGGAGTTAGCAGCCATAGTGCATGCGCTAAAGACCTGGAGAAATTATCTTATTGGAAACCATTGTGATGTGTACATGGATCATAAGAGCTTGAAGTACATTTTCACACAGAAGGAGTTGAACCTCAGACAGAGGAGATGGTTGGAGCTTATAAAGGGTTATGATATGAAGCTACAATATCATCCGGGAAAAGCCAATGTCGTAGCAGACGCATTGAGCCGGAAGAGTTATGCTAATGTTCTTGTGAGCAAGGGAATGCCAAGAGAGTTAGCCGCGGAGATCATGGAACTTCGGTTGGAGATTGTTCCAAGAGGTTTTCTTGGAGCAATGGAGGTTCAGTCGACGCTATTGGACAAGATCCGAGAAGCTCAGAAGGAGGACAAAGAGATTGCTGAGATAAGAGAGAGGATGGGCGAAGGTAAAGCCAAAGGTTTTCGTGAGGATGAGCATGATACCTTGTGGTTTGAAGACCGAATTTATGTGCCCAACAATTCGGAGATCAGGAAGTTGATACTTCAGGAGGCTCATGACTCACCATACTCGATTCATCCTGGAAACACCAAGATGTATCTGGACTTGAAGGAACATTTCTGGTGGACTGGTATGAAGAAGGATATTGCCGAGTATGTAGCTGTATGTAATGTATGTCAGAGAGTGAAGGCCGAGCATCAGAAGCCAGCAGGACTGTTGCATCCTATGCCAATACCCGAATGGAAGTGGGACAAACTTGGTATGGACTTTATTACCGGATTACCCAGAACCAAGGCAGGATATGATTCGATATGGGTAGTTGTGGATCGATTGACTAAAGTAGCTCACTTCATCCCGGTGAAAACAACATATACAAGTGCAAAGTTGGCCAAAATATATATGACCAGGATCGTATGTTTACATGGAGTTCCGAGGAGCATCGTATCAGATAGAGGAACCCAGTTTACTTCAAAGTTTTGGCATCAGCTACACCAGACTTTGGGTACCCAATTGGAGTTTAGTACCGCTTTTCACCCGCAGACAGATGGGCAGACCGAGAGAGTCAATCAGATTCTGGAGGACATGTTGAGAGCCTGTGCGCTAGATTATGGATCTAGTTGGGATGACAATTTACCGTACGCAGAGTTCTCTTATAACAACAGCTACCAGGCCAGTTTCAAGATGGCACCATTCGAAGCTCTGTATGGACGCAGATGTAGAACGCCCTTAATGTGGGACGAGGTAGGAGATCGTCAGTTGTTTGGACCAGATTTGATCAACGAATCAGAGGAGAAAGTTAAACTGATCAGAGACAGATTAAAGATTGCTCAGTCCAGACAAAAGAGTTACGCAGATTCAAAACGCAAGGAAGTAACCTATGAGATTGGAGATAGAGCTTATCTACGAGTATCACCCTTGAGGGGAGTAAAACGTTTCAGAGTTAAGGGAAAGTTAGCCCCGAGGTTTGTAGGACCATATCATATTTTGGAACGGATGGGAGAAGTTTCCTACAAGCTGGAGTTACCTGAAGGATTGTCGGGAGTTCACGATGTGTTTCACGTATCACAGCTGAAGAAGTGCCATGCTAAGATGGCCGATATACCGTTGAATGATACAGTACCTTTGGAGACGATTCAGCTGGATAATAATCTGACCTATGAGGAGAAGCCAGTAAAGATTCTTGAGTTTGATAGACGAGTCACTCGCAATAAGGTGATCAAGTTTTGCAAAGTTCAGTGGAGTCATCATACTGAGGAGGAAGCCACCTGGGAGCGAGAAGAGGATATTCGCAAGGACCATCCGCACCTATTTTCTAGCCAACCCGAATCTCGAGGGCGAGATTCATCTTAAGGGGGTAGGTTTGTAACATCCCAAATTTCCAATTTGGCATGTTATACATAGGTCATTCATGCATATCTTATTTTATTGCTTTTTGTTTGCGATCCTCGAGATCCTAAGCAACTCAAGGACCTTTGCATATCATATTGTTTTTTTTAAACCCTAGTTCGTTTTTTTAAAATCGGTTTTATTTCGTCGGTTTATTTACTTAGCGAACGTTTGTTCGTCCGTTAGTTTCTGTTAATGAACGTTCGTCCGTTTAGCAGTTCATCGTTTTTCTTTTTATCGGAATTATTCCGCGATTATTCTGATCGTGATTTCTGATCCGATGTTCAAACGTGCTTATCTTTTCGCTCGTTTATCGGAATCAGGCGATTCAAGCGCCCGGAGTTTCATCTTGAAACCCTCTTTCCTAATAATAAACTCAAATAAGTTTTTATCTCTATAAAATTTGACCCTAGTTCAGATTAGTTAACGGATCTTGTTTCTTTTGCCGTTTGAGTTTCGTTGCTCCGATTGATTTGATTCTTTTTGCAAACCGGAGTTCTTAAGTTGAACTCTCCGGTCAAGCTCTTTTATTTGAAGTTCTACTTGGGCATCTTGGATTGTTGCTTATGTATGTTATTGTTTGCTTGCGATAGAATTCCCGGAGTGCGAAGCGTGTTACTACGAGTCTCTAGGATACACGGATCGTCAGCAAGGCAAGTAACACATTGATCATACTCTTTTCATACCCAGTTTTTATGCATTAGTTTCAATCCTCAAACATTGCATGACTAGGATGCCTAATAACATGTGGGGATTGGGAACTAGTTGCTGAGGTAGAACCTATTGCCCTGTTTATTATCAAACCCTTGGGAGTTACTTCTACGTTATGCTTATATTGCCATGCTATGCTTGTAGACGTGGATTGGGTTTGAGTGTTTCCATGACAGATGTGAGATTGTTAATTAATGGTTTACTTAAGGTGGCAACTTTAATACACATCTGGGTGGATTGAGGCACCTGGGGTATCCAGTGATTGCCTGTTTTATTTTTGGAAATCCCGGGGTTACCGTGTGATTCTCATATGGACCGCCACCCAGGCTCAAAGGGAACTGAGTCTATTCATGCTAGAAACTTCCGTGTGCAGCCGCAAGCTATTATGCGCTCTAGCATAGTTGAGTAAGTTGTGTGAAGCTCTTGAAGAGGTGGATCAGCAGGTAGTGGGTTTGTAGGTTTGGTATGGTCTGCCCGGAGTAGAGAGTTAATGCTTTTGAAAGACTGTGTCTCGGTCATCCGTCTCTCAAACACCATGTAGTGCGAGAAATCAACGGAGGCGATCGAGTCTTGCGGGGAAAAGTGTGCAAACCTCTACAGAGTGTACAATCTAATCATTGTTAGCCGTGTCCCCGGTTATGGACAATTCTGAGTATCTAGTACTTGAGTATTCGCATGTATCTCAACACTCTTAATTAATCTTGCTGGGTTGTTAAGTATTTTAATTGGGATCATTGAGTTGGGGTTACCTTCTCAAGTGATGTTTCAACCACCATGATAGTTAAATTAAAACCGATTCCTTTGTAGTAGGGAAAAATTGGCTTTTCGCAAAAATTGTAACCATAGAGCTTTCCACCAGCCAAATATGCATGTAGTGGTAGCATTATTCTGTTATTGCTCTTTTGTGTTACAATGCCAGCATATTCCATGTGCTGACCCGTTCTCGGGCTGCAACGTATTATATTGCAGACTTTTCAGATGAGGAGTAAGGTTCGTAGGTCGTTGCCGTGCAGCTCAGCTATGCCGTTGGAGTTGATGGACTCACTTTATCTTCCAAGCCTTCCGTTGTTATCGCATTAGATGACCTTAAGCCATATTATTGTAATAAGTTCTCTTTTGAGACATTCGATGTAATAAGTGTGTGATTGCTACTCTGTTATAAATCCTTCGAGTACTGTGTGTGTCAGCATTACCGATCCAGGGATGACACGGAAGCACAGAGACTTGACCATCTGAGGTCGGGTCGCTACAAAGTGATGGCAACGCCGACGGCTTGAAGAGTCGTTCCTCGAAAATGCGAGGCTCTTGAGGCAGCGATTTGGACGCCCTCCTGGTGATGTCATCAGCCTCTCGGTTGGTGTCGCGGGGCACATGCTGCAACTCTAGCCCCCAGAACTGCTTCTGCATATGGCCTACTTCCGCAAGATATGCTTCCATGTGCTCGTCCTTCGGCTCATACACCTTGTTGGAGAAGTTGACGAAGAGTTATGAATCGCCATTGATGATGAGGTGCTTCACTCCCTGTGTTGTTGCAGCTTTCAGGCCTGCTATGAGGCCCTCATATTCTGCTACGTTGTACGACGTAGTAGAGCTTGTCCAGAGTGGGGATATAAGCACTGCACCAGCCCCCGCGCCCTGCCGTGAAAATGCACCATCAAAGTACATGACCCAGCCATCTGGTGCCTCACTTCCTGGGGAGAGAGACCGATCCTCGCCCGCCTTGAGCCCTGGTGCTTCCGTCCATTGAGCCACGAAATTAGCAAGTGCGGCTCCCTTGATGACCCTGGTTGTGTTGAACTCCAACTGAAACGCCTACAGCTCAATGTTCCATTCGGCGACCCTCCCAGCAGAGTTGGGGCTCCTGAGTACCCTTTCCAATGGCAGGCCGAGACAACCTTGATGGGTGACCTTGAAAGTAGTAAGAGCTTCTGAGGCATGGGGTACCGTGCCCTTGCCTCCCGCAACACTGTGCTGACGAAGTACATCGGATGCTCGATGAGGGTGGGTGCGCTGACGTGGCCTGTGTCTTCCGGAGGTTGAGGCGCTTCCTGAGACAATGGAGCCCCTAGCGCCTGGTTGCTTGGTGGGGCCTCTCCAACCCTGGTGACATCTTCCTGCTGAGCTTGGTCCCCGGCTGTCGCTGTCGTGGTCCTCGCGAGGCTTTCCTGGTCTTGTGTCGCCCTGGCTGAGGCCGCGGCTGGGCGGGACCCGGCCTTAGCCTGGAGTTCCTCCCGAACCGCCACTAGGGCCGCGCTAGTGGAGTACGGAGTGGCGGCAAGGTAGAGCACCAGGGGCTTGAGAGGGCGCGGTCCCACCATCTAGGGAGGGCTGGTTAGATATTTCTTGAGGTCTTGAAACGCTTGGTCGGCCTCCTCTGTCCACTCAAACGGGCGCTTCTTCTTCATCAGCTTGAAGAATGGCAGGGCGCGCTCCCCCAGCTTTGAGATGAAGCGTCCTAACATAGTCACGCGACCGACGAGCTTCTACATTTCTCTGAGGGTTTATGGCAGACTCATGTCTTTGATCATGTTGACCTTCTTCGGGTTGGCCTTGATCCCCTGTGGGACACGAGGAAGCCTAGCAGCTTGCCAGAAGGGACACCGAACACGCACTTCTCCGAGTTGAGTCGCAGGTCCACCTGGCGAAGGCTCGCAAATGTCTCCTGCAGCTCCTGGATCAAGGTCCTTGCCTACCGAGATTTCACCACAATGTCATCGACGTAAACCTCAGTGTTTTTCCCGAGGTGCCGACCCAAGGCAATGTGCATCAACCATTGGAAGGTCGCGCCCGCGTTGCGCAACCCAAACGGCATGCAAGTGTAGCAGTATAACCCACATGGGGTCAGGAAGGCTATCTTCTCCACGTCTTCCACCGCCATCTTGATCTGGTGGTAACCCGAAAACGCATCCAGGAAACACAACAGATCGCACTCGAAGGTGGAGTCGACGATCTAGTCGATGTGGGGAAGCGGGAACAGATCTTGGGGGCAGGCCTTGTTGAGGTTGGTGAAGTCGACGCACATGCGCTCCGTTACCCCTTTTTTTCGCACGACAATGGGGTTCGCCAGCCATTCGGGGTACCGAACCTCGCGAATAACACCTTCTGCCTCCAGCTTGTGGGTTTCTTGGACGATGAAGGCCTGCTTCTCTGTGGACTGCCACCTCGCTTTCTATTTCACGGGGCGTATATTGGGGCACAAATTCAGGTGATGCTCAATCACCTCCCTTGGGACCCCCGCTAGGTGCTTGCGTTCCCACTCGAACACCTCCTTGTTCGAGCGCTAGAACCTCACCAACGCCTCCTCTTGGTCAGGGTCGAGGCAGGCACCTATGGTGAAGGTGGCTCCCGAGGACCCGTCTTCCTCAACTGGCACCTGCTTGGTCTCCGCCTTATCCTGAGTGGGCAACTGCTTCTTTTTGGTCGGTGCAGCATCCTTGGCCTTGGGGGCGTCCGTGCCGGTGGGGTGTGCTGCCGCGGCGGCCTTGAGGGCCAGCTTGAGCGCCAGCAAAGCCTCCTTGGTATCTCCAGCTACGGTGAGGACGTCGTTGCTCCTGGGCATCTTCATGAGGTTGTAGGCCGAATGGGTTACTACCATGAACTGAGCCAGGCCAGGGTATCCGAGGATGGCATTGTACGGGAGGCCAATGTGAGCAATGTCGAAGTCGACCAACTCGGTGCGGTAGTTATCGTGGGTGCCGAAGGCCGCGGGAAGGCAGATCTGCCCCAGGGAACTGGAGGAACCGCCTCCAACACCCGAGAAGGGCTTGCTGGGTCGGAGCCGCTCCAGCGGTACATGGTGGAGGCTGAAGGCCTCCACCGAGAGCACGTTGAGGCTAGCACCGCAGTTGATGAGGGTTTTGGTGACGGCCACCTGGCATATGGTGGGCGTGCAGAGCATCGGGAGCGCACCCGACCAGGCGGTGTTGACAGGGTGATCTTCCGACTCGAAGGTTGGGTCGGCCTTGGGTGCCACCCAACCCGGGGGAGCTCCTTGCTGCGCGAGGACGGCGCTGATCTGGCAAAAGAACGGCTTGGCGTGGCGGTCTGAGTGTAACGCCCCGGATTCGATGCGCCAGGTGTCTTCCAGTTATCCGCCGTCGTTGCCATGTCATTTGCTTGCGTGTTGCATTTTATCATGTCATCATGTGCATCTCATTTTGCATATGTGTTCGTCTCATCCATCCAAGCATTTTCCCCGTTGTCTGTTTTGCAATCCGGCACTCCTATGTCCTCTGGCGTTCCCCTTTTGCCTCTTTGCGTGTGCGGGTGTTAAATGTTCTCGGAATGGACCGAGGTTTGCCAAGCAGCCTTGGTATAGCACCGGTAGACCGCCTGTCAAGTTTCGTGCCATTTGGAGGTCGCTTGGTACTCCAACGGTTAACCGGGTAACCGTAAAAGCCTCCTTCTCTTTGCAGCCCAACACCTCTCCAACTCAGCAAACTCCCCTCCATGCTCTCGGTCGTTCGAGCACGATCGTGTGGGCGAAAACCGCACCTCATTTGGAGTCTCCTAGCTCCCTATGCCTATGTAAACACATTCTCCCCCGAAATTCGCGAATGATTTCCACCCTAACCCTAGCTTCTTCCTCCTCCAGCCGCCGGACATGTCCGCGCCCCACCGGACATGTCCGCCACCGCCCCCTCAGCGAATCCTGGAGCGCCACGTCACCACCGCCGACCCGCGCGCCTCCGTGGCCCGCTTGGCCCAGATCTGGCCCCCACGGGCCCAGCCGCCGCCGCCTCCCTGCGTCCTCGCCCGCGCCTCTGCCGGAGTCGCCCGCCGCCGCCTCGGCTTCCGCGCGCCTCGCCGGTGTCGACCTGCCCCGCCGCCGCCTGTGCACCTCCCCGCGCCGCCGCCCGGAACCCCGCCGGCGCCGCCTCGGCCGCTCGGTATGCCGCCGTCCCGCTCCTCCGGCACCTCCCGCCTCCGCGCCCGAAGGCCCCGGCCTCCTCCGCCGGCACCGTGCTCTGCCTCCAGCCGAAGGCCGCGCCCGAAGGCCCCGGCCGCCTCTTCGCCAGAGGTCTCGCCGCCTCCGGCCGCCTCGCCGTCGCTGGCCCCGGCCCGCTCCAAATCCGGTCCGTGGATTGGGACCAGATCCACCAAGCCCCTCAAACGCCTCCGTCCTGGATCGCCCCGTCAACTTTGTCCCCGAGGTGAAATTCCACCAAGTCCCCGAATCTGCAACACTATCATGCCATGTTCATCGCACCATAATTCTCTGCATACTGCACCGTTTCGTGCTCGTAATATGTCAAATTGTTTGTCTCGACGAGTACTTCATTTCGTTCCATTGCACCATGTTCATTTGAGTTCATCTTGACGCCTGAATCATCGTTGCAAGAGTGCTGTATGATGTTAACCTGCTGAAACTGTTATAACTTGCTGTTTTGTCTTTTTAATTGCATTTTGTGTGTGCATCCTATGAGCATGAGCTCTACATGTGTTTTGTGCTACTTCATGCCATCTTCACAGTGGTGCCATCCATTTATTTTTGTGAGTCTTGTACTGAGTGCATCGAGCTCGTGAAGTAGGGCACTTGCTGTTACTGTTTTTCTAGGCTGATTCTGTTATATTTTGTTGCTATGTAAACCTGCTGCTACCAGTCATTCTATGCATAATCTGGAGATGTTCACTAAGGATGTTTTGATAAACATGTTATGCTCTATCCATTCATGCACCTGGGTGCAATTATAGCCTTCTGTAGGTTGTTGTTATCTCGCTCTCAAAACTGCTAAATAATGTTGTTGTCAGCCTGTTAACTTTAAGTTCAATGTTGCCATGATTGTTGCTAGTGATCCATGTACCCTATGAACTTGCTCTTGCCATGCTTAGCTTCATAAACATGTAATCTTATTGTTGATTGCCTTGCCATGTCATGTATTGCTCTGTGGTGAGTGGTTCAAGCTCACCAACATGCCTACTTATTGTTGTTCCTGCCATGTATGAATCTGTCATATCTTTTGCCATGTTACATGGGTGCCATCATATTTTTTTTATCCTTTTTGGCTCATGGTCAGTAAGGGACATTTGTTCTATGAGTTTAGTAGATTCATGTCATGCCTTTGTTTTCCATGCTAAGCTCCCGTAGCATGTTGTTTGATAGCTCTAGACATTGCAACCTGATGTAATTTCTGCCAAGTCTGAAACTGTTATTATTTTCCATCTTGCCATGTCATTTTGAGCACGTTCTAGTCTTTTCTGGAGATAGCTCAGTGTTCATGTTTTGTCATGCTTTACCTGTACTTCATGACCATGCCTTTTGTTTTCATATTTTGGTACCGTAGCATGTTGTTTTGATGCTTGCAATATGCCTAGTTGCTGTTTTGGACAGATTGTTATTATAACTTGTTTCATGTGCGTGTGTTGAACCATTGCTCCGTTTTGAGTGTGCTCTATATGAAACTTGCTTGATTTTGCATGTAGCTTCATAATATCATGTTGCATCCATGTTTGGGAGTGTTTGCTTGATGTTTGCATGCATTTTGCTTCAATGCCATGTTTGACTTGTTTTGCTCATATCTTCTAGGCCGTAGCTCCGAATTAAATGAACTTTATATGTAACTTGACTAGAATTGCGTGTAGATCCTCTTGGTGCTCTTTAACTTGCTGTTTAACTACTTGAACTTAATGTTTATTCAGTTCTGGTCCAATTTCCAAATTTGCATATCAGGACTTACCGGAATTGTTATATGTTGTTTCCGGCCTTATTTAAACTTGCCTTGATGTGTTGCTCTTGTTTGCATCATCTCTTGCCATGAGTAGCCTCATCTAGCTTTGTCATGCATCATGCTTGGTTGAGCATCATGCCTTGTCATGTGTGGTGTGTTTACCATGTTGTGTGCTTCTTCTCGATAGTTCCCGTTTCGTTGCGATCGTGAGGATGCGTTCGTCTACGTGTGGTTCATCTTCGTGGCTCCATATTCTTCATGGACTCGTTCTTCTTCCTAGCAGGATTTCAGGAAAGATGACCGCTACCCTGGATCTCACTACTATCATTGCTATGCTAATTGCTTCGTTCTATCGCTTTGCTGCACCTCCTATAACTTGTTCTTCAAGCCTCCCAAATTGCCATGAACCTCTAACCTTTGACACCCTTCCTAGCAAACCGTTGTTTGGCTATGTTACCGCTTTGCTCAGCCCCTCTTATAGCGTTGTTAGTTGCAGGTGAAGTTGAAGATTGCTCCATGGTGGACAGCATTTGTTTGGGATATCACAATATCTCTTATATTATTAATGCATCTATATATTTGGTAAAGGGTGGAAGGCTCGGCCTTATGCCTGGTGTTCTGTTCCACTCTTGTCACCCTAGTTTCCGTCATACCGGTGTTATGTTCCCGGATTTTGCGTTCCTAACGCGGTCGGGTGATTTATGGGACCCCCTTGACAGTTCGCTTTGAATAAAACTCCTCCAGCAAGGCCCAACCTTGGTTTTACCATTTGCCTCACCACCATCTACTTTTCCCTTGGGAGTAATTAACCCAAGGGTCATCTTTATTTTAGCCCCCCCCCCGGGCCAGTGCTTGTCTAAGTGTTGGTCCAAACCGGGCAGACTGCGGGGCCACCTCGGGGCAACTCGAGGTCTGGTTTTACTCGTAGGCTGACCTATCCGGTGTTACCCTGAGAACGAGATATGTGCAGCTCCTATCGGGATTGTCGGCGCATCGGGTGGCTTTGCTAGTCTTGTTTTACCATTGTCGAAATGTCTTGTAAACCGGGATTCCGAGACTGGTCGGGTCTTCCTGGGAGAAGGTATATCCTTCGTTGATTGCAAGAGCTTATCATGGGCTAAGTTGGGACACCCCTGCAGGGTATAATCTTTCGAAAGCCGTGCCCACGGTTATGTGGCAGATGGGAATTTGTTAATGTCCGGTTGTAGATAACTTGACACCAGATCCGAATTAAAATGCATCAACCGCGTGTGTAGCCGTGATGGTCTCTTCTCGGCGGAGTCCAGGAAGTGAACACGGTCTTTGGGTTATGTTTGACGTAAGTAGGAGTTCAGGATCACTTCTTGATCTTGGCTAGCTTCATGACCGTTCCTGTGCTTCTCTTCTCGCTCTTATTTGCATATGTTAGCCACCATACTTGCTTAGCCGCTGCTGCAACCTCACCACTTTACCCCTTCCTTTCCCATTAAGCTTTGCTAGTCTTGATACCCATGGTAATGGGATTGCTGAGTCCTCGTGGCTCACAGATTACTACAACAACAGTTGCAGGTACAGGTTATACGATGATCTTGATGCGAGAGCGATGATTGCTTGTTTTGGATTTCTTCTTCTGCTTCTTCTTCGATCAGGGGATAGGTTCCAGGTCGGCAGCCTGGGCTAGAAGGGTGGATGTCCTTTGAGTTTCTATTTGTGTTTCATTCGTAGTCGGATGTTGATCTTATGTATGAGGTGTTGTTGTATTCATGTGGCATTGTTTGCCTCTGGTATGTATCCCCATCTATTATGTAATGTTGATGTAATGATATCCACCTTGCAAAAGCGTTTCAATATGCGGGTCTATCCTTGGTGGGACCTTCGAGTTCCTTTTGGATAGGGTCGCATATTGGGCGTGACACTGAGGGTGGTGCCTATGAGCCGCCCAGGAGAGCTGCGACGATCAGGGGCGCCGACGCCACATAGTGGGCGAGGAAGAGGTCGCACAGTTCCTCATAGGAGGCCATAGAAGACGCCAGAAGATTGAGCAGCCAAGTGCGTGGGACGACAGTGAGGGCCATGGGAAGCCAGTTAGCCATGACCTTGTTGTCGCCCCGGCCTTGAGGACGGCCTCCTCTTATGCCAGTAGGAAAACCTGCGGGTCTACTGTGTCGTCGTAGCACGGCGGCATCTCTGGCTTGAACTTGTGCGACCACTTCACCTGCCGTAAGGCGGGGGCCAAGGCTCGGAGCCCCCTAGCCCTAGCGCTGGCGTCGGTCGCCGAAGCCGGAAGCGTGATGTCCGCCATGAGGGCGAAGTGCGGTGTTGGTGAAATGCGGGTCGATGGAAGGAAGAGATCCGGCGAACCCCTACCTAGCGCTCCATATGCCGGATTTCGGGTTCCGGCAAAACCCTTGAGGTTCGAACACTGGGGTGCGCACAAAGATTTCCCCTTACCGAAACACGCCCTCAGCCTCGCCGCGATGTCTAAGCTAGCTCGATGAACTCACAGCACAAGAGACACAAGATTTATACATGTTCGGGCCACTGTTGTGGTGTAATACCCTACTCCTATGTGTGGTGGTGGATTGCCTCTTGGGCTGATGATGAACAGTACAAGGGAAGAATAGCCTCCTAAGGAGAGGTGTTCTTGTGGTTGGCGAACTTGTGTGGGTGAGGATGATCTGAATCAGTTTCCCCTTCTACTGTGGTGGCCAGCCCTATTTATAGAGGCCCTGGTCCTCTCCCCAAATATTGAGCAGGAAGGGATCCAACAACAGCCATGCTGAAAGGGGACAGCTAGTACAAGCTATCCTGACTAAAGGTGGTCTTCACCTATCAAAGGCGCTGGCGGATGCCGTCTTGGGCTCCACGGTGACCTCCGTCCTGCCGTCCTGCTGGTCTTGGTCTTGCTCTACTGATATGGAAACCTTTGCCTGATGCCTCGGTACTCCACGCCTGCGCTTGCCCCTCAGCACCAAAGAGGAAACGAGGACACAACACAGGCTGGCACCCGCCTCACCTTGGTCGTCATGGCTTGCGTCACAGGAACCTCGCGAGGTACCCCTTTGCCTTGATCTCTCCTCCCCCTCGCGAGCCTGCCTGGAGAGGCCGCTCCTGAGGAGGCCTTGTGTCGTCCACCCCCCGAGGCTTGGCCCCTCGCGAGGGTCTTGAGTGTTTGTTGACGAAGACGGGTCGTACTGGGCCATTGGTGGAGCCACGCCGCAGGCCACAGGCAGGCAAGTATGGGGAGCTCCATTCCCAGAACGCCGACAGTACTCCTGCTCTACAGGGTCTCCGCATGGTGACTATAATCAATATGAGTACAAGGGTGCTCCTAGAGCTGTGTTGCTAGAGGAGGAAGAAGGGCAAGGCGAGCACTCTTCTCCTTAGCTACGGTGTGTGGGAACACTTTGCATGGGTGAGCTCTGGGGGGTTTTATAAGCCAACCCCGGAGGGGTACAATGGTAATACAACCAGTTGTAGGACCCGGCTGTCAATGTCTATGGTCGCCCACCTCTGGAGGGCCCTGGCGGCTGCCGGGAATCCGGCCGATAGGCGGGGCCCGCCGCCTGCGGGCCCTGCTGACGACTCTTTGTTGTAGCGCCGCCCATGCTGACAGAGGCCATGTCGGGGGCCGCATGGCTATATGTCGTGCCGGGAAGGTCGGTGGCCGCTTGGCGGCTCATACTATAGCCATGCCTAGCCGGGATTTGGGGGGAGCATGTGACACTGTTGCCATGCTCCAGCTTGACGCTCGGTCGGGCTCAGACTCCGAGGGAGAGGACGGGCCGCCTGCTGGAGGCCGGCCCATATCCAAGCCGTCTTCTGGGCGCACGTCGTCTTCTGGAGGCCGACCGCGTGGCACCAGCCGGCTTTGGAAGCCGGTCGTGAGACCAGTCGGCTTGAGGAGCTTAGCTTGTCCCGATGTCTTGAAATGTCTTTGAGTGTGGATGAGGCTTCCCGGGGTCTATCGCCCCGACAGTAGTCCCTGAAGTTGGTGAATCTCTGGGGATGGCAACACGAGTGCCTCGGTAGTTTCCCCTTGAAGGGATTCTTTCACCTTTGCTCCGTCCGGCTAGGAGAAATCGTGTGTCAGGAGCCGGCCGCGGTTGCGACCGAATGTCGAAATTCAAATTGGCGCGGCGGGTGCTGGGGAGGCGCCACGCGGCTCCCGCAGGCCAGGCCGGCCTGCCAGCCCAAGCGCGCGACGGGACGTTGTCGTAGGCCCGAGCCCACCACTACAGGGCCTCGGCATGGGCGCGGATTCGCTGCGGCCGAGGTGGGCGGTTGCCCTTCCTTGGCATTTTTAATGCGCTTTTACAGCGCGGGATTCGCAGGGACGTGCGGTGAGTGGGCGTAGTTAATCCCACGCCTCCCCCCATGTTGCCTCAGCATCGCCGTAGCTGCCTATAAATAGGGGAGGCGAGGGCAGCAAAACACATGTGCGCCCCCTCGATCTTCATCTTGTTCCTCGCCTGTTCTTCCTAGCTACTGTTGCTTCGTCGTCCCTTCTCCACCGCAGCTGCTTCGCGCTGCCGCAATGCCACTGCCGCACCATCTCCCTCGCGCTTCACCGAGCCGCCCAAGCCATGGTGAAGAGCGGGTGGGATGGCTCAAATGTGCACATAGGGCACATTGAGTTCCTTTGTGCGACGTGGAGGCTTCCCCGTGCCGGTGTATTGGAGACGCGCCTTCTCGGTGAGAGGGAGATCTCATCGGCGCCGTAGGCCGACGAGTTCGTCGCCTTTCGCACCCACTTCCTCCTAGGCTTTGCACTGCCCGTGAGAAATTTCTTCTATGCTTTCCTTGATTTCTACCATCTACAGCCGCACCATCTCACCCCCAACACGGTGGTGCTGTTGTCCGCCTTCGTGACCTTCTGCGAGGGTTACCTCGGTGTCCTGCCCTTGCTTGAGCTGTGGGATAGGTTTTTCTACCTCAAACTGGGCACCTAGGCCAAGGTAGAGCCGGCTCGATGCGGGGCCTGCATCGCCATGCGGCGGGACCCGCTTCCCACCTATCGCTCTGCTGGAGTCGGTGAAGCTGTGGCAGAAATCTTACTTTTACGTCTGGAATCTCCACCCAATGAACGACTACATTAACTTGTCGGCTTTCGTGATCGGGCCGCCTGCTGGGCCACGGGAGAACTGGAGCCAGCAGCCACCCAACTACTTGCCGGCTGCTATCACCAACGTCCTCATCCGGCTCCAGGAGATGACCTACTCTGAGGGCCTCAAGCCGGCGGACTTGCTGGCCGCCTTTGTTCAGCGCCGGGTTTCGGCTCTCCAACTCTGGCCGCATCTGATTTACGAGATGAGTGGCCGCCGGGATCCATGTCGGATGTCCACCAAGGATCTGTCGACCATTGAGGTCGTCCGGCACGTGAATTACTTCTCCAACAGCAAGCT
Organism: Triticum aestivum; assembly: GCF_018294505.1. NCBI lineage: Eukaryota > Viridiplantae > Streptophyta > Magnoliopsida > Poales > Poaceae > Triticum > Triticum aestivum. The sequence continues at coordinate 173,851,919 of NC_057807.1, read as the reverse complement.
CAGCAAAACCGACTAGCACATCGGCAAGGAGACGACATGCGTGCCAACGTGCCACCACCGGTAAGTGTCTGGTCCCACTACTAGGGAAAACCTTATACACAAAACTTTAGCAGTAGCGCGAGTCAAAAAAGCACGCTGGTGCTAAGTAGTAGTAACGCGCCTGTCCAAACCGCGCTACAGATAAAGTCCTAGCAGTAGCACGCCTGATTCTAAACTCGCTACTACTAAAATTCCCACGGCTTAGACGATAGGCTACACATAGTAGTAGCAATCTATATAGAACCGTGCTACGTCTACTTGCTTTGTAGCAGCGCGTTTAAGCTGAAAGGCGCTACTACTAAAAGAAGTAAAATTAAATGGAAAGCAAATACAAAAGTAAATGAAAATGAAAGAAATAGAAGAAGGTGAAAGGAAAAAAATAAATTGTAAAGTAAAATAAATGGAAAAAGGGGAAAAAGAGAAAGGAGTTGCAGGCGTATCGCAGAACGCGCTGTAGATAACTTATCAGTAGCACGCTTTGTGGAACGTGCTACTGCTACTTCTGACATAACCATGGGTTCGTCCTTCCCAACGACCATTTTCCCCCAAATCCAACTCCTCCGCTCTCGCTGCCGCAATCGCCCGTCGGCTGCCGCACGCTCTCCGCACACCCTTGACGCCGCCCCCGACCTCGGATTCAACGCCGCTCCCGCCCCCGACCTCGACGCCGCCCCGGACGCCGCCCCCAACCCCGACCTCGACGCCGCCCTCCGCCGAGCGCCCGAGCCCCGACCCCGACCTCGACGCTGCTTGCCCTTCCCTCGCCACAGGCACCTGAGGTGAGTATGCCTGCTCCTCCCTCTCCCCTACCTCTGCCTAGAGTTCTTCAAATTTTAGTTGCATCAAATTAGTTAGGGTTCATGTAAGGGTGGAAACGAATCGGATGCAGATGTTATCGGATGCGAATTTAGCTCAAATTAGTTAGGGTTCATTTAAGGGTGGAAACGAATCAAATTTCTAAGATGAATCATAAAACAAGTAAAATTTGACCACTTATTTCACTTTTAAGTTGGATAATTGGAATATCCGCTACCACTTTCCACACCCTAGGTTCCTCAAATTAGATGGTAATTTGGGCAGTAGTTCCTAGGTACTAATTAGTTAGTAAGAACTAGGTACTAATTAGGTACTAGTTTATTTTTATTTATATTAAGTTTATTTTTAGTAAGAACTAGTTGAATTAATAGAACTAGTTGAACATGTCACTTTTGTTGTTATTTTTTTAGTTAAAGCAATTTTTCCTGCATCGACATCGATGATACCTATCCCTCATCCTCGTCATCGACTCGGTGGAGGACGCCTGCTTGACCAGGTGGGCCATGTCTGGGACTGGGCTCCGCCGAGCTGGTACTGGGAGGCGCTACCTTCTTTGACGGCGGTCGCATGGGCGCAGCTTGGTCAGGAGTCAGCCTGTCATTGACGCGAACCTTCTTTGGTGGCGGTCGCGTGGGCCAGTGATGGTCAAGAGGCTTGAGGACCACGCGGAGGTGGTACGGCACCGTGTTAGCGAGGAGGATGCGCACGTCCGTCGCTACTTGTTTGCGCTGGAGCACATGTTCTCCAATACCTGGCAGGTTCTTCAGGGATCTCACTGGAGCTATGATCCTGTGATGGTTCCTTCTCTTTGGGTGTCCACCGCCCGCGCCGATACCCTTCCTTCGCTAGGGTTTTAGTTGTATTAGTGATGTTATATGTATGATACTATTCGGGATGTATTAGTGATAATATTCAATGATGTACGGATGCAAGATATGATTTACTTTTGCTTATTGAATGCATGCTAATTTGAATACTTATTTATTTTATGATTTGGTTTTGCTTATTGAATGCTCATGTCAATATGAGTCCTATAATATATTTTGAAATGTATATCTTGTTTTGCTCAAATAGGATATGTGCTTGCCCAAGTGGCTGGTCATATTTGCAGGTTACACCTCCGAGTGGCCTATGTTTTGCCGGAGTGTAGATTCATTTCCATTACAGCAAATTTCAGGCGCTCGATATGTCCTATTTTAGCAAAGGTCATGCCTGATTTTTCCGTGAATTTTTGCATGACTTGTGCTAGAATATGTAGGAAATATCGAGTGCCCCGGATTTGTGTGTTGAGTATCCTGGTAGTTGTCTTTGATTGATTTTCAATTAATGTTTCAACTATGAACATAGGAAATGACTGACGACTAGAAGGTTTTTGGTATTTGCAAATATTGCGAAGACGAGCGCGGCGTGTGCGACGGAATATTCCTAGATGATGATAGGCGCTTCAGCATCAAGCTGGATGAGAAGTTTGAAGTGGATACATTAAGTCACAATGACAAGTCTTTTTTCGTAATTAAGCATGACAGCTGCTTCATTTGCTTCAACATATAATTTTCTTTTTTACTATTCTACTAGCGTATCCCCTGCCATGCAAGAGTTTTTGTCTTGGATAAGATTGGTTTCAATCCTATGAAAACAACTATGGTGGTAAAGAGAGTTTACTTGAAGACCGAGCATGGTTGTATTTTCCACGCAAAATTATAAAACGCATGCATCTATGCCTATTTTGGATGCAAAACTTGGCAAGCACTTTGCAGGACTTATGCATTTGAGCCTGATATGGTTATCACCTTTGATATTCGTCTAGAAGATGATATTGAAGGTAATATCGACATCTGGGTCGATGTCCAGATGCCTCCAGTTATACCATTATGTGAGTTTCTCAACCATATTTATGTCTTTGATATTGTTTATTTAAAAATAGTTGACAACTAATTTCTATTCACAGCTTCCAATCAAGCAAGCATGTCTAGCGCTTGGCAGACAGGACCTACTACTATCCCGGGGCTGAACTAAACTGCGAGGAGATAAGTCATTATGTTTCATGGCTTGAGGATCTTCATACTGTCAAGACAAATTATTTTTTTGGACTTGAAAATCTTAGTACTCAAAATGTGCGACCAATAGTGTTCGTACTTAACTACGATCACATCTAGTTAGCAAAGATGGTAATATTTTTACTATTTGTCCTCAGTGCATCTTTTGCATACATTATTTTTAAGCTAAACTTCATTGCTAGGTATGTTACTATACGGTGTTCTTCAATAGGGAGTCCCGATGAAAGTTGTGACTCAATGGATGGAGACTAAAGGTCACATGAGAATTGTTAGCTTATGGCCAAGATATCCTACAATGCACTTTAGTGCATACAGGATTTCTAATAGCGAGGGATGCTTAATAGTGAAAGACTGGAGCAAAATTATGAATGATCATAGAGAAGTACTTGGAGGCAGCAATCAGTAGCGCAGCCCACGATTAGGAGATAAGTTCATCTGATGCTCCAAATTGATGATGCAGGAGTGCTACACATGTTTTATGTTATTTTACCTAAGAGAGAGCAGCAGCAGTGATTAGTTAGCTAGCTAGAAATGAGTTTGAAGATGATGATGTGCTACACTATGACTATGATGATTACATAGCTAGTGTTGGTGGTAATGACTATGCTGATTATTATTAACTAGTGTTGGTGGTGATTAGATAGCTACCGCAGCTAGTGTTGGTGGTGATTGGCTAGCTAGAATGAGTTTGAATATGATGATGTGCTACACTATGACTATGATGATTAAATAACTACTGTTGGTGGTAGTGACTATGATGATGAGTACATAGCTTGTGCTCGCGGATTAGATTCAAGTGGAGGCAACATGTGGTGCACATCGAAAGTACTACTAGTCCAAACTAGATCAAGTTTTGATTAGTAGTATACTATTGACATGCACCACATATTGCCTCCACTTGAACCTAATCCACATTTATTTGACACACTGTTATGGACATAATGATATAAACCTCATAATTGGTATTGTACCAAAATTTGTATAACGGCGTATAAATACACTCGAAATAAAAAAAATGAAAAAAGAATACTAGTAGCGATGGACAGGAAACATGTTGCTACTAGCTAGATTAGCAGCAGCGCGTCATAGAACAAACGCTACGGCTATGAGTCTTAGCAGTAGCGCATGTCGTATGCGTTACTGCTAAGTAATAGCTGTAGCGCCTTATTAGTAGCGCGGTTACCCACGCTATTAGTCGGCACTAAACCCGCACTACTACTAGCATTTTCCCTATTAGTGACCGCCTTCTTCGCCCACACAGTTCTTTTCATCCAACATGACCACCCGGCCTCATGGCAGCGCTTCACGGGCCAAGGCACGCCGGCTCAGGGCCATTAATGGATGCCGGACCGCGAGGCGAGCGATGTGGGTGACCCTGAGATGGGGGCGGCCGCCTTTGATGCCGGGGGCAAGGATGACGCAACCGGAGGAGGGGGTGCCGGAGCAGGTAGCTCTACAGGAGGCGGTGGAGGAGGAGTCCGCGACATCTGGTCCTGGACGAATGACGATGAGGACGAAGAGGGGTGGCGCCTGCTTGGAGGAGCTGGGAGGACGGGAGTTGGCCCTTCCACGCCGTCTGGCGCACCTGGCGCACACAAGCGCCGCCCTGAGGGGATGTTCGGCAGCCGGCCAACAAAGAAGACCAAACAGGCGGCCGCAACCAAGCGGTACGAGGCCGCGAAGGTGCCTGCCACTCAGAGGGCCCCTAAGCCGCTGTTGTATGTATCCGGGTGAGTGTGCTTGCTACACCGGCATCATACTTTTCTTATTTCTCTTGGGGGATTTTCTCATTCTCGTTCTACTGCTGAGCAGGGTCGGCATTTCCACCATGCTGGGTTCGTCTGCCTTGATGATCAGTTTAGCAGGCGGTTTCGAGGAGGTCTGGTGCGTGGATCCAACTGCGGCCTTCTAGGAGGCGACAGTGTGTAGCGTGCAGGAGGCGCACGAGCAGCGAGAGGCCGTGGAGAAGGCACAGACCGACGCCCAAGCAACTGAGGCGGCAGGCAGAGGTCCAAGCCATAGAGAGGGCACAGGCGGAGGTGGCCACCAGGCCGGAGGTGGAGGCTGACGCCGACGCCACGGCAGATCAGGCTTGTGGTGGCATCCCGGAGACCACCAACCATAGTAGCCGGAGGTGCAGGTGGGGGAGAACTGGACGACGCTTGGGATAGCCAAAGCTAACCAGTCAACACCTATGCAGGTGGTTGTCGACGATGCCATCCCGGAGGCGGAGGAGGCCCAGCACACGCCGGGTGCTGATGGGCAAGAAGGTGGTGAGCCCACACAGCTGGAGGCGTCGGAGGCCCCGCAGACTGGCGTTGGGAAAGTGGCAAGCCGAGCCATGGTGACACACGCTTCCTCGTGCCTGCGCATGGGGCGAGCGACTTCTGAGCCGATTCCGGGGGACACCGCGGCCTCGAGCTCACAAGGGACCAACGGCGGGGCCACGAGCGCTGCTCCTCCAGGCTGGGCGGCGGGGGTCGGATCAGTCGCCCTGAACCTTGCGGTGCAGGACGTGTTGGACAAGTTCCCTGCCCACAACATCACCCTCCAAAGGGCGAGGGAGGACCTGTTGGAGATGCGGGCGTCCGTCCAAGTACATTCGGCTTGCTTTGTTTTTATATTGTAATCTTCAGTGGGGGCGTGCGTCGGATTCCGGGCTCCACAGAGCAAAGAAAGGTTCGAACCCAGGGGCATGTGCGAAGAACTCAACCTCTCAAGCTAATCGATCCGCTGCTCTCACGACCTAGCTCGATGAACAAGAAGGAGACAGGCACGACAGTTTGCCCAGGTTCAGGCCACCTTGCGGTGTAAAACTGTAGTCATGCTTTGTGGTGGATTAGCCTCGCGGGGGCCAGAGGATGAACTGGTACAAGTGGAAGAACAACCTCAGGAGGCATGTTCTTGTTATGAGCTCTTGGGGATTCGATGAACTGATCACCCGATGCTGACAAATGGGAAACCTGCCGCTCTGCGCCCGCTGGCGCGCGCCTGGCCTTGGTCATCATGGTTGAGGTCATTTCAGCCTCGTGAGGCTGGGTCTTGCTAGAAATATCCGCTCCACCAGGAGGCCACCTGAGGAGGCCGCTCCCTCAGGAGGTCTTGATGTCGCAGCCTCGTGAGGGTCTTGTCTTGTCGTGGTTGAAGATGGGCCGTACCAGGCTATCGATGGAGCGATGCTGTGGGCTGCAAGCAGGCAGGTCTGGGTACCCTGGTCCCAGAACACCGACAGAAGCCCCTGGGCCCAAGGTGCGCTTGCACTTGGCTTCAGGGCAAAGCCATGGGGCAAGTGCGGAACGCAGCAGGCCCCAATCTCCTGCGGGCCAAGCCGACGCATGGTGCTTGATGAGACGTGGGCGTTTCTGATTCCCCATGATGCCTCTGCAAGCGTCTGATCTGACAAGTGCCTGTTGTGAGCGCAGCCTTGCCATCATTGTCCGTCGCACTCGTCCTTTGCATCCTCCTTCCCTTGTGAGCTTGTGCGCCCTTCTCCAGTCGCTGCATCTACCATGGCTCCAAAGTCAAAGAAGAGGAGCAGAGCTCACGCGCCCGAGCATCCCTTGCCGGTGCTGGAGCTTGCGCTGGACCAATCGATAGTGGTCAACTAGGAAGGGCTGGACAAGGTAACGAAGGCCTGGCCTGCTTCTCGAGCTTTGATTGAGATGGGGGCGACTGAAATTCCTCTTCAACTCCATGCCCTCTCGATCGGTCTGATCCCTCCCTTTTCCGATTTCTTCAATGTCGTGCTCTCGCATTACAAGATCCACGCATTGCATCTGGATCCCGATTCCATCGTCCTCCTTTCCATCTTCGCCTTCCTGTGCGAGGCCTTCATGGGCATTACCCCATCTGTGGCCTTGGTCCGCCACTTCTTCTCGCTCCATATCGTTGATGGACGGCAATTCTCCGTGTGCATGTCGCTCCAGGAGGTGGCGGTGACAGCAGGCTCCGGCATCGACTTCATGTTCCGCACAGATACTGCAGGGTTCTGGAGGCGTTGGGTGTACGTGGACGCTGCCGTGCTCAGCCCCCTGCTCCTTCTTCCACGAGCGCCAGCTATCCCATGCTCTGGCTGGGGGCACGTGGAGCTGGTCCACCGTCGTCTTGGGCGCATCGGTTCTAGGCTGGCCAAGCTGAGGGAGGCACGCGTGACGGCATCGATGGTGGCGAGGGAGTTCATCTGATGGTGCATCGCACCGCTTCATCGCCATTCGCGCCCAGTGTGGATCTTCACAGGCCCAGAAGATCCCATGAGGCTTCAGGTCACTTCGCTTCCCGCTACGATGCTGGCCACCATGCTTGAGCTCCTGATGGGCAACCCGGCTCCTGTCACGACCGGTTTTCCAATAAAATGCTTATTGAGAAACCGATCTTTTGAGTCCAGTATGAGGAAAATCGTCCTTATGGGTAGACAAAATCTTGATAAAGTAAGCCAGTAGCATTAAATATATTACATGGTCGAGCTGAGGCTGCTCAACACTTTATTACAAGCACGCCAATAATTATACATAATGGCGGATATGACACAAAGGTGTGGTGGCATACTACTAACTCGTAATAAAAGTGGTGGTGGAAATATCACAGTGGAGTGGATAACATGACTCTTAAACTGGCAGCTCATCGAGCATCGAGGTGAGGCTCGATGAATTTATTCTGGTAGCGGAAGCGGATATAATACAGTGACCAAATCCAGGATCGCACGAGACTGACTGGGACTCCTCTAGGCATCGGACTCGCTATCGAACTCTTCATCCATGAGATCGCCTTCGTCAACATCTGGCCAAATCAACAAGCTAGGTGAGTACTTTGAAAGTATTAGCAAGATAGTTCGGACGTAAGATATAACAAATGTATGCATGAATGCGTCATGAGCAATTAGTAATGCACATTCAATTTAGTAATACATGGTAAGTAAAAAGGGAGTCGGCCGGTAGTCTTCCCGAAATCCCCACAAAATAAGTGAAAACCGATCGGGTGTCTGGAGCGACGCCTCGAAGGGTGAACAAATAAATAATCATGCCGCAGTCGGGCGTCTAAGCGACACCATGTAAAGGGCTTATATTGAAAAGTAAAAGACATGCGTGCCACAGTCGGACGTCTGAGCGACATCGCAGAAAGGGCTTATATTGAAAGTAAATAACAATCGTGCCACAGTCGGACGTCTGAGCGACATCGCAGAAAGGGCTTATATCAAAAGTAAATAACAAGCGTGCCACAGTCGAACGTCTGAGCGACATCGTAGAAAGGGCTTATATCAGAAGTAAATAACAAGCGTGCCCCAGTCGGACGTCTGAGCAACATCGCAGAAAGGGCTTATATCAAAAGTGAATAACAATTATGCCATAGTCGGACGTCTAAGCGACATCGCAGAAAGGGCTTATATCAAAAGTAAATAACAATCATGCCACAGTCGGACGTCTAAGCGACATCGCAGAAAGGGCTTATATCAAAAGTAAATAACAATCGTGCCATAGTCGGACGTTTGAGCGACATCGCAGAAAGGGCTTATATCAAAAGTAAATAATAATTGTGCCACAGTCAGACGTCTAAGGGACATCGTAGTAAGGGCTTATATCTCATCATTCATGTCTGATAAATTCACAAGGATATAATACTCATAAGGAATATTCAACACACAATAATAAATGGGTTAGTCCATCCACAGGAATAAACATTTAACCGGACTTAACACTCATGTGGTACACCAGAGTTTTGTCACTGAGACTGACACTTGACAAGATAAGTTGAACACAGTATTTGGACATGGATAAGATGATTCATAGAATTTTTGACTCTGCAGAGTTTGTACTAAAATACCCACAACCAATGGATTTCCGTAGTCACGAGGACTAGTTCTGTTTACGATATTTCGGAAGTAACACATCTAACCAGTACACACCCATCCCACCTCACGATGCCACACCCTAGACATCGTTCAAGAAAACCTTTGAGATGGGGAGATCACAATCTCGAATAGCATGGGATCAAATTTATATACGCGTGCTCTAAGGGGTACCCCCCTCTCGGTCCCAACCGGAAACACCCATGCCCCCTGACCGGATGACTGGCTTTAGTCCAGGGCCATGGAACCATCATCACGGCCTCTCGATTTGGTGTGTACCAGGAAAGCGGTTTGCAACTTACTAAGCCATATCCCTTGCGGAAAACATGTGGTGGTACATGAAGGGAAAACGGATGGAAACTGGACTGAATCATGTTGACACTGGAGTCAAATAGTCTGGCATAAGACTGGCATGCTACAACACTACCATCTAACCCATTCTCATGCCATCACATGGCCATGCAAACTCATATCCAACAACTCATGGATTTTCGAAAACTCACTTGCCTCATCTTTGCATGTAACATAACATTCATCGAGATGCTCATAAACATGCCATGAAACTAATTAATGCAAACATGCCAAAGACACTCATCATATTAAAAGTTCAAACATGCTTGCCTGGTTCGGAGTAGTCGGAGTCTAGCTTGGCGAGGTTCGCGGTTCCGTCTCCTCCTTCGGTATTTACGGTATAAAGAAACATACGCGCTAACGTAAATACCATGAGCTGCACAAAAGTATTCCAAATATTTTTCAAATAAATATGATAAAAAACTAGACAAAAATTTAAAGAGGACAGAAAAAGAATCAATCAACAATCCTTTTCTATTTAAAAGTTATTAGGGTTTTAATCTAGGGACCTTTCTGTAATGAAACAGAAACTTCTCAGGGGGCTGAACAGAAAAGACCAGAAAAACGCTTCAGACGGAAAGCGTATTTGCCGGAATACGTTTTCAGAAAATGTTTCGAAAAAAGAAAAGAGAGGCTGACAGACGGGTCCCACCCGTCAGGTTTGAATTTTCAAACGGGGAGAACAGAGCTCATCAGTGCCCGAGAGTTGCGGTGGTCGCCGGCGGCGATCCACGGCGAGGCAGGGGGATCGGGTGGTACCTACGTGTTCAGCGTGTCCTTCCGCATCGGTGGGTGGTGGTGGTCGTCGTCGGCGAGCACCACGTCGACGGCGGCCCTTGCTCCGGCGGACGGCGGCTTGGGTGGAGTTGGATCTCGCCGGGGAGTGCTGCGGAGGTCAAATTGAAGCTGGGGATAGCTCACTGGGTGCTCGAGGAGGCTACTGACGCGGTTTGGGCATCGGGGATGGCCTTACCGGAGTGGATCGAGATGGTGGCCGAGGCGGATTGGGGCGACCGGAGTTGGGGGAAGAGACCTCCTCGAGGTCCTCCTAGAGGTTTGGCGGGGTGTTGGTGGCGTGCAGTGGTGGTGCATGCTCGAGAGTGAGCTCGGGGCCTCTTTTTATAGGCGATCGGAGGCGGTGGCCGTGAACGGGGATCTCCGGCGATGGATACGGCGGCGCACATCTTGGTCGGGGAGTTTAGGTTGTTGGGCGTCAACGTGGAGATCCACTGGTCCCATTTAGGTGCTAACCAGGTTTGAATTATGTGCTCTGGGTGGCTTCGACGGAACGGGGTGACGCGGGCCCATCGGCGGCAAAGGGCGCGCCCTGTGCTTGCCGGGCCACGGCTACGGTGCTGCGGGGTGCGCTGGCATGCATGAGGCCACACGGAGGGCAAGGGGGTGTTGGGCGGCACCGGACGGCGTGGCGAGCTGGCTCTGGCTCCCATTGGCCGCCACGGGTGGCTCTGCCACCGCAGAAGCTGCCGGCATTGGCGATGCTCGCCGCCACCGACACCTGCGTCCGTCGAAGAGGGCGTGCGGTGCTCTGGTCAAGGAGGAGAGGCCGTGCGCAACGCGCCAGGGTGCACGGGTGATCGATGACAAGCCACTGACGAAAAACGACACTGACTGAACTCTGAAACTCTGAACTTTCGGAAAGTGCACAGTAACAGTGTCGGCCAAGTGTTCGACGAAATGATTTTGGCATGTGGGAAATTGTCCTTGAGCTGATCTTTGGTGGGGTGGCCTCTCATTGCATCTGGGGGCTGCCTGAATTTTGGTAGAATTTTTGGAGAAGAGAAGATAGGATTTTCACCAAATTTGGCAAATCTGGTCCAAACTTGCAGAGGTTGAAACTTGAAAATTTTGAAAAGAGAAAGAGTGGATCCTGATGGATCTAGGTTGGGGTTGGTAAGGACTACCCACAGGAGTTGGTTTGAGATCAAAATTCAAAGGAATTCTGGTACTTGCTTTGTAAATCACCTAGGCTTAAAATAAATGACAGAATTGTTTTGGGAAATAAAATAAATGAAATAAAATCAAAAATGGGTTGGACTTGTTGGAACAGAAAGTTTAGATTGCTCCAAAGAGGAAGGAGGGGTTTTGGGAGGTTTTACCACATGAGGCATGGTAAAACCATGGGAGGTTTCAAAATGAAAGAAGCCCCAAAACTCATAGGGTTTCTTTTTTTTTCTTTGAAAGAAAATAATTTTCAAGAAAATGTATTTGAGGAGGGAACAATCAGATGGAAGGTTTTTAATAACCAAACACCAGAGTTGAATAAGATACAAAAATAAAATCCTTGCCATGGGAAAAGTTTTGAGAGAGAGGTTTTTGGAAGGATTTGAATGACCTTCTTCAAATCCAACAAAGTTTTTGTTGAAAACCAAATAAAAAAATTTTGAGTGTCACAACACCTACCCCCTTAGGAAAAATCTCGTCCCCGAGATTTCAGCTGATCCTCGAATAAGTGTGGATGCTTTGTCCGAAGAAAATCCTCTCTTTCCCAAGTTGCTTCACTCTCGGTGTGATTGCTCCACTGAACTCTGAAAAACTTGATGGTTTTCTGTCGGGTCCTCCTTTCAGACTCCTCCAATATTTTTATTGGATGTTCCCGATAGGTGAGGTCTGGTTGCACGTCAATGTTTGCATGGGATACTTGTTTCTCTGGGTTGCTTACGCACTTTCTCAACTGCGAGACATGGAACACGTCGTGGACATCGGATAATTCTTCGGGTAAGTCTAGCTGGTAGGCTACCTTGCCTCTTTGTGCCACTATACAGAATGGTCCGATGAATCTTGGTGCTAGCTTTCCCTTAATCTTGAACCGTTGCAGGCCCCTCATAGGAGATACTCGTAGGTACACAAACTCACCGGGTTCGAAACTGACTCCACGATGTTTCTGATCGTAATAACTCTTTTGTCGGCTTTGAGCGGTCTTGAGTCGGTCTCTGATTAGCTTGACCTTTTCTGCGGCTTCTTTGAGCATGTCTGGGCCGAAGATACGGCTATCTCCGGTCTCTGACCAATTTAGCGGGGTACGACATCTCCGCCCGTACAGGGCTTCAAATGGTGCCATTTGCAGGCTGGCCTGGTAACTGTTGTTGTATGCGAACTCTGCGTATGGCAAGCTTTCTTCCCAACTGGTTCCATAGGTGAGGACACATGCTCTGAGCATGTCCTCTAGAATTTGGTTTACTCGTTCAGTTTGTCCATCCGTCTGGGGGTGGTATGCTGTACTGAAAGCTAGTTGGGTTCCCAGAGCCTGTTGTAGGTGATCCCAAAATCTGGAGATGAATTGTGTGCCCCTGTCAGATATTATGGTCTTTGGAACTCCATTTAAGCAGACAATACGGGAAAGATCAAGCCTGGCAAGCTTCTGAGTGGTGTGGGTTGTCTTCACTGGGATGAAGTGTGCCACCTTAGTCAGTCTATCTGTGATGACCCATATGGCATCATTCCCGTGCCGTGACCGAGGTAGCCCAACAATAAAATCCATTCCAATCTCGTCCCATTTCCACTCGGGTATCTTATTTGGTTGTAATAGTCCGGGCGGTTTCTGGTGCTCGGCCTTGATGCGTTGACATGAGTCACAACATGCAATGAACGTGGCTATGTCCCTTTTTATACCGTGCCACCAAAATTTCTCTTGAAGATCCTTGTACATTTTCGTTCCTCCAGGATGGATTGAATACGGAGTGGTGTGGCCTTAAGGTCCTCGATATTTGACACGCAAAGTCTATCTCCGTACCACAATATTCCCTGCTCATCGATAACGAATTCTGAGGCCTTGCCTAAACTCACTTTCCATTTTATGCCTTCAATGCTGGGGTGCCCATGCTGAGCCTCTTTAATCTTTTCTATCAGGGTAGGCTGCATTTCTAAATTCGACACACTGCCTTCGGTGACCACCATCAAGTTGAGTTTAGCAAACTCCTGCCAAAATTCGGGTCTCAGGTTTAGTAGGTTGTCGTTGTCCGGGCTAGGGTTCCGACTTAGAGCATCTGCCACTACATTTGCTTTGCCTGGATGGTAGTGGATTCCAACATCATAATCCTTCACTAATTCCAACTAGCGTCGTTGCCGTAAATTGAGTTCCGGTTGTGTGAAAATATACTTGAGACTTTTATGGTCCATGTATATTTCACAACGATTTCCAAGTAAAAAGTGTCTACATTCCTTGAGTGCATGAATGACTGCTGCCAACTCTAGGTCACGAGTAGGATAGTTTTCTTCATGCTTGCAAAGTTGTCTGGAAACATATGCGACTACCTTGCCTTCTTGCATCAATACGCACCTGAGGCCCTTCCGGGATGCGTCACAATATACCTCAAAATTCCTGTGTATGTCTGGCACAATTAATACTGGTGCTGTCGTTAATTTCCTTTTTAGTTCTTGGAAACTTTTCTCACAAGCATCCGTCCACTCAAACTTCTTGTCTTTCTTGAGTAACTGCGTCATTGGCTTGGCTATGGTGGAGAATCCTTCAATAAATCTTCGGTCGTATCCTGCCATTCCCAAGAAACTTCGTATGTCTGTTATGCTGGCTGGTGGTTTCCAGCCAAGTACGGCCTTGAGTTTTTCCGGGTCTACGACAATACCTTCTTGGGTCAGTACGTGGCCCAGAAAACCTACCTGTCTTAGCCAAAATTCACACTTGCTGAACTTGGCGTACAATTGATGTTTCCTGAGTTCTGTCGGCGTGCTGGGAACGAGGGTCCCCAGACTTGCCTGCCTGCGGCCTGCGGCGTGGCTCAAAGGAGGCCCAGCACAGCCCATCTTCATCAACGCAAGCTCAAGACCCTCGCGAGGGGCCAAGCTTGGCGGGACGGACGGCATGGAGCTTCCTCAGGCACGACCTCGTCAGGCTGGCTCATGAGGAGGTGGAGAGTTCAAGGCGGGGTACCTCGCGAGGTGCCCATGACGCAAGCCATGATGACCAGGAGCGCCAGCCGGGCGCCAGCCCGCGCAGTGTCCTCCTTTCCTCTTTGGTGCAAAGGGAGCAAGCGCAGGCGAGAGCATCAAGCAAAGGCATCCATTTCGGTGCAACAAGACCAAGACCAGCCCAACGGCCAGAAGGAAGTCATTGTGGAGCCCGAGCCGGCGTCACCACCAGAGCCTTTGACAGGCGAGGACCAACTTTAGTCAGGCTAAGTGTACTCACTGTTCCCCTTCAAAATGGCCAATTTTTGGCGCCCTTCCCGCTCAATGTTTGGGAAGAGGCCCAGGGCCTTTGCCCATAAATAGGACTAGCCACCCGCAAGGTAGGGGCATCGAGAAAACAAGGATAGGAAGACACAGAGAGAGAGAGGCGACTGAACTCCCCCTAGCAGTTCATCGCGCCAGCCAAGAACAGACCCTTGCGAGGCTGTCTTCCCTTTGTACTATTCATCATCAAGCCCAAGAGGCAATGCACCACACCACACACTGGAGTAGGGTATTACACCACCATGGTGGCCTGAACCAATATAAATCTTGTGTCTCTTGTGCTATTCAGTTTGGTAGTTTAGGTCCTAGCGATTCGGCGAGGAGCGAGCCAGTAGAGGGTTGAATCTCCGCGCGCACCCCAGTGTTCGAACCTCAAGGGTCTGCCGGAACCCGAAATCCGACAAGTTCTCCTAGTACAATTCTGACATGTTCATCATGCTCTTCCGGTGTCTTGGAGTATATCAGAATATCGTCGATGAATACCACAACAAACTTGTCCATAAACTTCATAAATACTTTGTTCATGAGGTGAACAAAATATGCGGGGGTGTTCGTTAGTCCAAATGGCATTACTGTGAACTCATACAGTCTGTATCTGGAGGTGAAGGCTGTCTTGGGGATATCTTCTGTTCGTACTTTTAATTGATGGTATCCCGACCTTAAGTCAATTTTTGAGAATACCTTGGCCTGAGCGAGCTGATCAAATAAATCATTTATCCGTGGCATCGGGTATTTGTTCTTGATTGTGACCATGTTAAGTGCTCGATAATCTATACACAATCTCAGTGTCCCATCCTTCTTCTTGGCAAATAAAATTGGTGAACCCCAAGGTTAGGAGTTGGCTCGTATATATCCTTTGTCCAGTAATTCTTTTATTTGCTTCTTCAATTCTCCCAACTCGGATGGTGCCATTCTGTATGGTTTCTTGTATATGGGCGTGGTTCCGGGTGCTAGCTCAATGTTGAATTCTATCTCTCGGTCTGGTGGCATGCCTGGTAGTTCTTCGGGAAATAAGTTTGGAAATTCACACACTACTGGAACCTTGCTTAATTCAGAAATGTCCACCTTATTCAATCTCGGTTGCCGGGATATTTTTCTCTCTTTGGCTGAAACTCTTATTGTCTTCCCGTGGTGGTGGGTGAGAATTACGGTCCGGTTGAAGCAGTCAATAAAACCTTTGTTGGTGGTTAACCAATCCATCCCTACGATGGCATCCAGTCCTTTATTTTCCAACACAATAAGGTTGGCGTGAAACTTCAATCCTTCAAACTCAATAACCACACCTTGGCAGTAACTCTGAGTAACTTGCTTAATCCCAGGGGACTTGATGATCATCGATTTTTCCAAGGGAAGCATTGAAAAATTATTTTGCAAAGCAAAACTCTTCGAAATGAAGGAGTGAGAAGCTCCAGAATCAAACAAAACCATGGAAGGTATTGTGTTGACAGGGAACGTCCCGAGTACGAATCCGGGGCATTCTCTGCTTCCTCTCTGGTCACGTGATTCAGATGACCCTTCCTGTGGTTGTTATTGGGGTTGAAATTGTTTTGCTTGGGCGCTGAATTATTGCCACCATTGTTCTGCTTTGGGGTCGAGTTCCTTGGCTTGGGGCACTGCTTGGCATAATGCCCTTCCTCCCCACAAGCGTAGCAAGTAACACCTGGGCGATATGTGAACTCCTTGTCCCGTGCATGGAAATTCTTGATTGGGCGTGAGATGTTTGTCGTGGGTTTGTGTGTCCCACCTTTCTGAAAATCCGTCTTGCTTCGATGGTTGCGAGCAAGAGTAGTCTGGTCCCTTTTGCGCTTGCGGAAATCCTCCAAGTTGCGTCTCTCATTCTCCAAGGTAATGGCCTTATCCACCAGTGTTTTGAAATCTGGGAAGGTGTGCACAACCAGCTGACATTTAAGCGCGGGTGCCAGACCGTCCAGGAATTTTTCCATCTTCTTGCTTTCAGTCATATGCTCTTCGTTGGCATAGCGAGACAACAGAGTAAACTGACTGTTGTATTCTAACACCGTCATGGTCCTTTGTTTGAGGTCATCAGACTCTCTCTTCTTGATCTTCATAACACTTTTAGGGATGTGCGCCCCACGAAAACCTTCTTTGAACTCCTCCCAGGTTATATCATTTTTTCGTTGGGGTGCATGTGTAGGAAATTTTCCCACCATGATGCAGCTGCTCCAGAGAGATAGTGCGGTTCATATAGTACTTTCTCACGGTCTGAATACTGTGCAATAATTAATTTTCTTTCCATGTCTCGAAGCCAGTCCTCGGCCTCAAGAGGTTTGTCAGTATGCGAAAATGTTTGGGGACGCGTCTTCTGTAGCTCAGACAACTTGGATTGCTGCTGATACTGTCCACGGTGATTTCCCATATTGATGACTTGGTTCATCATTTCCTGATGTTGTTGCTGACTTTGCTCATAAAGGAGGCACATTTGGGAAAGTGTTGTTTCACTGTCCTGTTGACTTGACTGCCCCTGTGTGAAATTGTTGCTTGGTTGTGTGCCATAATTTTCCTCTGGCGAAGTTGGCATGGAGCGCGTCCAAGGACGAGACATTTTTCACTCTGGGGATATATTTTGTAAAACTCATAAGAAAGGGAAAATTAGTCGCAAAAATCAATAAATGCACAAAGACGGAAAAAAATTAAATGCTCCAGGATTTTAAAAAATCGATTGCGCACGGAGAAGGACTGCTCATTACATATCTTACATGCGAGCGGTAATTATACAATACATCACTCAGGATATGCGTACATATTCCTGACATGTTATTTAGGCTAGTGCACTCCTCCCAGTTCCTACATGATGCGCAAACAAGCTACTTCTCACAACCTATGTACATATAAACATATCGTACAAGTCGGTACATCGCATGGCGGCTAAGCGTACTCAGTCGGAGATGGTAAGGATCTCCCTTGGCCTACCGAGGGTGAGGCGCAGTTAGGCTGGGGACTCAACCTCCTCCTCGCTAATAGGCTCCAGACGTGAAATGCTGTGCTGAGTAGATGGAGCGGGCGCCACGGGCGGAGCAACACGAACAGGAGTGGGTGCAATGGGTGGTGCAGTGCGGGCTGGAGTAGGCGCAATGACTTGGTTGAACTCCTCAGTGGTAGGTAGGCGACGAGCAGTTGCGAGAATGGTAGGTGAACAAGATGCCGAGAACGAGACGAAAGTCAGTGGCGGTGCGGTGTGCAGGAGCTCCCTCTTGTTGGCGTCACAGCCATGGACTGAGTCCATGCGGGCAGCCACAAGGTCATCCACCAGGTTGTTGAAGGCTTCCTCCAGAGCCCGGAGGTACTTGATAAGCATCTCAAAAGCCTCGTCTCGTTCTCCTCTGGGGCAAGAGAACGCGTAGTGACAGGTGTATGGCACGTGGCATGGAAGGTAGTGGTAACGACGAGTCTTCATCGAAGGAAGGACATCCCTGAGACGAGCTATCGCCTCACGGGCTACCATCTGCATAGCATGCTTCTCCGTAGGCATGGCTCTCCCCAAGAACCGGAAGCGGCGTAACTCAACACGCCCTCCCATGAATTGCACCGCGGCCTGGTGCATGGTCAGACTGTCGTTGACCTTGTGCTGATAGAGTGTGAAGACTGGGCGCATAGATGGCCCCATCGCGACCCGGACGATGAAGGAGAGAAGCTTGACGAACCCATCAGGCATGTTGGCGAACATCTGTGACTCGCAGTCGTTGCCAGCCATGTACAAAAGTAGGAAAAAATTCTGAGTGGTCAGATCATAAATTTATGCTGACTGTCAGAAAATGACTACATTTGCAAAAATATGAATTAGCTCTATTATGCTAATAACCGATTAGCGATCGCACCTAGTGGCTTTCTACAGTCAGCCTGGCTCTGGTACCAAGCTTGTCACGACCGGTCTTCCAATAAAATGCTTATTGAGAAACCGATCTTTTGAGTCCAGTATGAGGAAAATCCTCCTTACGGGTAGACAAAATCTTGATACAGTAAGCCAGTAGCATTAAATATATTACAGGGTCGAGATGAGGCTGCTTAACACTTTATTACAAGCACGCCAATAATTATTCATAATGGCGGATATGACACAAAGGTGTGGTGGCATACTACGGACTCGTAATAAAAGTGGTGGTGGAAATATCACAGTGGAGTGGATAACATGACTCCTAAACTGGCAGCTCATCGAGCGTCGAGGTGAGGCTCGATGAATTTATTCGGTAGCGCAAGCGGATATAATACAGTGACCAAATCCAGGATCGCACAAGACTGACTGGGACTCCTCTAGGCGTCGGACTCGCTATCGAACTCTTCATCCATGAGATCGCCTTCGTCAACATCTGGCCAAATCAACAAGCCAGGTGAGTACTTTGAAAGTACTCGCAAGATAGTTCGGACGTAAGATATAACAAATGTATGCATGAATGCGTCATGAGCAATCAGTAATGAACATTCAATTTAGTAAGACATGGTAAGTAAAAAGGGAGTCGGCCGGTAGTCTTCCCGAAATCCCCACAAAATAAGTGAAAACCGATCGGGTGTCTGGAACGGCGCCTCGAAGGGTGAACAAATAAATAATCATGCCGCAGTCGGGCGTCTAAGCGACACCACCTGAAGGGCTTATATTGAAAAGTAAAAGACATGCGTGCCACAGTCGGACGTCTGAGCGACATCGCAGAAAGGGCTTATATTGAAAGTAAATAACAAGCGTGCCATAGTCGGACGTCTGAGCGACATCGCAGAAAGGGTTTTTATCAAAAGTAAATAACAAGCGTGCCACAGTCGGACATCTGAGCGACATCGCAGAAAGGGCTTATATCAAAAGTAAATAACAAGCGTGCCACAGTCGGACGTCTGAGCGACATCGCAGAAAGAGCTTATATCAAAAGTAAATAACAATTGTGCCACAGTCGGACGTCTAAGCGACATCGCAGAAAGGGCTTATATCAAAAGTAAATAACAATCGTGCCACAGTCGGACGTCTAAGCGACAACGTAGAAAGGGCTTATGTCAAAAGTAAATAACAATCGTGCCACAGTCGGACGTCTGAGCGACATCGCAGAAAGGGCTTATATCAAAAGTAAATAACAATTGTGCAACAGTCAGATGGCTAAGCGACATCGCAGAAAGGGCTTATATCTCATCATTCAAGTCTGATAAATTCACAAGGATATAATACTCATAAGAAATATTCAACACACAACAATAAACGGGTTAGTCCATCCACAGGAATAAACATTTAACCGGACTTCACACTCATGTGGTACACCAGAGTTTTGTCACTGAGACTGACACTTGACAAGATAAGTTTAACATAGTATTTGGACATGGATAAGATGATTCATAGAATTTTTGACTCTGCAGAGTTTGTACTAAAATACCCACAGCCAACAGATTTCCGTAGTCACGAGGACTAGTTCCGTTTACGGTATTTCGGAAGAAACACATCTAACCAGTACACACCCATCCCACCTCACGATGCCAGAAATCACCCTAGACAGCGTTCAGAAAAAACTTTGAGACGGGGAGATCACAATCTCGAATAGCATGGGATCAAATTTATATACATGCGCTCTAAGGGGTGCCCCCCTCTTGGTCCCAACCGAAAACACCCAAGCCCCCTGACCGGATGACTGGCTTTAATCCAGGGCCATGGAACCATCATCACGGCCTCTCGATTTGGTGTGTACCAGGAAAGCGGTTTGCAACTTACTAAGCCATATCCCTTGCGGAAAACATGTGGTGGTACAGGAAGGGAAAACGGATGGAAACTGGACTGAATCATGTTGACACTGGAGACAAATAGTCTGGCATAAGACTGGCATGCTACAACACTGCCATCTTACCCATTCTCATGCCATCACATGGCCATGCAAACTCATATCCAACAACTCATGGATTTTCGAAAACTCACTTGCCTCATCTTTGCATGTAACATAACATTCATCGAGATGCTCATAAACATGCCATGAAACTACTTAATGCAAACATGCCAAAGACACTCATCATATCAAAAGTTCAAACATGCTTGCCTGGTTCGGAGTAGTCGGAGTCTAGCTTGGCGAGGTTCGCGGTTCCGTCACCTCCTTCGATATCTACGGTATAAAGAAACATACGCGCTAACGTAAATACCGTGAGGTGCACAAAAGTATTCCAAATATTTTTCAAATAAACATGATAAAAAACTAGACAAAAATTTAAAGAGGTCAAAAAAAGAATCAATCAAAAATCCTTTTCTGTCTAAAAGTTATTAGGGTTTTAATCCAGGGACCTTTCTGTTATGAAACAGAAACTTCTCAGGGGGCTGAACACAAAAGACCAGAAAAACGCTTCAGACGGAAAGCGTATTTGCCGGAATACGTTTTCAGAAAACGTTTCGAAAAAATAAAAGAGAGGCTGACAGACGTGTCCCACCCGTCATGTTTGAATTTTCAAACGGGGAGAACAGAGCTCGTCGGTGCCCGAGAGCTGCGGTGGTCGCCGGCGGCGATCCACGGTGAGGCAGGGGGATCGGGTGGTACCTACGTGCTCAGCGTGTCCTTCCGCGTCGGTGGGTGGTGTTGGTGGTCGTCGGCGAGCACCACGTCGACGGCCGCCCTTGCTTCGGCGGACGTCGGCTCGGGTGGAGTTGGATCTCGTCGGGGAGTGCTGCGGAGGTCAAATTGAAGCTGGGGTTAGCTCACTTGGTGCTCGAGGAGGCTACTGACGCGGTTTGGGCGTCGGGGATGGCCTTACTGGAGTGGATCGAGACGGTGGCCGAGGCGGATTGGGGCGGCCGGAGTTGGGGGAGGAGACCTCCTCGAGGTCCTCCTAGTAGTTTGGCGGGGTGTTTGTGGGGTGCAGTGGTGGTGCGTGCTCGAGAGCGAGCTCGGGGCCTCTTTTTATAGGCGATCCGAGGCGGTGGCCATGAACGGGGATCTTCGGAGATGGTTACGGCGGCACAGAGCTTGGTCGGGGAGTTTAGGGGGTTGGGCGTCAACGTGGAGATCCACTGGTCCCATTTAGGTGCTAACCAGGTTTGGATTAGGTGCTCTGGGTGGCTTCGACGGAACGGGGCGGCGCGGGCCCGTCGGTAGCAGAGGGCGTGCCCTGTGCTTGCCGAGCCACGGCGACGGTGCTGCGGGGTGCGCTAGCATGTATGAGGCCACGCGGAGGGCAAGGGGGTGTTGGGCGGCGCCGGACGGCGTGGCGAGCTGGCTCTGGCTCCCGTTGGCCGCCACGGGTGGCTCTGCCACCGTAGAAGCTGCCGGCGTCAGCGATGCTCGCCGCCACCGACACCTGCGTCCGTCCAAGAGGGCGTGCGGTGCTCTGGTCAAGGAGGAGAGGCCGTGCGCAACGCACCAGGGTGCACGGGTGATCGATGACAAGCCACTGACGAAAAACGACACTGACTGAACTCTGAAACTCTGAACTTTCTGAAAGTGCATAGTAACAGTGTCGGCCAAGTGTTCTACGAAATAATTTTGGCATGTGGGAAATTTTCCTTGAGCCGATCTTTGGTGGGGTGGCCTCTCATTGCATCTGGGGCTGCCTGAATTTTGGTAGAATTTTTGGAGAAGAGAAGATATGATTTTCACCAAATTTGGCAAATCTGGTCCAAACTTGTAGAGGTTGAAACTTGAAAATTTTGAAAAGAGAAAGAGTGGATCCTGATGGATCTAGGTTGGTGCTGCTAAGGACTACCCAGAGGAGTTGGTTTGAGATCAAAACTCGAAGGAATTCAGGTACTTGCTTTGTAAATCACCTAGGCTTAAAATAAATTACAGTATTGTTTTGGGAAATAAAATAAATGAAATAAAATCCAAAAATGGGTTGGACTTGTTGGAACAGAAAGTTTAGATTGCTCCGAAGAGGAAGGAGGGGTTTGGGAGGTTTTACCACATGGGGCATGGTAAAACCATGGGAGGTTTCAAAATGAAAGAAGCCCCAAAACTCATAGGGTTTCTTTTTTTCTGTGAAAGAAAATAATTTTCAAGAAAATGTATTTTAGGAGGGAACAATCAGAAGGAAGGTTTTTAATAACCAAACACCAGTGTTGAAGAAGATACAAAAATAAAATCCTTGCTATGGGAAAAGTTTGAGAGAGAGGTTTTTGGAAGGATTTGAATGACCTTCTTCAAATCGAACAAAGTTTTTGTTGAAAACCAAATAAAAATTTTTGGAGTGTCACAGCTCCCGCCATGGTCCCTGCTAAGGGGGCCTCCTCTTATACCATTGCTCAAATGCGGAGGACTTGGTCGGACAGATGCTGCGCTTTGACGAATGAGGGCTTCTCCCTGTGGGCCATGAGGGGCCTCGCAAGAACCCTTTTGTGGTGACCCCCGTGCTTTCCCTTCAAACGATGGCGGTGACGCGCGCACCATCGGCCGCTCCCGAGGTGCCCCCGGGAGGTCGGACGCCTCCTGATGTCCCAGAGACGGCCCTTGGTGGCCAGGCGCCACCAGATGCTCCTGAGGTGCCTCCTGACGGCCCTGAGGATGTCCCGAGGGTAGCCCCGTCTGCAACCGCGATAGCCTCCACTACCTCCGGGGGCAATGCGCCCCCTCCGACATGCCTCCTCCATTCGTGAAGGTCTCCCGCAGGAGGAGCCTCGGGAGCTGCCATGGTGTCACCCCAGGGGGCCTGAAATAGAGGATTTCGATCGCCGATGATGAGTAAGTACCTTTTCCCTTGGGTTCTTGTGTGACGGGTTCCCTCCTAACATTTGCCCTTCAGGCTTCCTCCTTCCTTGACGATGAGCCTGATCTTGACGCGCTCTTCGAGAGCCCCAGAGCCGGTCGCCGCCCCAAGCCTCCTAAAGCAGGCGGCCGCCCAGGAGACGACGCTATCCCGGGAGCCGCTGTCACCGGAGGAAGATCCGAGCCCACTCTCCCGGCGCCTCTCTGCTATGGCAGCCCCTGTGTTGCGGAGGCCACATCGAGGGGCCTTCCGATGTTCCTTGGTAGCAGCTGGGCGTCTCATGTGGCGGCTTCATCTTCAAGCGGCAGAGGTGCCCCATACTACGTGGAGCCCGAAGCCCGAGGGGTGGCCGAAGAGGCTCCGGCCACCGAGCCCTGGCCAGGGATAGGCGAATTACCCACTCTTCTACGGCAAGCCATGCCGCTGAAGAGAGCCCCGGCCAGGCGCTGGAGCTTGCACGTGGGCGGAGCACCGTCCGCCACAACCTCCTCCAGGTAGCTGTAGGCGCGCTTGGCCGGCTTGGAGAAGAACTTGTTGCTGTCGACTCTCGCCTTGAGGTGGAACATCTCCATTTTGCGTGCGAGTGGCATCACCTAAAGGTTGTGGTCAAGCTTGCGCCCATGCATCATGAGCGCACCCGCGTGAATGTCGAGGTGTCCCTTGCGGCCTCTCGTGAGGCCTGCACTCGCGCTCAGGAGGGGCCGCGCGCCGCGGAACAGCGCCATGAGGCAGCCGAGGAGCGCGAGAAGGAGCTTCGAGCCTTGAATGCTGATCTCGAATGGCAAGTCCAGACACGCAAGGCCGCCCGGTGCGGCCAGGCGGGGCCCTTCCCAACACGACCGAGGCTGAGGGTCGCAAGGAGGCGCTGGCATTTGAGGCGATTGTGCAAAGCTGAGCGCGACCGACTTGAGGTGATGGAGCGTGAAGTGACTTCGGACGAGGAGGCCCTTGCTTCCTGAGAGGCGTAAATTTAGCTGGAGGTTGACCAAAAGGTGGCAAGGATTTGCGAGTCCCCTGTCATGGAGTATCGCTGGAAGTTGGAGCTTTAGGAGCCCCGCTTCAAGCGACGGCAGGCCAACCTGCAAGGCAAAGCCGGTGCTCTCCAAGCCCAGCTTGCCGCGGCAGAGCGGCACTGGAAAGTCATCGAGGAAGAAGGGCATCAAGCCGATTGATCTATTGGGCGTGGTCCGAAGACTCCAAAAGATGGCCGGCAGCTCCATGATCCAGCAGCCGGCCGAGCGCTCCAGCCAGGGCTTGATGCCGGATAGGATGAGGCCGTTTGCTCACTCCACCTTGCCATTTGACTTTGGGTGGGAAACGGACGTAAGGTCCAGTCAGATGCCCTGATTTGCGCAGAAACAGGCCAAGCTGCCTTTAGTGAAGTTTGTGCCGTTGTCGGTGGTGATGCTGTGGGCGACGCCATATCAAACGGTGATGTCCGCAATGAACGTGACGGCTGACGAGCCGTTTAGCTTCTTGATTGGCTTGGCTTCAATCCACTTTGTGAACTTGTCCACGAAGACCAGCAGATGAGTCATGTTGCCGCGTGCTATCTTGAATGGCCCACCATGTCCAAACCCCACACGGCAAAGGGCCAAGTGATGTGGATGGTCTTGAGGGCGGAGGAGGCTGGTGTTTCTTGGTGCTGAACTTCTGGCATCCCTTGCACCTCCTGACCAACTCTTTGGTATCGTCCAAAGCAGTCGGCCAGAGGAAGCCGTGGCAAAAGGCTTTGGCCACACGAGACCTGTAGGCGGAATGGTGGCCACATTCGCCTTGATGAATGTCCCTGAGGATGTACATGCCCTTCTCCAGCTCCACGCAGTGCTGGAAGACACCAGTCACGCTGCTGCTGGCGAGCTCTCCATTGATGATGGAGTAGGCTCTTGCCTGGCATTGGATCTGCCGGGCCAGTACTTCGTCGGTTGGGTGCACGTGGCTCAAAATAAAATCATAGATGGGCTATGCCCAAGAAGATGCCTCCACCACCGTGAAGACTACAACTGGCACTAGGGTGGCCAGGTTGGGAGGCGGCAGGCTGGAGCCGGCCACTCCTGGTGGCGTTGATGAAGTCCTTGGGCCGACTGCAGCAGTCCTCGGACCGGGTGCTGGAGTCCCCGGGCCGGGTGCGGGTGCTAAAGGTCCCGGCCCACTTGCCAAAGTCCCCGGGCTGACTGCTAAAGTCCCCAAGCCGGATCTGGCTGCTAGAGGCTTAGCTGGCACGAACATAGACTCTGATTCTGGCGAGGGCTTGATAGACAGCTTGCGCAGGCACTCGAGGGAGACGCCGGCTGGAATGGCCTGCCGGGTGGAGCCAATGCACGCAAGGGTGTCGGCTGCTTCATTGTTGCCCCGTGTTACATTGATGAACTCATGCCCATCGAAGTGCCCGCTCATCTGCTGGACGAGGAAGCGGTAGCTCGCCATGTTGGCATCCTCAATGTCCTAGTTGCCAGACAACAGTTAGACCACCAAGTCCGAATCGCCGTAGCATAGGATGCGGCGGATGCCAATCTCCTTGGCCACCTAAACCCCATAGATGAGTGCCTCATACTCGTCTACGTTGTTGGAGGTGGCGAAGTGGATTTGCAGTGTGTACTTCAGCTTGTCGCCTTTGGGAGAGGTGAGGACGATGCCGGCTCCCAAACTGGTGCGCATCTTTGAGCTGTCGAAGTGCATCCGTCAACGCGTGAAATCCGGCGCTGGCGGCAGGTACTGGGTCTCGGCCCAGTCTACTAGGAGGTCGGCCGGTGCTTGGGAGTTGATGGCGGTGCAGGGCTGGTAGAGGATGGTGTGGGAAGCCAGCTCGTTGGCCCAGTTTGCCATCCGGCCTGAGGCATCTCTGTTGCCCATGATCTCAGCAAGGGGGGCAGTATAGACGACCGTGATGGAATGCTCCTGGAGGTACTGCTTCTGCTTCTTGGCGGCAAAGTACATGCCATAGCACGTCTTCTGATAGTGGGGATAGTTCTGCATGGATGCAGACACCACCTCACTTAAGTAGTAGACTGGCCTCTGGACCGGCTGCGCCTTGCTGGCTTCTGCTCGCTCGATGACAATCATCGTGCTAATAACCCGGTTGGTGACGGCGATGTAGAGGAGCATCGGTTCCTTGGCAGCCGGTACAACCAGGATAGGCGGTGTGGACATCATACGCTTGAGCTGGAGTAAAGCTTCATCCACCTGGTCTGTCCACTCAAAGCACGTGGTTTTCTCTATAAGCTGGGACAGTGGGAGCGCCTTCTTGCCCAGCCAGCTGATTTACCGGCTGATGGACGCTAGGCACCCAGTGAACTTTTGAACGTCACGCAACTTGGTGGGTCTGTTCATCCGCTCGATGGCCTTGATCTTCATGGGGTTGCACTCGATCCCACGCTCAGAAACAAGGAAGCCAAGGAGCTGGCCGGTTGGTACTCCAAAGACGCACCTCTCTGGGTTGAGCTTGATCTGGAAGCGACACAAATTGTCAAAGGTCTCCTTGAGATCCTCCATGAGGGTGTCGCACTTCTCCGTCTTCACCACAATGTCATCCACATAGATGTGGGCATTGCAGCCGAGTTGCTTCAGGAGGCACTTCTACATGCAGTGCTGGAAGGTTGCACTGGCATTCCTCAAGCCAGACATCATGGTGATGTAGTAGAAGGCGCCGAATGGGGTGATGAAGGTGGTCTTCAGGAGGTCGGCCGGGTCCAGCTTGATCTGGTGCTAGTCGGAGTAGGCATCCAGGAAGGACAGCAGCTCACAGCCGGCTGTAGAATCAATCACTTGGTCGATCTGAGGCAAGGCAAACGGATCCTTGGGCCAGGCTTTATTGAGGCTTGTGTAGCTGATACACATGCCCACTTGTTGTTGTTCTTCAAAACGAGGACTGGGTTGGCAAGCCAGTCCAGGTAGAACACTTCCATGATGAAGTCGGCTGCCAGAAGCCGGGCGATTTCTTCACCAACTGTCCTTCTCTTCTGATAGGCCACAGAGGGGTTGCTTGACCGGTTTAGAATCCGGCCTCACATGTAACTTGTGCTCCGTGAAATCCTTCGAAACACCCAACATGTCATTGGGAGACCAGCAAAGATGTCCCGATTCTCACGGAGGAAATCGATGAGCTCGCTTTCCTATTTTCTGTCAAGGTTTGACCCTATGACAGCGAACTTATCCGGGTGCGCCGGGTCCAAGATAATCTGCTTGGTTTCGTTGGCCGGCTAGAAGGAGGCCTCACCTTCAACATCCTTAGGGTCAGCGGGCATTTCTATCTTCTTGGCAGCCTTGGCAATGACGATGGACTTGGCCAGCCGGGAGCTAGCGGCAGCGGACTCTAGCAACTTATTGTAGTCGCCGGCAACGGTGATGATGCCCTTGGGACCCGACATCTTGGCCTTTAGGTAAGCCTAGTGCAGGACCATCATGAACTTGGCCAGCACAGGATAGCCCTAGAGCGCGTGGTAGGGGCTGTCCAAGTTGACCACTTCGAACCAAATGGGCTCGCGGCGGAAGTGGGACTTGTCACTGAATAGGACGCCAATCTTGACCTTGCCAATTGGAGAGCAGGAAGGCCCGGGGACGATGCCATGGAACACGGTCCGATTGGGCTGGAGTTACTTCTCTTTGATGCCCAGCTTCTCCATGGTGTCGCGGTAGAGGATGTTGATATTGTTGTCGTCGTCTATCAGAACCCGGCAGAAACGGCAAGCCCGCCTCTCTGTTGGTAAGGTGGACTCTAGCACCATTGCATACGCACCCGGTGCGGACATCTCAATCGGGTGGTCATCACGGCTCCAGGTGACGGGCCTCTCGGACCAGTGCATCAATTGGAAGACTTCTGAGGTGACAACATTCACCTCGTGGTGTTACTGCCACTAGTTGTGCCTATTGTCTGCCTCACTGGTAAAGATGATGTTGGTGGCGTTCTCGTTCGGGAACTCATCTTGGAGCATGCCAGCAGGACGGGCCGGCTGGCGGAGGAGGTGGCAAGGCCTCTCCCTTAGCGATCCGGGCGAGCCAGTTGCACTTCCGGGTGGTGTGCTTGGACAGCTTCACGCAGCTATGGAACTTGCATGGTACATCGAGGGCTTGCTCGAAGGAGAAGTCAGGCTGTCAGGTACACTTGCCGCCCCGCTGACGCTTGGAGTCGGCCCCCACATCAGGGGATGCGCCGGTGCTGGTGCGGACAGGTGCATCGGGCTGGCTCGGCAAACCAGTCGTGACGTGCTTGCTGGAGAGGAAGAGGGTTCCCGTCTAGAACATGTGTCTGGTGGATGCCGCGGATGTCCCCACGATGGGTGCCAACTATCGTGGTAATCTCGCGTCAAATGCCAGGCGGTGGCTTATTATGGATGGGGCCAGAAGAACGTCGTCGTGTCTTGGAGGCGTGAGCGAGCACGAGCTTGATCGGACATAAGATGTACCCACGTACAGGGCTCTTCGGAGAGATGAAACCCCTACTCCTGCTCTGCGGAGTCTCCGCATGGTGACTATAATCAATATGAGTACAAGGATGCTCCTAGAGCTGTATTGCTAGAGGAGGAAGAAGAGCAAGCCTAGCACTCTTCTCCTTAGCTATTGTGGGAACTGATGTTGGAACACTTTGCATGGATGAGCCCTGGAGGGTTTTATAGGCCAACCCCCCAGGGGTACAATGGTAATACGGCCGGGTGTAGGACCCGGCTGTCAATATCTATGGTTGCCGGGTTCTCCGCTCGCTACTGGGGCTCGCCTCTAGAGGGACCCACCGGCTGCCGGGAATCCCGCCAATAGGTGGGGCCTGCTGCATGCGGGCCCCGCTGACGGCTCTTCGTTGTAGCGCTACCCACGCTGACAGAGGCCGTGTCGGGGGCCGCATGGCTACAATGCCGTGCTGGGTGGGTCGGCGGCCGCCTAGCGGCGCATATTGTAGCCATGCCTGGCCGGAATTTGGGGGGAGCATGTGACACTGTTGCCATGCTCCAGCTTGTCACTTGGTCAGGCTTAGACTCTGAGGGAGAGGATGGGCCACCTGCTGGGGGCCGACCCATGCCCAAGCCGTCTTTTGGGAGCACGCTGTCGTCTGTAGGCCGGCCGCGTGGCACTAGCCGGGTCTGGTAGCCAGCCGTGAGACCAGTCGGCTTGAGGGGCTTAGCTTGCGCCGATGTCTTGAAATGTCTTTGAGTGTGGATGAGGCTACCCGGGGTCTATTCCCCCGACAGGTAGCATAGTAGTATGGTAGTTTGATAGTAGTAACAATAATACTGACAATAATGGTAACAGTAGTAGTAGTAGTTTTATAGCAATAGTGGTTACAACAGCAACAGTAGTAACTTAGCAAAGATCAATATGTGAAAAGCTCATATGCATTGGATCAGTGATTACGTTAGATAACATTCATCATGTAACACTTACAACCTAGGGCGACATAGAACTAGCTCCAATTCATCAATGTAATGTAGGCATGTATTCTGCATATGGTCATACGTGCTTATGATATGAACTTGCATGACATCTTTTGTCCTACTCTCCTGTGGCAGAGGGATCCATAAGTAAACTAAGGGATATTAAGGCCTCCTTTTAATAGAGAACCAGAACAAAACATTAACACACAGTGAATACATGAACTCCTCAAACTACGGTAATCACCACAAAGAATCCCAATTATTGTCACCTTGGGGTATGCGGATCATAACACGTAATAGGTGCATATAACTTGCAAGATTGGATCAAGAACACAAATATATTCATGAAAACATAAAGGGTTTAGATAGGAAATCATGGCACTCGGGCCCTAGTGACAAGCATTAACCATAGCAAAGTGATATCACTATCAATCTCAGAACATAGTGGATACTAGGGATCAAGCCCTAACAAAACTAACTCAATTACATGATGAATCTCATCCAACCCATCACCGTCCAACAAGCCTACGAAGGAATTACTCACTCTCTGTGGTAAGCATGTTGAAATTGGTGATTGAGGAAGGTTGATGATGATGACGCCGTCGAATCCCCCTCTTTGAAGCCTAGAACAAACTCCAGATCAGCCCTCCCAATGAAGAACGGGAGGTGGTGGTGGCTCCGTATCGTAAAATGCGATGATTCCGTCTCCCTAATTTTGTTCTTGGCGGATAGGTACTCATGGAGTTCGAGTTAGGGTTTCGGGGGCTGCCAAGGGCCCACAAGCCTGAGGGGCACGCCCCCTGGGCTTGTGGCGCCCTGGTGGTCCTCCTTTGGTAGTTTCTTCCACCAATATTTTTTATATATTCTGAAATAATTCTCTGTAAATTTTTAGCTCAATCCGAGAACATTTATTTATGCACAAAAACAACACCATGGAAATTCTGCTGAAAACATCGTTAATCCGGGTTAGTTCCATTCAAATCATGCAAATTAGAGTCCAAAACAAGAGCAAAAGTGTTCGTAAAAGTATATACGTTTGGGACGTGTCAACTCCCCCAAGCTTCACTCATTGCTTGTCCTCAAGCAATTCAGTTGACAAACTGAAAGTGAAAAAGCAAAACTTTTACAAACTCTTCTCGTTCTTGTTGTTGTAAACATGTTTAACTAATGTTCAAGTTTTCAGCAAGGATTATGAACTAACCATATTCATGATAACATTTAGGTCTCACATTTACTCATGCCAATGACATAACCAACTAGCAAACAATAATAAAATATCTTGGATGCCAACAATTTGTCAAAACGATCATGCTATAATATGATAACATGGTATCTCACTAGCCCTTTCGTAGACCACAAAACATAAATATAGAGCACCTCTGGAGTTCAAGCAACGAATAAACATTGTAATTCATGGTACGAACCAGTCATGTCACAATCAACATGAACTATACTCAATGCATAAGAATGACAATAGTGCTCTCCAACTGGTGCTTAAATGAGAGGGTGATGACTCAACGATAAATGTAAATGGACAGGCCATTCACAGAGGGAAGTAGGGATTTGTGGAGGTGCTAGAGCTCGATGCTTAAAACAAAGATAAATATATTATTGAGAGGTATGTTGGGCCCCATGTTTTAGGGGGAGGCTTACATAAAGTGCCCCTCCGCCAAATGAATGCTGTTATTACAATGGGTTTAAAGGGGGATTTAAGGACGATCGTTACTGGTAATGGGCGCATTAATTACACTTGATGAGGGCGGAAGCATGTCCTGACTGTTGCGGTTCCAGGGAGCCTCCTGGTCTTCATCATCCGAGTGTTGACACGTTCGGTCGAGTGAAGGAGTCCAGTCGAGTGGAACTCTATCCTCCAAGTGGCTCATCTGGTTGCAGAGCATCTGAATGCTGGCCTGGCCCTGGGGCCCAATATGAGGTGTATGGTGTCCTAGGGTGGAGTCTGTAGGTCAGGCATGTTACCCTACCCTTAGTCCATGTCCCCATCATTAGCCCCATAATCGATCAAGGTTAAGTAGGTCGAGTCGGGATGATTTTCCAAGTAAGCCGAGTGCTACGGAGGCGCTCAAGGGATCCCATTGGTCATGATGGTCTCGCACTCGCATGACGTCTTGATGGATTCTGGATTACACGGCGCCCGAGTGACGGTTCTGCTCTGAACCCAAGCCAGATGAGCAGTGTCTTCATCCAAGTGAAACGAGCCTTCGTGCCTCGGGTGGCCGACCGAGCCCGAGCATTTTTGGAAGGGCCTTAAAGAGTAAGCAATCGGATTACCAGCGACCCTAGATTTTGCGGGATTCAAAATTGGGGATGTGCTGGCACGAATGGTTGTGATGCGATGAGTGTGGGAAGTGGGATGTGACGCCTCAATTTTTGACCAAGTTTTCATGATGTATGCGGGATCTCCACTAGCGAGATTCGAGGAGATTTGCGGGCCGTAATCCAATGGTCAGGATCGGCGAGCGGAGAGGTCTCATGTCTACTACACAACCTTCTTCTAGTAGACGTTGTTGGGCCTCCAAGTGCAGAGGTTTGTAGGACAGTAGGAAATTTCCGTCAAGTGGATGACCTAAGGTTTATAAATCCATGGGAGGCATAGGATGAACATGGTCTCTCTCAAACAACCCTGCAACCAAATAACAAAGACTCTCTTGTGTCCCCAACACACCAATACAATGGTAAATTGTACAGGTGCACGAGTTCGGCGAAGAGATGGTGATACAAGTGCAATATGGATGGTAGATATAGGTTTTTGTAATCTGAAAATATAAAAACAGCAAGGTAAGTAGTGATAAAAGTGAGCGTAAACGATATTGCAATGGTAGGAAACAAGTCCTAGGGTTCATACTTTCAGTAGTGCAAGTTCTCTCAACAATAATAACATTATTAGATCATATAACAATCCCTTCACATGCAACGAAGGGTCACTCCAAAGACACTAATAGAGGAGAACAAACGAAGAGATTATGGTAGGGTACGAAACCACCTCAAAGTTATCCTTTCTGATTGATCTATTGAAGAGTCTGTAGTAAAATAACACGAAGCTATTCTTTCCGTTCGATCTATCATAGAGTTCGTACTAGAATAACACCTTACGACACAAATCAACCAAAACCCTAATGTCACCTAGATACTCCAGTGTCACCTCAAGTATTTGTGGGCATGATTATACGATATGCATCACACAATCTCAGATTCATCTATTCAACTAACACAAAGTACTTCAAAGAGTGCCCCAAAGTTTCTACCGGAGAGTCAAGACGAAAATGTGTGCCAACCCCTATGCATAAGTTCATTGAAACCGCAAGTTGATCACCAAAACATACATCAAGTGGATCACGTGAACATCCCATTGTCACCACAGATAAGCACGGCAAGACATACATCAAGTGTTCTCAAATCCTTAAAGACTCAATCCGATAAGATAACTTCAAAGGGAAAACTCAATTCATCACAAGAGAGTAGAGGGGGAGAAACATCATAAGATCCCACTATAATAGCAAAGCTCGCGATACATCAAGATCGTATCACCTCAAAAACACGAGAGAGAGAGAGAGAGATCAAACACATAGCTACTGGTACATGCCCTCAGCCCCGAGAGTGAACTACTCCCTCTTCGTCATGGAGAGCGCCGGGATGATGAAGATGGCCGGAACAGGCTCCCGAGAGGTTTTTGATGGCTACAGAGGCTTGCGGCGGCGGAACTCCCGATCTATTGTGTTCCCCGAAGGCTTTAGGTTATATGGACTTATATAGGCGAAAGAAGTCGGTTGGGGGAGCCACGAGGGGCCCATGAGGGTGGGGGCGCGCCCAGGGGAGGTGGGCGCGCCTCCCTGCCTTGTGGCCACCTCGAAGCTTCCCTTACGTGCACTCCAAGTCCCCTGGATTGCTTCCGTTCCAAAAATAACTTTCCCAAAGGTTTCATTCCGTTTGGACTCCGTTTGATATCCCTTTTCTTCGAAACACTAAAATAGGCAAGAAAACAGCAATATGGGCTGGGCCTCCGGTTAATAGGTTTGCCCAAAAATAATATAAAAGTGCTATGAAAAGCCCATAAACATCCAAAATAGATAATATAATAGCATGAATGCTTCATAAATTATAGATACATTGGAGACATATCAGCATCCCCAAGCTTAATTCCTTCTCGTCCTCGAGGAGGTAAATGATAAAAGAAATAATTTATGAAGTGTGAATGCTAGCAGGTGCACAAGTTTGATCAATGATAATTTAAATCACCCTTTCTAGCATGATTATATGTCATGATAGTAGTTCATCTTATAAAACTTCTCAAGATCAAGTAACAAGCTATTCACATATTAAAGCATAGACCATAAACTTCTTTGAAAACTAGCAAACTTCATTCTCAGTCATCAAACAATTACAATTCATCTTATTTTCAGGAAGGGTCTTTGTCAAAGCTTTGATTTAGCAAACTCCACATACTCAACTATCATATAGTCTTCCATGATTGCTACCACTCAAATCATATTCTTAGAACAAGTAGCATCCATCGAACAGAGAGAAAGATAGGGGCTTAGTGTTTTGCCTCCCAACTCACTTATCATATAGATAATTGTCAACAGTAATAATTCATTATAAAATATATTTGCATGGCCATATATGCTTAGACCATTCCCCAACACACGATGGTTGCCAACTAAAGAGTAGGTAGGAATGATAAGGAATACTACTGACTCTTGCATAAAAGTAAAAGATAGGCCCTTCACAGAGGGAAGAAGGGATTTGCAGAGGTGCCAGAGCTCGATTTTGAAATAGAGATGAAAATAATTTTGAGATGTGTGCTTTCATTGTCAACATAACAACCAAGAGTTCCCAATATCTTCCATACTACATACATTATAGGCGGTTCCCAAACAGAATGGTAAAGTTTTTACTCCCCCTCCACCAATAATCATCAATCCATGGCTTGCCTGAAACAATGGGTGCCTCCAACTAACATCAAACCTGGGGGAGTTTTGGTTGCAATTATTTTTGATTTGATTTTGATATTTTGATCATGGGACTGGGCATCCCAGTTACCAGCCATTTTTCTCGTGAATGATGAGCGAAGTCCACTCATCTTGAGAATAACCCACCTAGCATGAAAGATACTGACAGCCCCTAGTTGCTACATGAGCGATTCGAGCATACAAAACAGAATATTATTTGAAGGTTTAGAGTTTGGCACATGCAAATTTACTTGGACTAGCAGGTAAATACCGCATATAGGTAGGTATGGTGGACACTCATGGAAGAAACTTGGTTCAAGGGATTTGGATGCACAAGCAGTATTCCTGCTTAGTACAGATATTTTGGCTAGCACAGGATTTTAAAAAGCAAGCACCACATGTTGGAGGATCTATAACAATTTAACTTCTATACAAATATACCCAAGCATAACTCATTACGTTGTCTTCCTTGTCCAACTTCAATTAATTTGCTCAAGTTTGAAAATAATTAATGCGGCTCACAGTCATAGAAGATGTCTAAGATAGTATATTTATATGTGAAATCTCTCTTCCTTCAATATTCTTTCATGAATTGTTCAAATGACCAATACAATGTTTGCTAACTTTCAATAAATTTACCACCTCTACTTCTTAGATGTGAAGTCATTACTCCCAACAGGGTAAGCATATGAAACAAATATAATTTCAGATTTATGACATTCAACTCATTCAACCATTTACTCATAGGATATAAGTGAAGCACGCGAGTAAATGACAAACTACTCCAAAAAGATATAAGTGAAGATCAATGAGTAGCTAAATAATTATGTAACTATGTGAAGACTCTCTCTCATGTAAGAATTTCATATCTTGGTATTTTATTCAATCAGAAAGGAAAACAAAATAAAACAAAATGACGCTCCAAGCAAAACACATATCATGTGGTGAATAAAAATATAGATCCAAGTAAAGTTACCGATGAAGGAAGACGAAAGAGGGGATGCCATCCGGGGCATCCCCGAGCTTAGGCTCTTGGTTGTCCTTGAATATTACCTTGGGGTGCCTTGGGCATCCCCAATCTTAGCCTCTTCCCACTCCTTATTCCACAGTCCATCGAATCTTTACCCAAAACTTGAGAACTCCACAACACAAAACTAAACAGCAAACTCGTAAGATCCATTAGTATAAGAAAATAAATCACCACTTATGCACTGTTGTGAACTCATTCTAAATTCATATTGATGTTAAACCTACTGTATTACAACATCTCTATGGTTCATACCCTCCGATACTACTCATAGATTGATCAAAATAAGCAAACAACACATAGAAAACAGAATCTGTCAAAAACAGAACAGTCTGTAGTAATCTGTATCAAACGTATACTTATGGAACTCTAAAACTCCTACCAAATTAGGAAGTCCTAAGAAATTTGTGTACCAATCCAGAGCAAAAATAATCAGATAAAAATCACGTTTCTGTGAATTATAAAAACTAATTTACTTGGTGCAAAAGTTTCTGATTTTCAGCAGGATCAACACAACTATCACCGTAAGTTATTCTAAAGGTCTTACTTGGCACTTTATTGAAACAAAATCTATAAAACATGATTACTACAGTAGCATAATCATTAGGACACACAAAAACAGTAAAGGTAAATATTGGGTTGTCTCCCAACAAGCGCTTTTCTTTAATGCCTTTCTAGCTAGGGATGATGATGACAATGATGCTCACATAAAAGATAAGAATTGAAACATAACGGGAGCATCATGAAGCATATGACTAGCACATTTAAGTCTAACACACTTCCTAAGCATAGGGATTTTGTGAGCAAACAACTTATGGGAACATTAATCAACTAGCATAGGAAGGTAAAACAAGCATAGCTTCGAAAATTTCAACACATAGAGTGGAAACTTGATATTATTGCAATTCCTACAAGCATATGTCCTCCCTCATAATAATTTTCAGTATCATCATGAATGAATTTAACAATATAACCAGCACCTAAAACATTCTTTTCATGATCTACTAGCATAGAAATTTTATTACTCACCACATAAGCAAAATTCTTCTCATTCAGAATAGTGGGAGTATCATAAGAGACTTGAATACAATAAATTGTTTCCACATTAAAAGAGTAATGTTCAGAAAAAGGGTAATCATAATCATGACAAGTTTTATAAATATAATCATAACTACTTTTTATAGCATAAGTTTCATCACAATAATCACCATAAGTACCAACTTTGTTCTTATTGTAATCAATTGAAACCTCTTCCAAGATAGTGGACTCATCACTAAATAAAGTCATGACCTCTCCAAATCCACTTTCATAATTATCACAATAAGATTCAACATCCTCCAAAATAGTGGGATCATTACATCCTAAAGTTGACACTCTTCCAAACCCACTTTCATCAATATAATCATCATAGGTAAGAGGCATGCTATCATCATAACAACTTTCCATATCAAAACTTGGTAGGCTAAAAATATCATCTTCATTAAATGTAGCATCCCCAAGCTTGGGACAAACATTAATTTCAGCAAATATATTCTCAAATATGTCATCCTCATCAAACATAGCTTCCCCAAGCTTGGGCCTTTTCATATCATAAGCATAATCACTCTCATCATTAATAGTATGGATAGCACCAATAGTATAGCAATTATCATCATCACAAAGAGTAGTAGGAGCAACATCATTTGGGAGGGATACTTTTTTACCTTTGCTTCTCCGTTTTTTTCTTTTTCTTCTTCACATTATGTGTGGGTTCAACCTTATTCCTTGAGCTCCTTGTTCATCATAAGAAATAATAGGAGCATATTGGGAAGTCTCTTCCCTTTCATTAGTATTCTCTTCATCTTCTATTTGTTTTCTTGTATTTATGTAATTGGCAATATAAGGATTTTCAATGCAATTCACTGCATAATACATATAAATTTCCTCTAGATCAAAATCAAGAAGTTTATAACGGGCAAATTCTGGAAGATGCTTAGTTATACGTTTCATTTCTTCGTAACCCATAAGCAAACTAAGTTCATTATAATGTGCAAGGGAAATCAAGTCATCACAATTTTTGGACATGATTAGATCATGAAACAATTTGCATCGGATAGTTAAATGCCCACGTTCATTACAAAGTTCACAAGTACGGCAAAGGAAATTTAAATTTTCAGCACTCACATTTAGCCTTTCTTGCAACAATTTCGTTTCTAAATACTTATGCCTCTTGCAATATCTATCTTATCTATTTGGTGTGTACATGCAAACCCAATGTACTCCACAAAAATCGACATGCTTATAAGAGATATTTTCATCATGACTAGTGCAATCATCATTAGTACTATGGATATTCAAGGAGTTCATACTAACAACATTGCAATCATGCCCATCATTCAAAGATTTAGTACCAAAAATTTTATAAACTTCTTCTTCTAGCACTTGAGCACAATTTTCCCTTCCATCATACTCACGAAAGATATTAAAAAGATGAAGCGTATGAGGCTAACTCAATTCCATTTTTTTGTAGTTTTCTTTTATAGACTAAACTAGTGTTAAAACAAGAAACAAAAAGATTCGATTGCAAGATCTAAAGATATACCTTCAAGCACTCACCTCCCCGGCAACGGCGCCAGAAAAGAGCTTGATGTCTACTACACAACCATCTTCCTGTAGACGTTGTTGGGCCTCCAAGTGCAGAGGTTTGTAGGACAGTAGCAAATTTCCCTCAAGTGTATGACCTAAGGTTTATCAATACGTGGGAGGCATAGGATGAAGATGGTCTCTCTCAAACAATCCTGCAACCAAATAACAAAGAGTCTCTTGTGTCCCCAACACACCGAATACAATGGTAAATTGTATAGGTGTACTAGTTTGGCGAAGATATGGTGATACAAGTGCAATATGGATGGTAGATATAGGTTTTTGTAATCTGAAAATATGAAAACAGCAAGGTAACTAGTGATAAAAGTGAGCGTAAACGGTATTGCAATGGTAGGAAATAAGGCCTATGGTTCATGCTTTCACTAGTGCAAGTTCTCTCAACAATAATAACATAAGTATATCATATAACAATCCCTCAACATGCAACAAAGAGTCACTCCAAAGTCACTAATAGCGGAGAACACATGAAGAGATTATGGTAGGGTACGAAACCACCTCAAAGTTATCCTTTCTGATCGATCTATTCAAGAGTCCGTAGTAAAATAACACAAAGCTATTATTTCCGTTCGATCTATCATAGAGTTTGTACTAGAATAACACCTTAAGACACAAATCAACCAAAACCCTAATGTCACCTAGATACTCCAATGTCACCTCAAGTATTCGTGGGCATGATTATACGATATGCATCACACAATCTCAGATTCATCTATTCAACCAACCCAAAGTACTTCAAAGAGTGCCCCAAAGTTTCTACCGGAGAGTCAAGACGAAAACGTGTGCCAACCCCTACGCATAAGTTCATTGAACCCGCAAGTTGATCACCAAAACATACATCAAGTGGATCACGTGAATATCCTATTGTCACCACAGATAAGCACGGCAAGACATACATCAAGTGTTCTCAAATCCTTAAAGACACAATCCGATAAGATAACTTCGAAGGGAAAACTTAATTCATCACAAGAGAGTAGAGGGGGAGAAACATCATAAGATCCAACTATAATAGTAAAGCTCGTGATACATCAAGATCATATCACCTCAAGAACATGAGAGAGAGAGTGATCAACCAGTAAAGCTCGTGGTACATACCCTCAGCCCCGAGGGTGAACTACTCCATCCTCGTCATGGAGAGCGCCAGGATGATTAAGATGGCCACCAGTGAGGGATCGCCCTCCAGCAGGCTGCCGCAACGGGATCCTGAGAGGTTTTTGATGGCTAGAGAGGCTTGCGGCGGCGGAACTCCCGATCTATTATGTTCCCCGAAGGTTTTAGGGTATATGGACTTGTATAGGTGAAAGAAGTTGGTCGGGAGAGCCATGAGGGGCCCACGAGGATGGGGGGGGCGCCCATGGGAGGTGGGTGTGCCTCCCTCCCTCATGGCCACTGTCGGGGGGATGGACCCCGGGCAGGCAACGGAACCCAGATCCTCTTCAAAAACAACGGGGCTGGCACAGCCCCTCAAAACTGGCACGCGCTTGGCCGGGTTGCTCGACCCGACCAGGCTCGGCAAGCCGGCCAGACTCACCGACCCGGCAAGACACGTCGACTCGGCCCCAACAACTACCGCAAGACAGCTGAACCCAGCACGATCAAAGCTTCCTCGGCAGGCCAGCGCCACCCGTGGCGTGCTAGGCAATCCAGCCGCGGGCCACCTCCCGAACCATCCAGGCCGTACAATGGGGACGCGTCTTCAATCAACGATGAGCGAGGCAACAGTGCCCCGCCCATGCCTCTGTTCAGCGGGAACATGGCAACAGTGCCCCTCACCTGCCTGCTGATCAGGGGCGGCATGGCTACAGTGCCCCCGCCCTCACCGTTGATGATAGCAAGCAGCAACCTGACGGAGAGCACTATAGGTGACTCGACTCGGCCATGCCCTGACGATCGACAAGACGGCGCACAGGCCCCCCTAGGCACGCTGGGCCCACACCTAGGGGAACACGGCGAACCACAAGCCCTCGTCGGGACCAAGCCCGGGTCCCTGGACACCGACAATACGAACCCACCGACTTGTAACATTACCATTGTACCCCCGAGGGGTTGGTCTATAAAACCCCCAGGAGCCCACGATGATACAAAAAAAGAAAGCAAGGAAAGATATATGAGAGAAAGGCAAGTAAGCGTAGGACTAGCCACCAAACAGTGACACCGGAGAGAAGGAGCAGCCCAAGCCTCGGCTAGCTTCCTTCCTCCTTCATACAGCTCTAGGAGCAGCATTGTACTATCGATCATCCAAGTACACTCGGGAAGACTAGGGGTATTATCTCTCCGGAGAGCCCCGAACCTGGGTATGTCTGGCGTCCCGCGCCCGCTCATGCCAACCTCGCCTCTGGAGTCCACCAGCGCCCTCGAGCCTCCTCCTCTCTTTAGCCATCCCTTGGCATCTGTCGTGCGCCCACCACGATAGTTGGTGCCCACCGTGGGGCAGCTTGATGAGCTGGCGGGGAGCATGCTTCAGACGGGGCCCTTCTCCTACACTAACGAGTCCGTTGCGTTGGCGGACGATGTCGTCGGTGCCCTTGCCGCCTCCTTCGCAGCACTGCGGATCACCAATGCGTTCGCGGCCGACGAGTACCCCAGCGAGGTGCTCAGCTACTTCGATTCTCCCCTCTCCCTCGGCGGTTGCGTTTCCGCTGGGGAATGGACGTCCATGTGGAGGTCTTCGTCACCAGTGATGGCACCTGCTCCACGTCGAGCAAGACGAGGAAGGCCGCCGAAGCGAGGGCCGTTGCACGCTGTGATGAAGAGCCTCCGCATCCCCATCAACACCGATGTCGACGCCACCAACGTCACCGAGGCCTGAGCCCAGCTCGAGGAAAGGCGCCAGTAGATGCTGGACCTGTCCGAGATGCTCGCCGCCACTCAGCATCGCCTGGATGCCGCTCAGCTGGAGCGCAATGCCGCCTATGGATTCACACACGCCGCGCCCGAGCCAAGCCGGGTCGCCGACGTGCGTGCCCGGGGAGGAGCAATCGGCCGGGCCCTCGGCGCCATCCCAACCGTCTATGAGACCCCAGCGAAGATCATGCGCGCTGCCCAGGCAACCGCAGCCGGCCTGGACCAGCTCACGGGTCAGGAGCTGAAAGAACGCATCGAGCGGATGCGCGAACTCCTCCAGGCCGCCAACACCCAGGAGGACCGCCTCAACCAGCTCACCAAGCTGGTCGGATCCGGCTCCGCCCGCCTTGGTGGATCCGGCAAGCTTCTGCACAACGCTTCCTCACCACTCGGCGAGGCGCACTCCGACCGAGCCCGGACTCGGCGCGACCCGGCCGCTACAGCCGTCGGCGGATTGGGCGTCAAACCTGTCCCAGATATCCTGTGCGGACCCGGCCAGCATGGCCGACATCCGGCTCCAACCGACCCGCCCCCCGTGGCCTTACTGCAAGTTGACTCGGCCGGCGCACCGTCGACGACGCCGACGCTCGCCACCGCCTCGATCAGCTCGCTCGCTCCCTGGAGGTGGAGGAGAGTGGTGCTATCGGGCCGGCGTGCTTCGGCCCGCGCATCCGAGAGGAGCCCTTCCCCAAAGGGTTCATGCTGCCCCGCGACACCCCCAAGTACAACGAGACAGTAAAGCCAGAAGACTGGCTCAGCGACTAAACCACGGCCATTGGCATCACCGGTGCCAATCGTCGTCTCGCCGTGTGCTACGCACTGCTCATGCTCCAAGGGTCGGCCCGCACATGGTTGAACAACCTGCCGATGGGCAGCATCAACACGTGGGTGGACTTTGATGAAGCCTTCGTCCGCAATTTCACAGGGACCTACAAGCGGCCCGGCCGCCCTAGCCAGCTCGCCATGTGCGTGAAAGGGCCTACGGAGACCTGTCATGAGTACCTCGCACGCTGGACCGAGCTTTGGAATAGCTGCAAGGGCGTCCATGAAGTCCAAGCGATCCAGTACTTCGTTAACGGGTGCCGAGACGGCACCCTCCTCAAGAACAAGCTCTTACGCTCTGAGCCGGCTACCATGGCCGCGCTCATGGTGACGGCGAACAAGTACGCCAACGCCAACTCCACCACGAAGATCCAGGTGGCGCTGTATGAAGCTGGCAGGGCGAAGCAGGTTCCCCCTCCGAAGCCGGCCGGCGAAAGCAGCCAGCAGCAGCATCACCAGAACAACAAGCGCAAGGCTGACCAGCTGGCGCATCGTCACGACAACCGGCTCGTCATGGCCACCGAGCCCACGGCGGACCCGGCGGTGAAACGCCGGAAAACTGGCATGGCAACCCGCCATGAACTTCGAGCAGATGCTCGACGCCCCCTGCAAGCACCACAGCAGTGGAAGACCGTCCACGCACACGCTTCGACAGTGCGCCATCACCAAGCGCATTATGAGGGGCGACGTCCCACCTCCTCCCGCTCCGGCTCCAGGTGCGGGGCAGCCGCCTCCGCCTCCAGCTGGCGGCGTGATGTGTGATGATGCCTACCCGGAACAGAACGTGGCCTACATCGTCTTCACCAGCCTCGGCGACGACAAGTGCAGTGAGCGCCTCCTTCGGCAGGAGGTGAACACCGTCGTCCCGGCCAAGCCGGAATTCATGCATTGGTCGGATCGCCCGATCACCTGGACCCGGGAGGATCGCCCGGCAGTCATGCCGAGTCTGGGTGGTTATGCCCTTGTCCTCAACCCAACCATCATCGCGCGGCCCACGTGCAAGTTCTCCCGAGTCCTCATCAACGACGGTAGCAGCATTAACATCCTCTACCGCGACAAGATGACCAAGCTCGGCCTCAAGGCCGAGGACCTAGAGCCGACCTGAACGATCTTCCATGGCATCCTGCCTGGCCTCTCCTGCTCCCCCATTGGTCAGGTCCGGCTCGATGTCCTGTTTCGTGACTGCAGCCACTTTCGACGCGAACCGATCTGGTTCGAGGTGGTGGACCTGTCAAGCGCCTATCACGCCTTGCTGGGCCGGCCTGCGCTCGCCAAGTTCATGGCGGTTCCCCACTACACGTACCTGAAGATGAAGATGCCGGGTCCCAAGGTCCTCATCACCATCACCGGCGATTATCGCAAGTCCCTGGAGTGCGCCCGAGACGGCGCCAAGTTGGCTGAGTCGCTGGTCATAGTCGAGGAGTGGCGCCAGCTCGACCGGATCGTCACCCTGGCAGGCAAGGCCTTCGCTGCGTCGATCCCGACCCCGGACCTGGCCGACGAGGCCGCCTTCAAGCCCTCCAAGGATACCAAGAAAGTGAAGCTCAACCCGGAAGACCCAAGCTGCAGCAAGTACATTGTCGTAGGCGCCCGCCTCGACAGCAAATAGGAATGCGAGCTCGTCGACTTCTTTCGTGAGATTCAGGATATCTTCGCATCGACCCCCGAGGACATGTCGGGTACCCCGAGGAAGTACGCCGAGCACAAACTTCACGTCCGCAAGGACTCCAAGCCTGTCCATCAACCCCTACGATGATTTTCCGAAGAGAAGAGAAGAACCATTGGTGAAGAGGTCGCCAAGCTTTTGGTCTGCCGGCTTCATAATGGAAGTGTTTCACCCCGACTGGCTGGCCAATCTAGTCCTCGTCCTGAAGAAGAACAAGACCCGGTGCATGTGTATCGACTACACCAGCCTCAAGAAGGCCTGTCCCAAGGATCTGCTCGCTCTCCCGTGGATCGACCAAGTCATCGACTCGACCATCGGGTGTGAGCTCCTGTCCTTCCTGCACGCTTACTCCGGCTACCACCAGATCAAGCTGGACCCGGTCGACGCCCTAAAGACGTCCTTCATCAGGCCCTTTGGGGCGTATTGCTACATCACCATGCCGTTTGGCTTGAAGAACGCCGGTGCCACCTTCCAACGCTGCATGCAGAAATCCCTGCTGCCGCAACTCGGCCGCAATTTCCGCATGTACGTGGACGACATCATGGTGAAGACCAAGCAGCACCTCACGCTCCTCGATGATTTGAAGGCAACATTCGCCAACCTCCGTGAATACAAGGTCAAGCTTAACCCGGAAAAATGCGTCCTCGGCGTCCCGGTCGGAAAGCTACTCGGCTTCCTCGTCTCGGAACACGGCATTGAGGTGAACCCCGAGAAGATCAAGGCCATCAAGCGCATGCGCAAGCCGGCTCGGCTGCGCGATGTCCAGAAGTTCACCGGATGCTTGGCCTCGGTCAATCGGTTTGTAAGCCGACTGGGCGAGAGGGCGCTACCCCTGTACCAGCTAATGAAGAAGACGAGCCCGTTCGAATGGAACGGCAAGGCAGACGAGGCCTTCCAAGACCTCAAGTGCATGCTCTCCACCGCACCAGTCCTGGTCGCGCCGACCGACAAGGATCCGCTGGTGCTCAACATAGCCGCGACCTCGCGGGCGTTTAGCACGGTGCTGGTGGTCAAGCGACTAGAGAAGGGCAAGATCAAAGCCGTCCAGCGCCCAGTCTACTACCTGAGCGAGGTGCTCTCCAACTCCAAGCAGAACTACCCGCACTACCAGAAGATGTGTTATGGCGTTTACTTCACCGCCATGAAGCTGAAGTAGTATTTCCAAGAGCACGTTGTCACCGTGGTCAGCACGGCGCCTATCGGAGAAATCATCGGGTGCCGGGATGCCTCTGGCCGGGTTGCCAAGTGGGCGATCCATCTAGCCGGCCACACAATCCTCTATGAGCCCCGCACCACGATCAAGTCTCAAGCCCTGGCTGACTTCCTCCTCGATTAGTCCGAGACCCAGTACTTGCCACCGCCCCCTGACTCGACGCATTGGCGCTTTCACTTCGACGGGTCCAAGATGCGACTCGACTTGGGGGCCGACATCGTACTAGCGTCCCCAAAGGGCGACCGGCTATGCTACGCGCTCCAGATCCACTTCACCGCCTCCAACAATGTCGCCGAGTACGAAGCCCTTGTGCACAGCCTCTGGCTTGCCAAGGAACTCGGCATCCGGTGCATCCTGTGCTACAGCGACTCGGACCTAGTGGTGCAGCAGTGCTCCTGCGAATGGGACGCCCGCAACTCA
Organism: Triticum aestivum; assembly: GCF_018294505.1. NCBI lineage: Eukaryota > Viridiplantae > Streptophyta > Magnoliopsida > Poales > Poaceae > Triticum > Triticum aestivum. The sequence continues at coordinate 173,806,981 of NC_057807.1, read as the reverse complement.
AACATGGCAGGCTACCGCTTCCTCGTCCAGAAGCTGTCCGGATCCTTCGAGGGCTGCGAGTTCCTCCACGTCCCGTGCATGGAGAACGAAGCAGCCGACATGCTCGCCAAGATCGCCTCGTCACGACAAGCCATCCCATTCGGCGTCTCCCTCGAGCACCTGCGCAAACCATTCGTCAAGCGATCGCCGAACTCCAAGTCCATCCATGTTCCAGACGACCTGGTCGCACATCAAGCCGGCCCTGGAGGTGCTGAACCCGGCCCGGGGCTGCTCAGCTCGACCTGGACACCATCGTCCCAGACCCGGCCATCGCCATCCCCGAACAGGGGGCTACTCAACCCGGCTCGGGGGCTACAGAGTCGGAACCCACCCTGGAGGCCGTCTTCGCGGTGGTTACGGCTCCATCTTGGGCCCTCCCAATATCAGAATTTTTGGACAACGGGGTTCTCCCCATGGACGATACCGAAGCTCAGCAAGTGCAGTGCCAGGTGTCCGCCTACAGCATCATCAACAACGAGCTCATCAAGCGCAGCTCCACTGGCGTGTTCCAGCACTGCGTCGAGCAGGAACAGGGTATCGACATCTTCCTCGACATACATCAGGGCGAGTGCGGGAACCACGCCGCATCACGATCCCTGGTGGCCAAGGCATTCCGCCAAGGTTTCTACTGGCACACGGCCCTCCAAGATGCCGTGTCGCTCATCCTCAAGTGTGAGGGATGCCAGCGCTTCAGCAAACGCAGCCACGAGCCGGCGTCAGCACTCCGCACCATACCGATCGCCTGGCCCTTCACGGTCTGGGGACTCGACATGGTGGGACCCTTCAAAACCGCTCGAGGCGGCATGACACACCTGCAGGTGGCAGTGGACAAATTCACCAAGTGGAACGAGGCAAGACCAAACAAGAAACTGGACGGGCCAACAGCCCTCCTGTTCATCAAGGACATAGCGGTGCACTATGGCATGCTGAACAGCACCATCACTAACAACGGCACCAACTTTGCCAAGGGCGCGCTCGAGCAATACTGCTCTGTCTCCAGCATCCGCCTCAACCTGGCCTCCATTGCGCATCCGCAGTCCAACGGGCAGGTCGAGCGGGCCAATGGACTCATCCTATCCGGCGTCAAGCCGCGACTCGTCGAGCCACTCATCTGCTCACCCGACAGCTGGCTTCACAAGTTGCCGGCTGTTCTCGGGAGTCTATGCACCACACTGAATCGGTCGACCGGGTTCACCCCGTTCTTCCTCATCTACGGAGCCAAAGCCGTCATCCCGACCGACGTCGAGTTCGAATCGCCGCGCGTTGCGATGTACACCGAAGCCGAAGCCAGAGAAGCATGCGAAGATGGCGTCGACCTGCTCGAAGAAGCACGCCTCCTGGCGCTCAGTCGCTCGGCCATCTACCAGCAAGGCCTGGGGCACTACCATAGCAAGAAGATAAAGCCCCTCGCATTCCGCAAGGGCGACCTCGTCCTCTAACTCGTCTTAGAGCAGGCAAGCCAGCACAAGCTGTCCCCTCCATGAGAGGGTCCGTTCATCGTGAGCAGGGCCTTGCGTGACCGCAATGCCTACTACCTCATCGATGCACGCAAGTCAAGGCAGCACAAGAAGGACACCGCTGGTGAAGCAACGACCCGGCCGTCGAACGCGGAACTCCTCCGCTCTTTTTACAGTTAGCCACACGAGTGTATGTATCGTCGCCTTTTGTAAGTGCACGAAACTATGGGGTCCCCGAACGTGACTCGGGGGCTGACTTTTGTCGACCAATTTATTGTGTCCCTATTTTCTTGCATCACTATACCACTGAACCCGGCCACCGGTCCGACTAGCTCGACCCGGGGGCTCGGGGGCTGGCCGGCTCAGTCGCCACCCCGCCGCCTTACTTGGTGATTCCTTATAAAGTTAGGATGCCGTGGTCCCCCACTTCGCCCTAAAGCCACAGATCCAGCTGCTTTACGGTTCATACACTAAGTCAAAGGCTGCCGGGTCAATCAACCCGGCCCGCCATTCATCAAATGAACAGTCACACGACCAGCTGCTCGCCAACCAGCTTCGCCGGATTGCCGCCAGCCGGCCCAGTGGGTGTTTCGCTCGCGCTCAATGTTTCGAGGAACCCAAGTCCTGCGCGCTCCTCTCAAAGAACCAAACTCCTTGTCAGGGATCGGAGCCTCGGCCGTCTGACTCGTGGGGGGAGGTTTGAGAAAGGAAAAGTGCATGAAATTGGTCCAACAAACGGAAGGCAAAAAGCAAAAGCACCCACGACATTTACACAAATACTTAAGAAAAGGCCCACGGCCCCAGTTCATTACACCCTAAAACCCCCAGTGGGTGGGTGGACCTGCTACTTAACCGATTTTACACAAAGTGTCTCAGGCATCTCTAGCGCTGCGTCGCAACGTCGACGACTCTGTCCTGGCAGCTTCCGGGTCCAGCGAGGTGCCGGTGTCCTCCTCGGCACCCATGTCGCGGTAGACGCCCGTCTCCTTCAAGCTCCCTCCGGATCATGGAGGAGCAAGCCGTAGTTGTCGCCGTCCACGGCCCTGCCGTCTTCCGTACGCTCCGGATGGAACTCGTCGTGGAAGGCGAACTTGGTGATGTAGCTGGCCCGGGAGGCGATCCGGCCGGCTTGCTCCTGCAAGAGCTGCTCCGAACGGGCCCACTGGCCCATCAATGCGTCCAGCTGCAGGTCTAGATGCCAGGACAAGTCGAATCGGAGCGCCCTCTCAGCACCGGCACGAGCGGCGGAGACACGCCACTCGCCAAGACGGTCCGGCCCCATCTCCAACCAACGCGCCAAGCGCGAGAAGCTGCTCGGTTGGACGGAGTCTGGCCACAGGGCAGCCGTCATCGCGGTGCCGACCTGGGACAACTGCTCCATCTGCATTCCCAGGACCCGCAGTCGGGCCTCAGCGGCAGCTATGATCTCCGGGAAGGTCCAGGCCATCTGCGGATCCGTCCCAGACCCAAGGCACCGGTCGGGTCACGCTAATAGCGGACGGCTTCCTCCGCCAGCCGCTGTGTCTCCGGGAAGGCCCCTGCCGCAAAGGAAGAAGCAAGTTAGAAGAAAAACAACAAGGAAGAAAGGCCAGATCCCGACCCGGCAAACTACAAGAAAAAGCACTTACTGGAGAAGGACTCTTCCAGGTGGAGCGCCTCAAGCAACGTACCACGCCGCTCCCATTCGATGGCGCGGTCGCGCTCCTCGAGCGCCTTCTCCAGATCGACTGCCTTGGCAAGGGCCACCTTCAGCTCGGCGTCCTTGTCTTCGGCCGCCTTCTCGTCTGCCTCGCGGCGACGGGCCTCGTCCTCACGGGCCCCCTCAGCCGTGGTGACCTGCCCCCGCACGCGATCCACGTCGGCCTGGAGCCGACCTTTGTCGTCAGCCAGTTGGCCGCGCTGCTGGTCCGCCTCCACTAGGGCCTGCTGCGCCTCCGCCACCTTGGCGGCTTCTGCCTTAAGGAGCTCCACCTCGGCCTCGAGGCGGCTCTTGTGACCCGCCAGCTGCTCATGCAGCCGGTTGGCCTCGTCGAGAGATCGCCGAGCCGCGGCCGCCTCCGCCCTCGCTTGCGCCGCCTCGACGCCAAGACGGCCGGTGTCGACAATGAGCCAGTCGGAGTGATGACCGGCCCAGAGCAAACGGGTCTGCCAGGACAGCACGTCGGCTGCGAAAAAAGAAGGGCTCAGCAGAAGAAAAAAGCAAGACTTAAGATTTGGCCCAACTGTAACACAGTTGGCTTGAATCTCGGGGGCTACACCCAGTGGGTGCGTAGGCGCCCCCCCACTAGAAAAGAGCAAAAGAATACCTGCGGCGATGTGGAGCTCCTCCTCCTTGCCGGCAAGCTTCTTCATGAGCTCCCGGTGCTCGCCCAGGAGACGATTGTAGGCGGCAACCTGGAAGGCGTCGAGATGCTGAGAAAGCAGAAGTCGGAACAAGGCCAATGCTCTAAAGATTCGACCCAACTACTATGTAGTTGGCCCGAATCTCGCGGGCTACACCCAGTGGGTACGCTGGCGCGCCCCCACAAAGAAGAAATTGCAATAAAAAGAAGGCTTACCAGAACAACGCGCTCCAGGTGACGCATCCGCTCCACCTCTGCCTGGGCGAAGGCCTCGAGCCGTTCCGTCTGGCCTCGCAGGCGGCGACTGACGGCGTCCAGTGCCACCTCCTCCTGGTTCTGAGGCCCGAAGACAACGGTGCTCCCGCCCCGTGTCCGCTGTGGCACGATGTCCCGGCGCCCTTCCTGCCGGGGCACCAAGGCGTGCTCCCCGCTGGCCGGTTGCAACGCGGCCAGCACCTCCTCCGATGCCCCTCTTGGTGCCGACGATGACCCGGACGCTGGGACGCCCTGCGTCGCCGCCTCCGGCCCGGACACCGGGACGGCCTGCTGGGCCACCACCGGCCCAGCTGCCGGGGTGGCCTCCGGCACCGCCGCCCGCGGTGCCTCCTCAAAAACCGGCGGTGCTTCCAGCACCGCCGCCCGCAGCGCCTCTTCCAAGACGACGCTTATCCGCCACCTCCACGACCTCCCGGTCGAGGATCACTACCTCAGCCCGGCCTCCACGGCCACGCTCCCTCACCGACGACGGCTCAAAGACCGTCGCCGCCACCACCGTACCCTCCGGCATCTCGCGCCAGGCCAGCTCCGCGCCGGCTCGCGCCCATGCCGCCGCCGCGTTGGTCCAAGCACGGACCGACGCCGCCTCCAGCTCCACCTCGGCCCGGTTCCTGTCCCGCCAGGCCAAGGCTTCGACGTCGTTCGAATCCAGGCCGAGGTCCGAGTCGGCCCGTCCCTCCACCTCGGCCTGGTCGGCGAGGTCGGACCGGCTCCTGTGGAACAAGGCCCCTTCGGTGGCCACGGCTTTCACCGCCGCCCTCGCCAGCGCGATTGGTGACCTAAAGAAGAAGACAAAATGAGCCAAAACGAAACAAGACTTGCTCAAAAAATCTTGGCGCAAACGAGAGATGAAGCTTACCCCGACAAGACCGGAACCGGGGTTGGCCTCCCGTGCCCGCCGCCGCGCTTCTTCTTGGCCGGCCTCCCGGCCCTGGCCGGGTCCGCCGTGCACTACGGGGCCCAGGGTCCTCTGTCTTTCCCTTGCGGACGGCACGGCGCCGCCACGTGCGAGGTCCTGGCTCCGCCCGCATCGCCGCCTCCCCCGCCCAACGCCACTACACCAGCAACCACCGTCAGCATCGCCCGCACCGTGCCGTGATCAGCAATTCAAGACACATAAAGAAAAATACGAGACTTACCCGCGCAACGCCCAGCGCCGGCGTCGGACTCGGCCTCCTCCTCCCCGCCATGGGCCGCGGGCTCCTCTGGCGCCACCGGCACCACCTGCGACAGAGCCCGGGCATAAGGATGCTGAATCGCGTTCAGAAGTACCTCCCGTGTCGCGTCAGGACGGATGAGGAGGTACGCGGCAGCAAAGTAAGAAGACCAGACACTCACCTATGGCCCCGGGTTCGACTCGCTGTACGGCGCCTTGCCGAACCGCCAGTCCTCTCCAAGGTTGGCCTTGGAGATGTCATTCACGCCGCCGCGCCTCCGCTCTCCACGCTTCCCGCAGGCACCCAGCTCGTGCCTTCTCCAAATCGCTGTTAAATTATTTTGAACTTTTGTTCAACCCTTCCTCTTTTCATTCTTCAGGAGTGTCTCAACAATTTTGGCGGTGTTTCTTGTCGTCATTCTCTACATTTGAAGACAGAAGAAGAGTTTCTCTTAAATCTTGTCCATACTTCCGAAGATTCATGGTTCCAGCTTCTTGTTATCCCCTCAAACATATTTGCTCCTCTAATTATTCCCGGTGATTCATTCTCCTTCATCAGCCATTTTCAAATACTTATGGTGGATTCCTTCCATTTTCAGCCGGAGTGCTGCCGGAATTCTTTCATTCTTATTCCTTTTCTACATTGTTCTAACCGAAGTGGTTTCAGAGTCTATATTTTTGCTTCAGCTCTTCATTCTTGTCATATTCGACGTTGCTCTTTTCTACCGAGTGATCTCGACTTTGTTCTTCTTCTCTCTTACGTTCTTACTTCACCTCTTCCTTTTTCTCTTCCATCTCGTTCCTGAGATCTCGGGACGAGATCTTCTGTTAGTGGAGGAGAGTTGTAACGCCCCGAAACCGATGCGCCAGGTGTCTTCCAGTTTTTCGCCGTCTTTGCCATGTCATTCGCTTGCGTGTTGCACTTTGCCCAAGTCATCATCTGCATTTCATCTGCATGTTTTTCAAAACTTGCATCCGGACTCTTTCTCCGTTGTCTGTTTTGTCATCCAACGCCCTCGCATGCACCCGTTGTACCTCCCAGATCTTGTTTTGTGAGCCGAAGAAAAACATTCTCGGAATGGGCCGAGAGTTAACGAGTGGTCTTGGTTTATCACTGGTAGACCGCCTGTCAAATTTCGTTCCATTTGGAGGTCGTTTGATGCCCCAACGGTTAACCGCGTTAACCGTCGGACCCCTTTCTCTTTGCAGCCCAGCACCCCTCCACACAGCCAGCCTAGCCCATCTAAACCCCCTCCATGCCTATATAAATGATCGTGTGGGCGAAAACTGCACCTTATTTGGACTCTCCTAGCTCCCGCTACCTATATAAATGTCTCCCCTCCCCCAAATTCGGGCAAAACCCTAGATCAATTTCCCTCCGCGCCACTGGACAAGTCGCCCCCGCCGCCGGACATGTCCGCCGCCGCTCCCGGGCCGACCGGGCCCAAGACGTCGCCGCCCAATCCCGCGCGCCTCCATGCCCAACCCCGCCGCCAGCCGCCTCCTTCGTCGCCGTTCGCCTCGCCGGAGGTCGCCAACTCCGGCACGCCGCCTCGCCGCCCCGCGCCTTCGCCGTGCACCGCCGCCTCAGACC